>NW_022436941.1:23778255-24218169 GCF_009761245.1 Sapajus apella | reverse complement strand
ATTATTGTATATAATTAATATATATAATATCTTATAATGTATAATATATATTATATATTATATATATTATAATATATAATATATATATAATATATTTTATATATAATATATATATTTCTTCTTACAGCTCTGGAGGCTGGGAAGTCCAGGAAGAAGGTGCTGGCAGATCACTGCCTGGTGAAGGCCCACTTCCTGGTTTATGGGCAGCTGTCTTCTCACTATGTCCTCACTTGGTGGAAGGGATGAAGCAACTCTCTGGGGTTTCTTTTGTAAGGGCACCAATCCCATTCATGAGGATGCCACCTTCATGACCTAATCACCTCCTAAACATCCTACCTCCTAATACCATCACATTGGAGGTTAGGATTTCAACAGGAAATTTGGGGGATACAAACATTCAGTCTATAGTAGTTGCCCAATCTAGCACTCAGCGTTGGCTATCCCTTCTGACCTGTGTGTTCTGCATCCAGTCCAAGTACTACTACTGGACTAATTTTTGTTAAACTCTGACAAAAAGAGGCTGAATTTAAAAGCCTGTGATTTCCCTAGTTTCACCAGATGCTTTCTCTATGTTGTTTATTGGATTCCATTTGCTTTCCCATCTCAACTCAACCAGAAATTTCATGTTTCCCAGCCAGCTAAAGCAAGGTCATTCTGACCCCCTAAGTTTCCAATTCAGTTTTTCCCAATACTCAAGTTTTAGATCAAATGTCACTTCTTTCAGAAAGTTTCTTTGATTTTTCCAGCTCTTATTGTTCTCCTTTTGCACTTTGAGCTCCTGGAAAATTTGCTGCGTCTATCACATATTTTAGCAGTTGGACTAAATATTATTTTATATAATTTGTTCATTCATATGTATTGTTTTCATTGATTGAAGGACCCAGTTTTTTTTGCATTTTATTTACTTTTAATTGACAAAATTGTGTATATTTATGGTATGCAATATGGTGTTTTAAAATATGTATACATTGTAGAATAGCTAAATTAAGCTAAATAATATATGCATTACCTTACATATTTAACATTTTTTTTGTAATGAGAACACCTCAAATCAACTATCTTGGCTATTTTCAAGCATACAATACATCATTATTAACTATAGTCGCTATGTTGTACAATAAATCTCAAATCTTGCAGTCATAATTGCAAGGACAGTATTTTTAATACTCCTAAATGTCCTTTAGATACTGAGGCAGAGATTATCATCAGTTGTTAACCTGACTTGCTAATCAACTGGTTGAGAAAGAAAGGCCTTGAACAAGACTTCTGTCCTCAGGAGCAAAGCTGGAATACATAAGAATATAGAAGGTAACTATCAATGATGGTTTTTTTATTACCATTTTTTTTTTCTGGCAAAACATATACAACATCCTGGTAAATCAGAGAGCAAGATGTTTAAAGGGAGGTTAAAAGGATCTTCCTAATTGTATTTGGTTCAGCTCCACATTGTATATGCTTCATAAGGAATCATATAAAAGTGACTAATTATTTGAATGTCTTTGTAATACTTAGGGGACGTAGGTATGGTTGGTCCATTGCCAGAAAGAAAGTTTGTCCATTCACCGATTACGAGTGCTCGTGGGGCCCCAAGTATTGTGGAGGGGCAGGAGTATTCAGGTATCCCATCAGGGAGATCTTGAGTATGTTGCTCTAAGAGGATTTGGGCTCCGCTTATTCACAATAAGTCATCTGCTAGCAAAACAGCCTTGAGGATATTGACTCCCTCTCAGGGGCAAAGCTTTAAAAGCCTTCTATGATAATGAAAGCTTTGAATATCCGCTCCAACTTCCTGTGAAGGGTGAATAGAAGAAGGAAAGAAGCAGAAGAGGAGAAAAGAAAGTCTCATTTTGCCATAGGACAGAAAAAGAATGTCTGCAGAGTCTGGGGGGCTAGAGGAGACCATGTGAAGTGATATTAAGATGAGAACCCCAAGATCCAAATCCTAAGCCTGAATGCAAGTGGGGGCTCTGAGCAGTTTCAAACTTTTCCTTCCTCAGTCCCAATCCACACAATGAAATGGGGCAAACAGTGGGTGTCTCCTGTACTTCACAGAGATATGGCCAGAGTATCATGCCATGAGAATACTGAGGTTTTGTCATAAGGCCAATAACTATTATTTCAGCATGCCATGATGAAGCTGCCATGATTGTTTGTTTTGAGAGGAGCTCAGAATGCTTAAGGACTATCATTCTTCCATCATGGCCACATGAAGCAAAGTGGGTCTCATTTCGGGGTGTGCAGAGCAGTGCCTGCAGGAGCACCTCCTTGCAGAGCAGAGGGAGCACAGAGGAGACCGCTGCCTGTGTTTGTCCTGCAAAACTACTCTTTAAAAATCTTAGCCAACCATTATAAATGGAACATTTCACTTACAAACACAGATTTCCTGCTTCTCTTGAAAGGTCAGCTGACCTGAAGACATTAAATATGCATCCTCTCATGCAGTTGCTGTCCATTTGCTTCAGTCCCCACTTCCCTGCTCCGGTGCCTTCTGATACCTGCTGGAGCTCATAGCAGACTTCAGGGAAGAGAAAAGTGGCCTCCAAGGTCAGAGGTGCCCTCTACTGCCCCATCTCTAACCCCTCTAGCAACAGAACTGGGAGCAGAGCACACTGTCAAAAAGAGACCGGAGACTGTTGGGCTGTGTGGTTTTCCACACTCTCCTCTCTCCCTCTGAAGAAGCCGATGACAGCATCGAAGATGCACTGAGCTGCTGTGAAGAGTGGATCTGGACACCACAGCGTTTCCTATTACGCGTGAGCTTCATGAGAACAATGTAAGCCTGAAGCTTTCCTGAATGGTGGAGCTTGTCTGGGTTTGCTTTCCCAAACGGAGCAGCAGCACAGCTGGGATTCTGCGGGGTCCTTGGGCTTTAATTGGAGCGAGGTATCCAGCCCTCCCTCCCTCTCCAGTGAGCACTGCCAGCTTTCAAGGACCCCTGGGACATCTCTTCAGAAGGGAGACAGGAGGAGCGGCACTTCTGTTGCCTGAATCCCCCCGGCTTCTGACATTGGCTTTTTTTTTTTTTTTTTTTGCACTGGAAATATTTTGCATCTGGACGCATCCTGTGCTGCTCTCAGCTAGGTCTTTACAGTTCTGCGGCTGTCATGTCTTTTCTGGCTAGGGTGGCTGCGGCTGCTCTGAGGCCTTCTGATAGTTCTTGTTTACCTCTAGGGAGTATTCCTTCTTTTTAAGACAGGATTATGTAGCACACTCAGCTCTGTGCAAGCTGTTACATTCTTTTCCCGGGGCTAGACAGAGGCTCTTCCAATTCCCCGGCCTCAGAATGCAAAGAGCCTCCCGAACTTGCTTCTAGGTTGCACTCTGTCCCCAGAGACCCCTACTCCAGGGGTAACTGAGTATCTGTTTCCATTCTTTTAGAAGCCAGCTTTATGAGAAAGAAGTGCCAGGAGGGGTGAGGTCAAGTGCCCTTGCAAGAGTCAGGGAGAAAATGCTGCCAATTTCTGAAAAGCTAAACACCAATTTAAGAGTCACGCCATAGAACCTGCCTGCAGTTAATGTTCCAGGCAGGTGAAAGCAGCTCATGGCTGCCTGGGAGCAAAGGGTCCTGCTTCTCAGAAAGGAAGAACAGACGAGCACAAGTTATCTTCCTGGAGCACAAGTTAGTAACTATTTTTGGATCATGATTCTCTCAAGATACAAGAAAGCTATGGGCCCTGGAAGGTCCCAGTAGGGACCAATAGGGCACTAATAAGGTTCCCAAGAGGAATTCTCATTGGTACATACACAATACACACGACACAGACACGTCCCCAATAGTTTCAGGAAGTTCATGGACCCGTTCACACCTGACCAAAGCCCTGCTGGAGGTCTGGAGCCCAGGAAAAATGTCTAGTTTTCACTGGTGGGTGACCCAGAGCCCCAAAGAGCAACTCTTTCCTCATCAGGCCAAGCAGAGGAGGCTATTTTCTGGATAATTTAGGTAGAACCTCCTCTCCCTCCCCCCCAATATTTCTTTACACTTAGAATTCAAACCAAAATTGTGTTGCTTGCTAGGTGAGTGGCACCTTCTCTGCTGGCCCTAGACTCCCGGACTGGGAACCACGGCTGTAGCTTCATGCACAGCTCCTACTGCGGAGGGCGCTGCAATGCTGGGAGGACATGCTCCAGTCAACTGAGATTTATGAACTAGAAAATCAATCCTGCAGCACTGACTCTGTGTTTGGCCTATGATAATAAGGGTCCCTTATGGCCTTGAAGCTGGTGTCTTTGCACTGATTTATCACGTAGACTGTGGGGAGCCATGGGCCTCCTCTGCTAGCAGAGAAAGGAAGCCTTCTTGGCCACATTTTGAATACATTTCTCTCCCAGTGGCAGGACAAACTTCATGGACCCAGACCAAATCCTTTGGCAATGCAGCTGGTGGTGGCCTTGGCTTGGGGCTGTCTATCAGCTCCAGCACCTGGCCAGCGGCCTGGGGCCAGGCCAGCAATGGGAGGACACTGGGTGGGCAATGTGAGGTCTTCAGGCTTCACTGCACCTGGTGAGTTATGTCCCAAAGCCTCAGGGCCAACCAGAAGGGGGAAAGGGAGTCCCAGTCACACTAAGCTGGGACCTGGAGGTGGCCTTAGGCAAATCTGGAGAACCTGAGGAGTTTGTTCTTAACTCTCCCAGCTTCTTTCTCAGCCACCTCTGTGCTACCCGCTTAAATGTATATTCCTCCCAGGGACTGCCCGGCTGCTTTTTGGAAGAGCCCCCACTTTGCCCAGCTCCAGGAGCACCCTATCCCTCCCTCAAAACATACATGTTAATAAAGTTCTTGCTTCAGAATTGAAAGGTTCTTCCACATTTGAGCTTCAAAATGGCCCTGTGAAGTAGACAGACTTAGTACCTGCCAACCTTCTCCCCCAAACTCACCCGATTTTACAGATAAGGGATTCAAGATGGGGAGGAGGCAGGGAGTTGGTGTTCATTAGGCAAAGGTGTGACTTCTGCACACCCCTCTGTTCGGGGTGAAAAGAACCTGGGTTCAAATTGAGGCTTTGCCCTGGCTTGCAAGGTGGCCTCTTTAAATTTTTTTTTTTTTTAACTATTCTGAGCCTGTTTTGTTTTATTTAATCTATAAAATAGGGACAATGTAATACATTGGGACTGAAATGAAAATTACATTTAAAAACCGTGGCAGGTGTTCCGTCACGGTGGTCGTACTGGCTGTATCTTCCACAGCCCTCGTACCGCATTGTTTTATTCTTTGTTGCTCATATGCCACTCATGTGCCACATCTTTACAGGGCCATTTACCATCCATGATAACCCCATGTGAGCGTTTCCCAGTGTCCACACTGAAAGGCCTCGGACTCATTTATTTTGTTTCCACGCTACTTGAAGTAGCATGAACACAGAGGCACTTTCCATTCTTATTTATCTGGCGAATCACTTTGTGCATGTTGCCAGAATCTCCTTGGTTACTCTCAGGTATGGGCTGGTGGAATAGGTAACATCAAGGCAGACGCCTGAGCTGATGATTTCCTATTTTCACAATATACATGTTTTTCTTTTGACTCAGAACTATCTCCTATAAACCCTCCGACGAGCTCTTGTCCTTTGCGTTTGCGGTTGTCAGTTCTGCCTCCCACACTCCCACTGTCACAGGTTGGTCAGTCCTCTGACAGCACACTTGGCACCCTGTGTCACCAACAGAATCAAGTCCCAATCCTTAGTTTGGCTACTCAACTGTACAAGCATTGTGCTGAAGTAGCCAAACACAGTCGATGATGCCCACTAAAGGACACTCTTTCCTCCCACTGTTCACTCCATCCGCAGTGCCTTCTCCACGGGCACTGCCCTGCCTTCCCAGATAGAATTTCCTTCCCAAAGTCCTCTCTCATCCACAGATTGGAGCAGCCTCCCTCCCTCAGAAGCCCCTCGCACTTAATTGTGTCTTTCATATGCTATTTAATCACTTTCTACTTTGGAGAATATTCATTTATTCTAATTTACCTGGTTTAGCACCTCTCTCACAGAAATCTCCTTGGAGGCAAATTCCCTGCCTTATTCTTCTTTGTAGCCTCATGATACCAAGCACAGTACCGTTCACATATTTTCAAATGAATTAGTGAATTAAATAGATTAAAAACGTTTAAGTACAGAATACAGTGGTGGAATTAGTTTGAATGATTGAACGTGTGAATACGTTTGAAGCAAAGGATATGTCATCAACTAGGCTGAGCTAGTCTTGCTTCGGTCATATCTTTAGGTAACCCATTTTAATGAATAATTAATTTATTATTAATATTATATACATAATTTATATGTACTTTGTGCTTCTAAAATACTTCCCAGGTCTTTGGAAAGTCTTTTCCCCCCAAGGGATTTTCATATTTCTATTGAAAGTAGAAATCTGGTTTACACTATTAATTTTTTTTCCCTAGATTGTGCATAGATATTTCAGCCCAACTCCTGTCTGAATGACCAAAATACATTTGGCAAAACACCAGTTCTGAGAGAAGCTCCATGAAAACAATGTATTTTGTGATCAAATACTTTTAGGAAATCGTATATCCTATTCCTTCCTCTTAGAGTCCCATGTACTAGTTTTCTGCAGGAATGCTGCATTATTGGGTTTCACAGGAGGGAAGTTTTCCTTTTTACTGACTTCTTTTCAATATGAGTAGGCTTCCTCTTCAATGCAGTCACCATTTCTTGGGCCAGAGGGTGTGGATTCACTTCTGAAGGCCCCTTCCTGCTCACACTGCATCCCCTGTAGAAGGGACAGACAGAGCTCTCTCTATTCCACTCAGCTCCACTCACGGCCGGCCTTGCCATGCCCACCTCCGAACACAGGCAAATGGCAGAGGCTCCCACGTTCCCTTCCAAGCCTTTCTAGTAGGTAATTTTAGGTTAAACCACATGAAATTGCCAGTAGTTGATCATCTTGTTTACCTAAAAATGACAATTTCATATAGTTCAACTCGATGCTTCTTCCCAGGCTTCAGTGACACTCTATTCAGGGTAATGGACAAGATGGAGTTTGCAGGGGCAAGGAAAACACCTGTCCTGTGTGGATGCCTCTCCACCACCTCTCTGATCATATTCTTCAGTTCCTTTTTTGGAAGCTCCTCCTCGTCTCATTCCTCAGGTGGAAATGTTTCCCACAGCTCCACTTCATTTGGTCCTTACTTTTTTTTTTTTTTTTTTTTTTTTGAGAGGCAGTCTCACTCTGTTGTCAGGCTGGAGTACAGTGGCGCCATCTCGGCTCATTGCAACCTCCGCCTCCCAGGTTCAAGCAGTTCTCCTGTCTCAGCCTCCCCAGTAACTGGGACTACAGGTGTGCACCCCCCATGCCCAGCTAATTTTTTGTATTTTTTAGTAGAGACGGGGTTTCACCATGTTGGCCAGGATGGTCTCGATCTCTTGAGCTTGTGATCCGCCCGCCTTGGCCTCCCAAAGTGCTGGGATTACAAGTGTGAGCCACTGCGCCCAGCCTTGGTCCTTACCTCTTAATACTCACAGTTCATCTGCTCACAGTTTCGACTGACCAGTTCCCAGAGACCCCACAGCTAACCTCACTCTCTCTTGAGATGCAGCCCTACATTTCACACTGCTAAGGAGGCACTGCCATAGTCTTGCAGAGAGGAAAAGAATGTGTTGGTTGTGTCTCACCCTGTGATGGCCCCCACCCCCCAAGGCCAGAGTGTGAATGGATGGGCATACCCTTCCCCTGCTGGAGACGTGGCTGAGGCCCCTGCTTCACCTCCCCTCTGAAAGGTGCCATGATTCAGTGACTCTGTGTCCTTTGTACAACTCCCTTCAGGCAGTGACTGTCAGGCAGAGGGTAAATCTCTTTCCACAGACAGGAAACTGAGGCACCGAGTAGTAAAATAGCTATTGAGCATAGCAGACAAGGCAAGAGCCTTGCTCAAGGCCAGAGCTCAACCAGCATTCTCAGCTTGGATTTAAAAAAAAAAACCAGAATGCATTAAAAACCAGCTCTCTTGTTGGTAATGGCATAATTATCATGTGATCATGTGATCACTGTCTGAAAAATGATATGTGAGGCCCCAGGAGACTGTGAGGCCATACCCAGGGGGCAATGGGTTCCATAACCAAGTGGAGAAATCATGCTGGACACAACAGAACACATTTCTGGCTTCAGCTACCTGCCCACCATTGCTGTGCTTCTGCTCTTCCAGTAAGGCATGAGGTATGAAATAGTCTCATATATGTCGTGGTCATATTTTATGCAACGGATGCTGTTTTGAGGGCCTTGCATAACTCAAGACAAATTTTCTCAGAGCAATAAATGTAAAGTTGGATCTATTCCAGGAGAACATAAATCTCTAATTATTATGTTGCCTTTTTGCTTTAAAGCTGCTTTTTATTTTCTTAGCATTGTCTTTAATAATTTGCAGAACCTTTTCCCACATTAACAGCACATCAGAGACTGAGGATGGGCTTCATTGTGGCGTTTTACCACATGTAACTTCCCTTGCAAAGATTTTGATTTGGGAGAGACTTTTTTTATCAGCCTTAGCAGGAACATCCCCATTCAGGAGTCTTTTAGATGAGACCACTCTAATATATTTTTAAAAGATAATAAATTATATCAGTAAAGATTATAATATTAGCAAAATAGTCACACAGATACTAACGAATTCTTTGCTATATGTAAGCAGTAAAAAGGTTCACAGATGACAGAGCCTGGAAAAGGATGTCTGGCATTTCTGTGACCGAACACATAGGAAAAGGGGATACTGTTTCCAAGACCTCTGCCAGTCTTGGAATTCTGCAATTCTTAATGGATTTTTTTTTTTAATTTTGGAGAATTGTTATTGAGTCTAATTCTGCGTATAATGTGAGACTTTACCAATACTATTCTATATGGCATGGCTTCGGAGCTGCACAATTAAAGTTTTTATGAAATGTGTCCATGCTGTGATAACTAAAGCAGGCCCCGTGCGCCCTACCAATTGGTCTCCACTGACAGCAAGACAATGAAAACCAATAAACTATCTCTTCTGTCCCCACTGCAAAACACCCAGGAGGGACATTCTAAGTGTGTGGATTCCCTGAATAGCTCTAGGGCAGGGATTCTCTAAATGTGGTCCCTGGTCAGCAACAGTAGCACCCACTGAGGGTCTGGGTGCAACGGAGATTCCGATTCAATACTGCTGAGGAGGAGCCTGGGAGATTCTGCCTTCCTAATAAGCCCTCAGGGAATGGAGATGCTGCAGGTCCATGGATCAAATTTTGAGTAACAAGGCTATGGAGTGTTTTGGGGGCCCTTCCCTACCTTCCATAGCTCTTCACTTACTTGCAAGTTTCTAAATCTACCTTTATCGTACAATTAGAAATAAGGTTTAATGCAGCTGAAGGAACAGTATCAGTGATGAATCCTTCCTCAGGACGAAGTAACTAATGACTTGCAAAGCACTGTCTCTTTTTGATGGTGGAGGGAGAATGGAGGTTGAGGGCCCTGACTTTGACCTGGGCGAAAAGACAGATAAAGGAGTCTGGGTAAGCTGAATCGCTTTTGAAGACTTGACTGACCATTCTGTGCAAGGCCAGCCGAACATGTACTAGGGACCACTGCAGCTTAGAGTGTCTCAACTTTCATGCTGCTTTTGTTATTTAATATGTCTGACTTCATATAAAGGAGCTTTGTTTAGGGGTGTGAGCTAATTGAGCATCAAGGTATATGATATAGACATTGCCTCAAGGAATGTAATGGAATTTTTAACTGTTTCCAGAACAAGATTTAAGCAACTGAACTTTTTTCAGAAGCCATGGCAATTCGTTTTCCATTAAGTACCTTTTCGTCCCAGACAGAGAAGTTGAAAATCATGAAGCAGCACACTGTCTTCTCCAAAAGCCACACGTCCATTCCATGTCAGAATATATTCAGCTTCTTGGGGATATGAAATGACAACTAATTTTCACATAACATTCATTTTGTTATTCACACAAAGTCCAGCAGGCAATATGCAGTGATGCAGTAGCTGTGCCTGGGATTACTGAGATTGATTTTTCTTCTTTAAACATTCCTTTAACTGTGGGTTTAATGATGTTTATACAGTAAAAACATTCATTTTAGTAGGCCAAATAGCCTCTGAACTGTTTCTATTGTGCATTGTATTGGTAGGGATAGAATAAGCTCGTTATTCCTGTACAGTCAGGAGAGCGGAAAGTGGTTAAACCTTTTGATAAGAAGATAAATGATAGGAAATCCATCTGAAAGCCCACACTGCTTCGAGTCAGGGTTTCCACCCCGAGCTAGCACAAAGCCTTCCTTCTGTGCAGGGCGTCCTGGGCGGCCTCATCCTTCCAGCTGTTGTCTCACGTTGGCTGTGACACTCTTAGAGATTCACACCTGGGGCAGTAGCATTTCCTGAAAGCAGGACCTCAGAGACTAGGCCAGGCTCCTTGCTAGCTCCCCTACAATACTCATCACTCTTAGAAGGATTTGTTGAATGTGTCCTTCCCTGGTGCTAGGTACTCCCAGATGTCAGAGATTGTGTCTCATCTGCACAGTCTAGCATATGAGGGCATTTGCTGGATGAATGGATGGATGGATCGATAGATGGGAGGAATGGATGGATGGATAAAAGGACAGACAGATGGGAGGAAGGATGGATGGGACCTTATCAAGCTTTAAAGAAGTCTTCATTGAATGCTTGGCCCTAGGCCATTCCTCTAGTTCTAAGGCTGGTAATTGGTAAACTTGGACGTAGTCCTGCCTTCTCGTTAGACTGGTAACCTGCATAAGTCCCTTACCCCTCCAAGGCACAGGTTTCTCATTGGGGAAGTCAGGGGAAGCCCATCTTTCTCAGGAATTTTGTGTGAACACAGTGATTTATGTGATGGTGCATTGAAAATTATATCCATCCATCCCTATGCTCTCAACCATCTTTGCTGTGTCTTTTCTGGCCCCAGAACTTTCATTCAGGGCCTTGAAGGCACTCAGGGTATGCGGGCCCTCCAGCTCCCAACTCCCTCTCACTTCATCTCAGGCTATGGCAGGATGGGGTATGAACTCCCAATCCAAAGTATAATCTCCATTAAACAAGGAGTTGAGTTCAGGGATTATGGAAATCCCTCGCTGTTTGTGTCAGAGTTCACCTGCCTGCCATTGCTGTGCTTCTGCTCTTCCAGTAAGGCATTGAGGGACTAGACTTGGGACTGGCTAACCACCAGGATGAACTGAAGCTTCACTGAAGCTTCGCAATTTTGTGTAGCAGGGATACAGATTTTTTAAAATCTAGTTGTCATTTCTCTAAGGAAAAACTATTTCTTTTCTTATGTTCAAGTAAATAAATAAAATGAGAGAAAATTCCCAGACTTCCCATTAGGATTACATTTGTTTGTTTGTATTTAATTCCATTTTATTTTAAGTTCCAGGATATACGTGCAGGACATGCAGGTTTGCACATTAGACTTTCTACTTATGCTCTTGATCTCTTGTCTGACAAATTAACAACTTCGTCGCTTCCACAAGCCGTATTAAGCTCTCTTTACTTTCGGAATTAATCATGATAGGTTGACAGAACTCCAGAGAGCATTGAAGAATACATTTGACTCTATTGCCAGCATACTCTAAATTTGTCACACTCATGTGAAAGCAATGGCACTTTGTAATCTGGAATCAGGAATTTATCAAATTAGAGCTTTCTCTAGTGTCAGAGTAAATTAGAGCACAAATGATTTTTTTGAATAATACTAATAAAATGAGGCTGATGGTTCCATTTGCTATCTTGTATATGAAATGATCTTGTTTACATGAGTTTATTTTTAGCAGACTCTTTACCCAAGAGTTCAGCATAAATCCTGTGTTTGCACCCAAATTTACCCTATTTATAATGGCTAGTACATTTTAAAAACAGCTACATCAATGAAATTACTTTGGGCCTATACAAATCTTTGGTTTAGGAATCAAGATAAATTCTCATCCTGGTTTTGCCATTTACTTACTGGCTCTATGTCCAGAGGAGACATCTGCTGTTTTTGCCTGTCTATTGCCCCCACCCTCTTCCCTGTTTCCAAGTAACAATAGCTCTTTCTCACTCTTGGTCCATGTTTTCTTTGGAGCTGATTCCTCTGGCTTTAGGGACATTCAGGGTCACGGAGATCAGTTTAGCACTGGACAATACAATTTAATCTGGGTTAATGAAATTCAATCTGTGACTTTTACTGGAACTACTGAGAAGAGTCTCTTAATTTCACTGAGACTGCCCAGTTATTAGACAATAAGGCTAGAGCTTCTGGTGGCCATTTTTTTTGTCACCTCATAGAAAGGCAAATGCATTTCTAACAAACGGAGAAATGTACATTTTGGACATTGAGCACCTGGCTGTAGCCATACATGCAACGAGTAATGCTTGGACTTTTTAAATGTTCATAAATGATTCCTTTCCTCTGCAGTTTGCTTCTTTTTCTCCCTCCATTTCTCCTCTCCTTCCTTCCTTCCTTCTTTCCTTCCTTTCTTCCTGTTTCTGGCTTAGTTGTGTCATTTGCAAACAAAAGAATACCTTAGTAAATGCCTTAACCTCTCGGGGCTTTAGTATGTAATTGATACAATGAAATGATATTCTTTCGTCTAAGAGTATTTATGACTCAAATATACATTCTAGTGAAGCACTTTTGGAAGCATATTTGTCCGAGAACACCAACTAAACATTCAAGGACTGGAAAGAGGCCACGCATCCCTAAACGTCTCTCAGCTCGGTCTCCAGAATCAGTGTCTTCATTGTCATCATGGACCATCTCATATGTCCAGCTGGGTTGGCGAATTGACAAAATGCTCTCACCAAATCACATCTGTACCAGAGGGTGGTACCTTAATCACTGCTAACCCACTGCAGTCCCTGAAGAGAAAGTAACTGGTACACGGAATGCCTTGAGCTCAGAAGGGTGCAGGCAGGTAATGATTCTATTCTTTCTCACTGTGGATCATAATTCCCCACTCATGAGACAAATGATCAAGCAAGTCCCATGGCTTTTGTCATTCTTTGATAAGAAATAGTTCTCTGGTCACTTTAAGTTGTAAGAATAGTTTAATTTCCATAATTAAAATATTCAGTCTGCCCTAATCACTAAAACTTCAAATGTAATGCAAATCTGAAATCTTCTCTCTCCTCCCACCCTGGGCCTGAGCAGTAGGGGTGGGAGAACAGTTGGCTTCTTCCCTGTCCCCTCCGCCTTGTTCTTCTCCTCCTCCCTACATCACCAGGCTGCACTGGACTCCTGCAGGGATTTGAGATGGTGGAGAGGAGAGGGAAGGAATTGGAAACTTTGTCATGTTTGATTTCCACAGCCGTAGCCCACGCTGTTGCTTTCTGGTTGAACAGATTCCCAGTGGAGCCCTTTCGGTTGGTCTCTGTGGGGTTCATACTCTTCTTTGGAAACTTTAACTACAGTGGAAATCACCTTTTCTCCTTCAGCACTCCACCAGCCCTCTGGGTCCCATCTCTCTTCCAGGTGGTCCATATGAGACTGGTCTAAGATTTCACCGAGCTCCTTTCCTAGGATCCCACATCTAATCCTAGAAAAACTGCCATTGAAGGAGGGTAATTGGCCCTCAATTTACTCTCTCTACCTTGCCACCTATGCTGCTTCCGCAAGCTTCTTGCCTGTGGGCTTCTTCAGGTGTGAGTCTGACCCCACCAACTGCAGGGGACGCAGGGCAAACTCTCCAAGTGATTCTTTTAAAGCCTATCTCGGCTGGATTGAAAAGAGGGAAGTCATCCCCTCTCCTCAAGCCCAATTCAGGGAGAGAGCATTTGTCCACAAGACTCAGAGTACACTCTCAACTCTCTTGGAAGGAAGGCAGCTTCCTTAACCCCATCCATGTTATAGCCTTGGGCAGATTATGGCCAAGGGGCAAAACTTCATAATGGCTGCCATAGGGGGTCTAGAACTTCACTTTGGATTGGGGCTTTCTTGGCTTCTAATGTTCACTGATACTTCTCAGCGTTTGGAGCCTCAGCCAAAACTGAAACACAAGGAGTCTCATTTTAACATCCCAGTCCATGCCTTATGGTTCATGTCAGAATTTTCTGGCTCTGCTCCTAAGTGGAATGCTCTGGTTGGAGAAATTTCCCATCCCTTCCTTAGGATATTCCCAAATCTTCTCTGTCCAGGAACCAAGAGGATCTGGGCCACGGTAGTTCTAGGAATGGAAAGCACTTACCTTCCACAGGACTATTTCTTCGGCGGCCGTTTTCTGTGTCTAGGAGAATTTGTCGCATCCGATGGGACTTCTAGCCAATCTTAGTCTCATATAAATTATTGGTCCAAACACTTTTGTAAGTCAGAGTCACAAAAAAAGGCCCAGAGAGGGTAAGTAGCTCTCCCAAGGTCACACAGCAGAACCATAGCAAGAACCCAGACCACAACCACCTGTCTTTTACTCTGGCCTCTACGCCTTGCAAACTTCTTCCTAAGCTCATTATCATCTGTTAAAATCCCATCTCTCATTTTGCACACAGCAGCCAAGATGTCTGTGGATCCATATTAAAAAGAATGCAAACATTTCCAGAATTCATTTCCATTTCCATTTCCAGCTCTGAGGAGGTCTTAACTTCAGAGTACTTCGCTGATCATTTTTTTTCTCCAGCAGCAATAATTGTTTTGAAGAACCTGACACACATTTCACCAGGGCTCGGTGCTACTGAGCAGGCCAGGAGCAGTGAGCCGCTGAATTCCAAGAGCCAAATTTGCATTGTGCTGTGTCTTTAGAGCAAGCCAAACACCCCAGTCCCATTAACGATAATGATAGGTGTGCGCTAAGCTCGTCCTTCTTGCCAGAAATATATCTCCTCCTTTGGGGATCTGTTCTGATCCTCGGCCCTTCTGTGCACCCAGCCTCCACAGCATTTGCTCTGTAATTTATAAAAGATGTGTGTTGCACCTGGGTGCCTCAGAAAATTTAAAATAATTTAAAAGCATTCAACACCAGCGTTAAATTAAAGCTCCCCAAATCCCTTGCCTGATGAGTGTAATTAAACTCAGACCCACTCAGGTGAGTCTTGGAGTACATCCTAGGGATCAGGAGGCCTGGGCTGGGTTTGAGGTAGGAGCAATTCCAGAGATTGGAGGAAGCGAATGATCATTCTGTAGGCAGCATGGCATACTAAGGGCAGACCAGGGAGTTTAAAGATACAGCTTCAGAGAGCGCCATTATTCCAAGATGCTCTTCAGTGTAACAGACATAATCTTCTTCATCTTACTACACCCGTCAAGAAGGCCCAGCTTCTACTGCCAGCAAGGTTCAGACTGGCTTGCCCTCCAGCTTCTCAGCAGAGCAGGAACATGAAGGAGTCGGTTTCTCCTAGCGCTGGTCAGCTTGCTCAGCCAAGGTAGTCTTTGATGTGCAAAGCAGTTGAGGCTGGGATCTGAATAATGTGCTACAACATTAACAAAAACAACACTTCCCACCCTACCTTAGATTTTATTTTCTAGAGCAGTTATTTTTAAACCCAAGTCCTTGGAACCTTGGAGTGCCTTGAAAAGCACCAATTTTGGAATGAGAGGGACACTGGTTTCCCTCTTGGCTCCACCACCTACTGAGTGACCTTCAGCAAGTCACCTCACCTCCCAGCCTGTTTCCTAATCTGTAGCGGGCAAGCAGATAACAATGCCCGACCTGCAACAGCTGTCTTAATGCTAAACAAGATAACATATGTGACTCTGCCTGGCACAGGGCTGGACACTACTGTGAGTTTTCAGGGTTGTCCTCCCTCCATGGCACAAGCAGGGAAAATTTATATGATGCAGAATCACTTGGCACACTTTCTGAGAGAGGCAAATCATTCCAGTCTTCCTCTCATTTTCAAATCTAAAAGTCAATGTTGCTCCCTAAGCTCCCAGGTAAGCACATCCTTGTGCTCAAAGATAATTGAAGTTTCGATTCTAGAGAAACAAAACTGCTCAATTCAGTCAGTAAAGAAAAAGGTGTGCTTAGGGCCTGAGTGATCTAGATACTGGCTTTAACTATGTACTTGGTGGGACGGAAGGCTCCCATTGGATTAGTCCCTAAAGTTGCACAGTCAAATGTGGTAGCCATGAGACTACTGAGCGCTTGAAATGTGGCTAGTCAAAAACCTGTAAGGGACACACATCAGGTTCTGAAGGCATTAAAATATTTTATTGAACATTTTTGTATTGCTCACCTGTTGGCATGGTAATATTGTAGACACTGGAAGCCTCAGGAGTTAAACCCCAATGTCGGTGCAGCTTACAGTGACTGGATCTGGAAGTTGTTTCTGGATCCACAGTGACTCCAGCTCTTGGGCAGCAGGGTCAGAACGTACCTACAATCCAGCCTGGCGCAGCAACTCCTGCTCCTGTCTTCCTCCTCCTCCCACTACGAACATCTCTCCATATTTCCTGTTTATATTCCAGCGAGAGAAGTGGAGGGTATCAGACTGGCCTAGTTGATGTCATCATTTGTCGGTAGAAGAATTTTTCCTATCAGGACAAAGTCGATTGGTCATGTGAGTGTCATGTGAGTGTTTCTGAGCCAATCAGCTGTGCTTGTGTGTGGGAATATCAGCCATAGGATTCAGATTAACCATCTCTGGTCAGACAACAGCCTGGGTCTCTTCCCTCCCCTGTGGCTATGAGAGGGACTGGTGCCATGATTGCTTAGTCCAATACAAGCAGTGATTTAAAACTATTAGCTAAATTAAACTCAGGAAAATGAGATCGGTTTCACCGTCCTATAGTGAAAAATACCCTGCAGTGGAGATTAGGGAGGGAGGCAGTAGTGATTCCTCCACCACCATGTGGCTGAATCTGCCCTTCTCCCTCAGCTTGCCTTTCTCTTTTCACCTGATTGTTGTTTGGATTCTGGACAAAGCACAGAGAGCAGTCCAAGTGAGAATGAGTGGAAATCATGCTGCCGCAGAGAGTGGCCTTGTTATGGGCTGAATCATCTCCTTTCCAAAATTCATAGGTTGGCCAAATGTGGTGGCTCACACCTGTAATCCCAGCACTTTGGAGGCTGAGGTGGTGTATCACTTGAGTCAGGAGTTTGAGACCAGCCTGGACAACATGGTGAAATCCCGTCTCTATTAAAAATACAAAAATTAGCCAAGTATGGTGGTGCACACCTGTAATCCCAGCTACTTGGGAGGCTGAGGCAGATGAATTCCTTGAACCCGGGAAGCAGAGGTTGCAGGGAGCCGAGATCGTTCCACTGCTCTCCAGCCTGGATGACAGGGCAAGACCCTGTCTCAAAAAAAAAAAAAAAAATGCATATGTTGAAGTCTTGACCCCCAGTTACCTCAGAGTGTGACTGGGTTTGGAGATGGGGCCTTTAAAGAGGTAATTGAGTTTAAATGAGGTCATCAGGGTAGACCCTAAGCTGTGTGATTGGTGTCCTTATAAGAAGAGGGGATTAGGATACAGACACCCTTTGGGGAAGACCATATGAAGGCTTAGGGAGAATATCGCCATTACAAGTCAAGAAGGAAGCCTTAGAAGAAACTGACTCTGCTGAAACCTTGATCTCAGACTTCTGGCCACTAGAATTGTAAAAGAAAAAAATTCTGCTGTGTAAGCCACTCAGTACTCTGTTATGGCAGCCCTAGCAAATGAATATAGCACCCAAAGACAAACTTGCCTCACGTCCAGTTTTTTTCTGCCGGCTCAGCTGCCTGGGCCGCAAACTCGTGACTGATGCAGGCAGCCAGCCCATGAGCTTCTAAGACAGGACGACAGGTGAGCAGACCACCCAGCTGTTCAGCCCTCCCTACAACCATAGCTGGAGGCACTGGCTGCAGTGGGGCATCTTCCCATCACCCTTGCTGTGATGGGATGTCAGCCAGTAGCTCCTTTCTGCTCCATTAGCTCCTGGAGGGCGGCTGCAGTCTCCACACCTGGTGTTTACTCTCTTTCCCTTCTGAGTTGGCAGCAGGAATACAAGGACTCCCCTGGCTTCTCAGCAACTGAGACGCAGCCATTTTTGCTTTGAAAGTCAGAAATCTGGGAGATGTAAGAACTATCACCTTTTAGATGGAATAGGCCCAAAAGAGCAGGTGGCAAGGAAGCCAAGTGCCAAGAGAAAGCTTACTTGTCATCTGAGGCCTTGAAACTTTTAAAGTGATTCAGCAAAGCTTTGTACACAAAACTTATCAATTATGCATCATAAATAAGTCATTTAAATGCACAATGTACTAATTGAATATCATTTAGTTCATAATAATAGAGAGTAATTATCAACCCTACCCCCATTTCTTTTCAAAATGCAAAAATGAGCAGAATGGACTGCCCTTGAGAGGCCTTGCAATTGGGGGAAGATGCCCAGCAAATATATAAAGATGAGTCAGTGGGAGGCGAGGAACGCTTGGGTTTTTTAGTCGTCTCTGTTCCTGCCTTTCTCTGCCTGTCCTGTGATTGCAGAAATCTGGTGCAGCAAAGCTTTGTTTCTCCTCTCTGTTGAGTTTTTGAGTTCAGGGAAGGGTCAACTGGTTTGGCTCCCAATAGTACGTGGCCCCTCTCACCAGCAGTGGCCACGGAAGGGCACATTTGGGCATGTGTGCCCAGCACCGCCTTCCACAGAGTGGCTACCTTCACTCTGCAACCCACAGCCATTTGGAACCCATGGCCTGGGACAGTGTTGGAATGGTCCTCATATAAACCACTTGCCACGTGTCTTGTTATAGTGAAAGAAAGCTGTTTAATAAGAAATGGATGCCAGAGAAATTCAGTTTTTAATGAGAACTGAGATGCTTACATGTATTCATTTATAGTGGTTATTTCTGGGAGGTGAAATTACTGGTAATTTTTCAGTTTTCTTTTCTTAGTATCAGCATATATTCATTTTCTAACAATAATAAAATAAACAAAACACATAGAAGTTTCCTTCCTTGAATCGGATGCCCTGCACTGTGGCCGTAGTCCATCATCTAAACTGCATGGTGTCCTGGATGGTATCCAAGCCATGTGACCTACCAAAGCCCATCACTTGCAGTCCCGTTGACAAACGGGCTGTTAGTTGGAGAGAGCATCCGTACGAGGGAAAATTCAGAATGTAACCTCTGCCAAGGGAGAGATCCCTGGTCAGAGCAGGCTGGGAAGTGAAGCCTTGGCCGCCTGTTTCAGCCCAACTTTCTCTGCTCTTGTCTGACCTCATCACCGTCTGTGAGGTCTATCCTTATGGCTGGTTTCCCCGGCAGCATAGCAGCATGTTCCTGTCCGTAAGGCCTGGAAGAGCAGGGATGAAAGGAGTATGGCTGCAGCTTTCTGCATGTGAAAACCACAGCTAAGCCTCCAGCCTTCCCTCCATCACCACCCCCAACCCCTTCCTGGCAGCCGCCCACTCTCTTTCCTCCTCCTGCTGGCTTGTGCATTGGAAGGAGGAAGGAAAGGGAACAAGGGAATGAACAGTCAGTATTTGTCAGCTGTGAGCCAAGTGCTCTACATAAAATAAACTGTCTGAATCGTCATAAGAACTCTGGCAGATTGTTGTAGCAATCTACTTCTAAAAATGAGGAAACTAAGAAAGACATAAGATGTAAGTCAATGTATATCATGTAGCGAAAAAGTGAGATGGTGAAGACTTGAATTCATGTCTTCTGACTTTAATATTCCCGTTCATGAATGTTGACTTCTGGTGCATCCTTTAGGGTTACAGCTAGTTCTAAGACGCTAAGTCTGTTATTTTTCTGAAATTTACTTTTATGGTCTGAGAGTCCCTTCTGCCTGGCTTCGAGATAGACATCAATAAAGAGCCATAGATGTATAGTCTACAGAGTGTTACTGTGTGAGAGTAACCGGAAGGTGCCCAAACCAGAGCTAGAGAATTGTAGATGAAGCAGGTTGTGCAGCTTTGATGGCTTTTTCCCTCCCTAGATGGGGACACCAAGAGAGTGGAGAGTGTTGCCTTTCCTCCACCAGCCCCCTCCTCTGACCTCCTCCCCACTACGGCACCTAGTAACGCTACTCTGTTTAGTAGAAGTTAAACAGCGTTGAACCGCACTCAAAGTTGTGAACAGATTAGCCTTTTATTTTATGCCCTACTGTGAAGTCTGCACATGAAGTGTGTATTAAAATCACATAAAACTTGTGTCACCACTGTGGCAGGCACACTTATAACACGGCTAATCGTTCTTTTAGAATAGTTTGGGAAGTTAGTGTGAGCCTAACTGCCTGGTCACCATTCTTACAAAGCCAACTATAACTTTCTGGGTCCAGCCAGGCAGGGGTGAGAGGTGAAAGCAAGGAAAACAGAACTGGATATGCTGAGGAAATTTGGTCCAGAGAAGCAGGCCTCAGTGAAGCCCTTAGAGTGACAACCAGGGACAGAATTTACCAAATTCCCTTTCTTTCTTTACCATCTTTATGATTTTTGTTATTACAATAGGTCACTGAGCTATTATTTATTTAATATTTTATTTTAGATGGACTCACTTTTTTTTTTCTTGAGACAAGGTCTCATTCTGTCACCCAGGCTGGAGTACAGTGGCATGATCATGGCTCACTGCAGCCTCGACCTCCCAGGACCAACAGATCTTCCCACCTCAGCCTCCCACATGGCTAGGACCATAGGTACATGCTACCATGCCCAGCTAATTTTTAACGTTTTGTAGAGGTGGAGTCTCCCTATGTTGCCCAGGCTGATCTCAAACTCTCAGGCTCAAGCAATTCTCCCACCTTGGCCTCCTAAAGTGTTGGGGTTAAATGGGTGAGCCATAGTGCCCGGCCTGATAGACTCACTTCTAAAGTATTTGGATCTCATCTTCAGCAATACTCTTCTTGAAATTACTTATTAGTTATATGCTTTTCTAAAACACTCTGACGTTGGAACATGACAATTGAAATAAAAAATGTTTGTATAGCACTAAAAAATCAACTGAAGTGCCACACTTTGGTAATCAATGCCAAAGGGGACCAAGAACTCTTTCTTCAACTGTAGGGAACCCTCTATATTCAGGGATCTGAGAACCGGAAGCCCTCAGCTGCTGCCCTGTCACCTTCTCACCTCCCTCCCTCTGGCCACAGGTGAGAACAGCACAGGCACCTGCACTGTGCTATACCTGGCCAGCTCCAACCCTCTATATGGAAATTGCTTTTCGTGAAAATAAAAGCTAGCTTGATTATAACTTTACCTACAGTAGCTATATTTTCAGAATCCCAAATCAGGATACATTTGGTCACAAGATAGAATATTTAAAAGTGAGACAGTCCCAGAAAACATGGGGGAGTGAAGTGATTGTCCTCAAACAGCCTGTGAGTGGAAACTCTTCTCCTGCCTCTACTGGGACTTTGTTCTTAGAGGAAAACTGGATCCACCTGGAGACAGTTTGTGCTGTCTGATGCTTGCTGGGTTTTTATGGGATGGTTATCAAGTAGCTGTGCATTTTCCAAAACTTTAATTCCTTGTTTCTTACTTATTAGCCTTGACACCTGAGGCCCTTTCACAAGCATGCACTACTGTGGTCAAAACTAACTGGAGAGAAAAAAAGAGCAATTGAGGGAGACAGGAAGAGGAAAGAGGGAGAGAGAAAGAGGAGTTGGGTTGACGCATTAAGCTCAGTAATGGGAGAGAGAATAACAGCGTGGTCAGGAGTTGTCTACCAGCGCCGTTTTGTCTTGAAGAAGGCTTTGAGGTGGCTGGAAGACAAAACAAAAGAGTGCCTACTGGGGTGGGAGTTTTTGTAATATTTATGTGAAGAATGGAACTATTTACCATGTGCTTTTCCTGCCACAGTCACCTCAGGACATTTTCTTTGTCTGTGTTTGTCAGTTAAGACTCTTGGCTGCAAATGACAAAAAAAAAAAGCCAGCTGAAATTATCTTCAGCAAAAACAGAAATGTACTGATTCACGTAGGCTGCATTGCACAGGGGATAGGGATGGGTGAGGTAAGACAATGTCCTCAAGACTCATTTTCTTTCCATTTACCAGTGAGTTGGCTTCTGCCTTGACTTTGTGCATTTATTTAGAGATAGGATCTTCCTCTGTGGCCCAGGCTGGTGTGCTGTGATGCGATCATAACTCACTGCAGCCTCCAGCTTCTGGGCTAAGGGTGATCCTATCCTCCCACCACAGTCCCCAAGTAGCTGGGATTACAGGTGCGCACCACCATGCCTGGCTAATTTTAACGTTTTCGTAGAGGTGAGGTTTCACCATGTTGCCCAGGCTGTTTCCAAAGTCCTGGCCTCAAGCGATCCTCCAGTCTTGGCTTCCCAAAGTGTTGGTATTGCAGGCAGGAGCCCCTGTGCCCGGCCTTCTGTCTTGACTTTATATGGCGGCAGCAGCACCTACATGGTTTTTGCTCTCCAAGATGCATTCGGCTCCAATCCACCTTCCTTCAGCATTTTTTTTTAAGAAGATCCAGTGTAGCAAGAGGGTCAAAGGCCATTTCCACCAAGTTCAGGGATAGCTTTTCGTGGCAAAAGAGGAAGGCCCCTGAAGGGCCAGGAGCAAGCATTGAACTTGGTTCAGAAAGATCTCTTTGGTGGTGTTTGCACCTTGATGTGCAAAACAATGTATGAATTGCCATCACCGAATGGGACTGGGCATACCAGATTTCTACTCAGCTTATAAAATATATAGTACAAGCATGGCAAAAATATTTCTTGAGAGGCAACAACGCAACAGCCCTTTGCCCTGATTGAGATTTTTGGAAACACCCTCTGGGCCGACCATGTCCTGGCATATGCAGGTGCCCGGTGAATTTGTCTCCCACTCCCTCGGCTCCTGCCCCATTCTTCAGACCATCTCCTTGTTTGGCTTCTCCTTTCTAGCCAACTGTCCTAAATTGTTTTTGCTTTAGACTTTCTACTTTTGTCCCTTAATTTATTTGACAACATAACCCAAACATGCAGGCCAAATAGGAAACCAGAGGGACTTGGTATAGAATTTCCTGACAAAGAATATAGAATAATTCAAATTTACTGCTGGACACTGACATTTGTTTTCTCATAGAACCTTTAAAATAAAATCAATATTTTTCATGTATCTGTCTGGAGGAAGGGTCCCAGACAACCTCACAGGTCACCTTTAGTTCTGCGGCTTGACAAAGTACACCATTCTGTCCTGGGCTCCTCCTTCTCCATCCTCCCTTCCTCCTAACTGGCTCCTCTGGTCTCTGCAACCATGTCCTATGCCCTGAACGCAGGCCAGCTGCTGACTTGGCTCAGAGAATCATGGCTTTGCTGTCTGTTTACCTTGGAATAATACAAAATAAAGCTGATTTGACTTTCTCTGGTTTACCAAGAGCTTTTGCATTTTATGCCTTCTATCTCATTAGAGATAGCATCTATCCCATTAGATTGCCATAGTACTTCCATGAGGAAGGCTGAGAATAAGAATGTTCCTGGTTATAATTGCATAACATCCCAAAACACAGTGCCTGAAAACATCCACAACCATTTATTTAGCTCATGGGTTTTCAGTTTGGGAAGTGTTCCCATGAGGAAGCTCATCTCTGCTCCACGAAGATAAGCTAAAACAATCTGAAGATAAGCTGAACTTCAGAGACGGTTTCCTCACCTGGCTGGCAAGGTGGTGCTGGCCATCGGCTGGGCTTCTCTGGGGGCTACATGGGTTTCCTTACAGCATAGTAATTGGGTCTCTAGAGTAGACATTTCAAGAGATGTAATGTGAAAATTTGTAGTTTTAAAGACCTAGGTCTGGACACTAGCATAGCAGCATTTGTGCCACATTCTACTAGTCCTGCTGTCATAAAGCCCAGATGCAAGAAGAAGGCATGAAGACCTATACATCTGAATGGGAAGCGTGCCAGAGAATTTGGGGGCCACATTTTAAAATTGCCAAATCGAGCAGAGGGAATTGAAGCTCCAAGAAGTTTGGTGACTTGACTGTAATCCTTTGAGTAGATCCTTTTGAGATGCCCACTCACTTCATGGCCACCTTCTCTGAGATTTGCTGTTTACCCGTAGGTGGCCCTGAAGTCTAATTATTCTCTGGAACTTGGTATCACGTAGACATTTCCATGTTGTGTGTGAATGGTGTCCCCTGATGTTTTACAATGCTGTTAGCCTGAGATTCTGACAGTGACTGGCTCCCAGGAATTTGGAATTGGGATGCAGAGAGGCTGGCGCTGCAACTGGCTGCAGTTAACATCCTTTGAGCTCTGTTTCAGGGCCAGGGGATCTAGGGCCCAGAACAGGGGGCACCGCTGATACCTGTTTAACGTGAAGTGCGTCGTTTATTTTTTCTGGGCCTTAGCTTCCTATATATGAGGAGGTAAATGATGCTAACAGTCTGTTCTCATGATTCAGTGCAGGTCAGGAATATACAAACTTGGCCTCCTAAAGCATTATCAACATCTTGTCTCCTGGTAATTTGATTCCTATCCTGGAATTGCCAGAGGACTGAGGAGGGGTAAGAGGTGGTTCATTTTGTGATTGATTCAACAGTGTAAGGCCATAGACTCTATTTCAGAGTTGAAGGCTGAGTCTGGGCTCCTAGGTGCTGAGAATCCCCGGGCAATGGATAGCGCCAGTGGGGCCTACCTTGTCTGTCAGGGCTGCTGTGTGGGCCCAAGGCAATCATGGCTGGAGAGGAACTTGTCAACACTGAGACACTTCATGACATGACTTTTTGTATCATCGCTATATCTCAGTGGTTCTCAGCTGAGGTGAATTCCCCACCGTGGGACAATTGGCAATGTCTGCAGATGTTTTTGGTTGTCACAGGTGAGTGAGAGAGTATTACTGGCAACTCGTTGGTAGAGGACAGGGATGTTGCTAAAAATCCTGCAGTGCACTGTATAGCCCCTCAAATAAAGAATTTTCTAACCCAAAATAGCAACGATGCTGAGATTGAGAGTCCCTGCTATATCTGAATACCCAAAGGGAAATTTTGAACCTGACAATCTTTATTGAATCAAAGTTGGATTATGGTTTGAGTTTTCAATACAAGTCTTGCTTGTTTTCAACACCAGGCATAACCTTTCAAGTTTATGGATTTTGTAATCCAGAGATGACAGCTGAAATCCTTGCATTTTGAGTTAATGTTATGAGATTAATTCCAATTCCCAATTTCATACCTCCTTGCCCAAGATTTCACAGACTTCCAAGATTTTGCAAACTTCCATGTCTGAGTTTCTGGTGATGGCTTGGTGTCTCTGTTGTATCCCACATCTACTCAGATGTGAAACTTCCTTTTTATCTCAATACCCATTCAAATGTGAGTATTTTTCTTCATGTTCTTGTGCTCACACATACCCCATCCACACTGGACAATGTGTGTGTGTGTGTGTGTGTGTGTGTGTGTGTGTACAGTACTCTGTGTGTGTGTGTACAGTATAGTACTGTGTGTGTGCATATACATCAGAGGGAATTGGGATGGAGTTGGAGATGTACAATGTACCAGTATCTCTGCTCTTAAGTTTCTTTTTTACCTGCGGCACTGATGAGCCTACATGGAACCAAAAGTGTGGCAACGGTGAGTGTGTAGAGTAGAGAGAGAGTGGATATAAGAATAGGTGGTCATGAAAAAAAATGACATTTGAAAAATGGAATGTTATGCAAATAAAAACAAATCAAAGAATGTATTTTTCAAACTGTTTTTGATCATAACTCTCAGGAAAAAAACAATCTAACATCTCAACCCTGTACACACATCAATACAAATAATTTAAACAAAGGTTTCATGGAATAAAAACCCCTTATTACATGCAGTGTTCTTGGATATTTTCTTTACTTTTCTATTTTATTTTGTAAAAATGTAGCAGCTGACTACATTAACCAATGGCTCTGACCTGAAGTTTGAAAATATGGCCTAGAATGATATGTGTGGGTAAGAGCATGGGCCCCAGGGTGGGTGAGTATGGTGAAGACTAAGGCTGCTGGCACTTGGGAACCGCGAGACTCCAGTATTCCATGACCATTCCTTGTGGTATCAGGTTCCTGGGGTGTTGGCGGGACCTGCGGATCGGGGAACATTTGGAATCTATGAGCCTAAATCATCAGCGAACGTAGAGGAGTCATCAGGAGGTCAGTGGACGGCTAAAGGGGGAAGGGAGAAAAAGCAGGTTGGAATGAACCTCAGAGCTGATGTTTTTCTCTGAATGGAGAAGTATTCATGGTTTAGAAGAATCCTGATCCTTCCAGGCCCAAGAACTCATGGCACAAAGTACAGCGCAACTGCTCAGCACAGGTGGAAAATCCTTGTTGATGAATTCATTCTTTTGGCAAATATTTATTCAGCACCAACTAACTTACTACCTGATCCTTACACCTCTTTTTGTTTCTGTTTGTGTCTGTTTTGTTTTTCCTAACAGGATCCTATTCAATCTAAAACTCGATGCGAAGGAACTCACACTGCACCTGGAGCACTGTCTGACAACATTATCTTCTTGGTCTCATACCTGCATTCTGTATTAACACATAATAAGTCAAATGCAGGAAAGCAATTTAAAAATCTTAACACCCAAACTTGTTATATAGGTCTTGAAAATGGCTCCTGATCCTATCATAACACAGATTCTTAGGATAGAGTTGTATAAATCATACAGTCTGAGACTAGTTTAAATGACTGAAAGAGCTCCAGGAACAAGCGAGCAGTGGATTCCCAGTCTAATGACAAAGAACTCAAGTCACTGGACTCCAATGATTCCTTCAAGCATAATGCCCCTGCTTCAGGTCCATTTAAAAAAAAGCCTGCATTTGGAATGATCACAGCTTGTTTACCCTTTTCCTGGTTCCATATTCATCTGTATCTCTGAAAGACACAGAAATGACTCCAGGATTTGTTCTCTTGGGCTCTAAATCTGGTGGCATAGTTTGGACTATGTTAGACATGGCACAAATCCTGGCTCAGTCACTCACCAGCTTTCCCTTGTGATGGGAAATCTACAATTCCCATTTACAATATTTGGCTTTTGTGAAATAAACATTTGAGCCTGAAGCACATAGTACAGTATCCAGTACAAAGCAGGTACCTAAAAATATTATTTCTTTTGCCACCTTTCTCTTTCTCCTCTGTCCCTATGGTAGGTGGTATTGTTATTCTCAGTTCTTCACCCCTCTCTGTGTACCATTCACCACGTAACTTTGAAGTTCTTTTTACTAGAGGCAGAATCTCTATTTAGATTGAACTTGGCATCTTGATTTTCACTGGGCTTGGCCATGTGACTTGCTTCAGTCACTGGGATATTAGCAGATCTGACACTAGTGGAGGCTTGAGATGTGTTTTCATGGTTGAGCTTATTCTCTTTCACTCCCATTTGCACCATGAGAACAACAGGCTTGAAGACACTTCTGCTTCACAGAGAAGGAGAGACGCGTGGGAGACCTGGACCCAGTCTGCAGTTTGAGTCAAGTCCAGAGGAGCCCAGCTCAGATCAGCTGAACCCCAGATGATCTGCAGATGCATAAGAGAGAAATAAATGCTTGCTGTATGTCTCTGAGTTTATGTAGCACTATTATAGCAATAGCCAACAGATATAGCCAACTTATAGCTTCCACACTCCTAATAAATGCTGCATACCTTAAATAGCAGAGAAAGTGACTGTCCCAGGGAAGCAGTAGACCAAAGCGAATAGTGCATAGGAAGGGCTAGAGCTTCATTATTTTGCTCTTCCCTAAAAACATTTTGTGGTGTCATGTACTGAAACCTCCCCTCCATTTTTATTTGTATGTAGGAATTTCTCATTAGAATCTAACTGTATGGACATGGCACTATTTCCTTTGAGATAGTAATTCCAGAATTATTGTTTCTCTAAGAGTAAGGCCAAGCTGTTGTTAATAGAAAAAACAGGTATATTTTGTTCAAAATCAGATTGTATTGACTTTGGAAGAAAACAAATTCTCATTGGCCGTTTGCTCTTAGGTAAGGTAGCCTGATCCACCAATAACAGGGAAACTAAAGTGGATCCCTGCATGCATGCAACAGAGCCTACCTGTCTCCACTTTGCACCAGCAAAGGAAAGCAGAGGGCAAGGGCCACCACCGGGCACCACTCCGGGAAACTTCATTCACTTTTACCCTGCAGGGTTGTCTGCCACGGGAAGGGTTGTATCCAAACAGATAGGGGCAAGAAACTGGAAGAAGCAGAGCATAGAGAGGGGCTACCAAAGGGGGATGGAGCAGATTCCTAGAGATGACCTGGAGGCAGAGTCAGGGCCCCTGTGTCAGACTGGGCAGTTAGAGCACTGTGCATCAGTGAGGAACTGAAGGAGTGAGTAAGGACTAGAGTCCAGCTGGAGCTCCACCTACCAAGCCGGGGGTCAGGCTCATAGAGCAGTGGAGCACCGTCTAGAGGGGGAGATTTATTTTTCTAATTCTCACAGAGGCACAGCATGAACTAACAGCTGCTCTGGGCAAGAACAAAGCACCGTGCATGTGGGACATCCTCAGAAGATCCAAACTCTGTGGCTCTGTTCTCCTACCCCAATCTTGCAAGGGGCAAGGAACAGCATTGGTTCGATAAGGCCCTATCTTCTGGCTCATCTACCGAGTCTGCCTTAGGATACCTCTCAACCCTTCAGTCAGCGTCCTGCTGAGTTCAGAGGGGGTGCATTCTGCGTGGTGATTCTTCCAGCGAGGAAGCACCTGTTTCCTGATCACCTGGCAGCAGGGCCTAGCCCTTACCCTTTGGACTGCTGGAAGGAGTCCATTACAGACCAGAGACAATTCCCCAAGCCTGAGGGACCATAAAGCATATTTCTTTGCTGGCCCTGGGCCCCCCTTAGTTAATGAGGGACATCCCCTTGTCAGACAGAAAGAAGGAGGGTCCTCACACACCCAGATTACAAGTCTATTCTATTTCAAAAGTAAAAATTTTTAGTTTTTGATTTTGTTTAGAGAACAGCCATCTCTGGGTTTCCTAGTTTTATTTCTCTTTCCTCTGTTTGTGTTACGTTTGGGGAGAGATCCAAGTTTTGTGGGGCACAATGCTTACACAATTGGGAGGGCCTGCTTGACGAAAAACCTAGAAAATAACAATATGACATTAGGTGTAGAATTGAGCCTTTATAAACTATGAGGCTGGAAGGGGCCAGAGCAAGTATGGGCCTTACAGCTTCAGCCTTATCAGCCTCTGATATGTCTGTGTCTGACCACATTTGATTCCATCTCTCTCCCCTTTGTCTAAAGGGTGATAGCCAGGAGCCAGAGCCTTGCTCTGAGGGGAGAGGGAGGAACCCTTCTCCCTGGTCCTCTAGTTTGTTCTCTATTGTGCATAGTTGGGCAGAGTGTCCTGTGGATGTGGCATGCGGCAGGCAGCTCTGCTCTTCAGTGCCACCTTTTGGAGGATGACTAGGGAAGGCTTGGCCAGGCTGCTTGGCGAGTCATCCTCTTGACTCTGAAATGAGTGGGATACTCATGCAGAGGACTCACGTGTTAAATGTTTTCCTCAGCCCTTTGATTGCCCCCTCAGTGGAGTGTATTGGGAAAACTACATGGAGACCCCGTGTATTAGTCCATTCTTGCACTGCTATAAAGAAATGCCTGAGACTGGTTAATTTATAAAGAGGTTAGTTGGCTCATGGTTCTGCAGGCTGTACAGGAAGCATGATGCTGGCACCTGCTTGGCTTCTGGGGAGGCCTCAGGAAACTTTCAATCATGGTGGAAGGTGAGGGGGAAGTAGGCATGTCTTACATGGTCAGAGCAGGAGGAAGGGGGTGGTGGGGGAAGTGGCACATACACTTTTAAACAACCAGATCTCATGAGAACTCACTACTGCAATGACAGCACCAAGACAGGATTGTGTGAAACCATGAGAAGCCTCCCCCATGATCTCATCACCTCCCACCAGGCCCCACCTCCAGCATTGAGGATTACATTTCAACATGAGATTTGGGTGGGGACACAGGTCCAAACCGTATCACCCTGAGATCTTCTAGAAGCATCTACTGGTATTTTTCGTTTTCTCAGAGAGCACACAGAACCTCCCCAAAGACCATTTTGTCTAAAATAGACTCTCCCAAGGTTTCCTTTTCTTAAGATGGGCCACACTTTACCATTCTTTCAGGTTAAGAAATGGTACTAGGTTTTTTGTTGTTGTTGTTTTTGTGCTGCTAACAAATATAAGGGAAAATAAGAAGGGAGAGTACTTCATCGGTTGGTCGTTCAGGCCTTAAAAAGCTCAAAAAGGGAAGCAGGCCAGGTGTGGAAAGCTACATGCCCAGAATTCGTGCACAGCTCTTTCCAGAACCCTCATTTTATATAAATCGGTCATTTTTTGCCACTCTGTTGAGGAGACCCTGATTGGCCTGGTGGCAGTCTGGTGTCCCAGGGTTTATGACAGACCAAGGCCACCCAACTGATAGTCCCATCAAGGTGGCATAAGATGGTGGAGCCAGGGTTCTGCCAAGGGAATATGAGGGCTTACAAAGCATCAGGAAGAGGCGTAGGGGCACATACTACATGCATACTCTAGGAGGAGAAGCATCTTCTTGTGCAGTCCAGCATCAGGGTGACTTCCTTTGCAGCAGTGCCATCTCATTATTGGCTTAATTAACAGATCACAGGAAGTGAGGAGATGGGACTCAGGGCAGTTTGCTGGAAAAGTGGACATCGGGAAAGATCTGGAACATGGAAAGTGGGTGGTAAGAGGCAAATCTGGGTGGAGGATCCAAGAGGAGAAGAAGAATCTGAGCCCCGGACAGGTATAGCGAGGATGAGAAGTTGGTACCAAGTGAGATGGGGAGGCTACACGGAGGATGATGCGCCCCAATCACAGAGTGTTTTGAGTTCCTCAGTTTGTCTAGGGAAAGCTTTCTCTTTCAGCCTGGGGTTTTCTCTTTTAACAAAGCACTATCATTTTAAGGTAGTCATTTTCTTAACTTTGTCTGGGTATCCCAGTCCAAATGGGGTCAGAGAGTAAAGCAGCCAAGCCCCAAGGAGAAAGCAACTTTATCTTTACTAGCTGAGTTTAGAGCTCCAAGGACTATCTCTCTAAGGGGTTCTGGGAGATCTGAAGTGTTACATGGCCAGAGGCGAAGCTGGCCTGAGAGATATTTGTCAAGAAGTCATAAAAGCCATGAGACACTATGAAAGATTGATTCTCAGGAAGAGCAGAGGAAAAATAAATCATGTCTGGCTTTTAAAAATGCAAACAAACTTATGATATCATGCAGCCCTGTGGGAGGACTTACTATATCAAGCTGCAGGTCACAATTAATAATGCTCAGGATCTACACATGGAGGTCTTGATAGTCATAAAATGAAAGTGTCATGGCTGGATTGCAGCCCACACCTACTTCAGTGTTTCTGGCATCATAAATCATTTGTATGTTCAAACTTTGGAAATATTTCCTTGCTTACTAGATCCTTTAGGCTTAGAGCACATGTAATGAGCAAACTTTCACAATGGCAGGTCCAGTGAAGGTCCATAAGCTTGGTCCGGGAGGCTGCTGAGGCTGGTCCTCGAAAAGAGGGATATTTGGTTATTTTCAGAAACTGAGCAGAGGTCAGGGCACCATCTTTCTTCCTGCACAGAGCTGGAAGAGCAGAGCTACAGCTTCTAGCCCCCTCCTTTCCTCCCTATACTCCGCCCTAGATTTAGAATAGGTGTATTTCTTGTGCACCCTGTCTGTAGCCCACTGGGCTCCACCTGGAACCCACTGTCCTACAGCCACTGTCCTTGGTCCCCAGTCTGTTCTGGGCTCCTGTCCTTCATTCAACTGTGTTGTCCTTGGCTTTTCATTCCACTAGAAAACCACTTTGATCATTTCCACTAATAGGAGCTGGCTACTTTATGTTCTTTTAACTACATAGAAAAGCAGAAAGTACCTGTGTGTCCTTCACCATGGAATGTATTTTTAGATGACTCACAAATGTGTCTTTTTTTTTTCCTTCCAAAACTCCTAGATTTATTCTTGGAAGCAGCCCCCTGCTGCTGACTTTACCTCTCTTCTTGGCTGTGTCTAAGTAGGAGCACTGAGCCAAAGTCCCTCGTTATCTGTTTCATTATGAGAAAGGACACACAGTTCTGCTTTGCAAAAGAACACGGAGCTTATACGAAACGCCTTTGTTTGAGCTCTCGGTTGCTCCAGGTGAGGATGTTTTGACCAGTTCTAGCCTCTTTATAAGCCTGATGGAGGATAAATTGGAGGATCTTAAGCAAATGCACAAAACCCAGGATCTGAATTCAGCACTCCCTACTTAAAAACCTGTGATGGTTCCCATGCCAAAGGCCAGATTCTTTAGCCTGACATAATAGGTTCTTCACAATTTAATGGCAGTCAGGGTTTTATGTCTCCACTTGTTTCACCATGAACATGCACTCTACACTTCATGCATACCACCCAATTCTTTTCCCCTAAGACTGGCTGTCCAGTTATGTGCTTTCTTTGCTTGTGGGAGGCGAGTGTCTTTAGCTGGGAGTACCCATCTTCCTACACCCTGGTCTTCTATGTATTGGTATCCCTTCCAAGTAAAGTTCCTGCATCCCTTCTGTACTCCAGTGCCCAATGTTCATCTCTGTGCTAGGACCTTATCAAGGTCCATTTCAAATATTTGTTCACATCTGCCTTCCTCACTTGACTTATGAGTTCCCTGAAGGAAGGCATTAGGTTCTTATTCTCACTTTTTTTTTTTTTTTTTTGAGACAGTTTTGCTCTTGTTGCCCAGGCTGGAGTGCAGTGGCGTGATCTCGGCTCACCGCAACCTCCGCCTCCTGGGTTCAAGCAATTCTCCTGCCTCAGTCTCCTGAGTAGCTAGGACTACAGGTGTGCGCCACCATGCCCAGCTAATTTTTTGTATTTTTGGTAGAGACGGGGTTTCACCATGTTGACCAGGATGGTCTCGATCTGTTGACCTCGTGATCCACCCGCCTCAGCCTCCCAAAGTGCTGCGATTACAGGCGTGAGCCATCGTGCCCAGCTAGTCTCGCTTTTAAATCTTTAGCACCAAGTCTGACTGGAGCCAGGGCCCAGTAAATATTTGACGAATAAAATGAACAGCCCTGCAAGGGCAACTTTCCCTGGGACAACAGAAAATTAGCAATTTTGCAGTGGGCACAGGTCCCTGCAGAGGCTGGATATTCAGGGATATTCTCTTCTCCTTGCCTGGCTCTCTGCTGGTTAAAAGGGCCAGAGTTCTTCAGAGGCTGTTAATGCCTTTCCTGATGATCTGCTTCCTGTTGCTAGCTAAAGACAATTACATGCCATTGTATTTGCTTTCTTCCTTTCTTTTCTTCTTGAACAGAAAGTTTAGAGCTAAGCCAATGCTTTCTGGTATTATTATTCTACAGACTCCCTCCCCCATTGCCTATTCTTCTTGGCTATTGCCTTCTGACAGTTTCAGAGCTTGTATGGTTCTTCTTTCCTATCTGTACTTTGAATTGAAAGCTATGTCATATCCTTGTGGAAGCAGGTAGGTTAGAAATAATAAATGAGAGATGAACACATGACACGGTGCACTTATGAAGCTTCACTGCCTGTCAAAGAAAGAGGTTTCCCACCTCAAGTGTAAGTGTGTGCTCCTGGCCCCCTAAGATGTACAACCTGGGTTCTGGGTCATACTCAGGAGACTTCTCCAGAGGGTCTGTCACAAAGTTGAGGGATGCAGTTCTGTGTATTCACTGAGTTCATCTTCAATGTGGATGGAGCAGCCTGACTTGCCTGCCAGCTGCTTTGAGACCCTGAGGTAGGGGACTGTGAAAATATAAGGTGATAACAAGGACAATAAAATTCAGAGTGACTACCTTATATACCATCTCTGGACACACATGATTTTACAATGTCAAGAGGATCAGGGACTCCAGTTTAAAAACCTTTTCTTTACAAGATAGCTTAACCAGGATGTCAGGTGGATGAATAAATATGCTATAATGCCAAAGACATGGTTTTTTGTTTGCTTGTTTTGTTTTTGAGATGGAATCTCACTCTGTCACCAGGCTGGAGTGCATTGGCACAATCTCAGCTTACCAAAACCTCTGCCTCCTGGTTTCAAGCGATTCTCCTGCATCAGCCTCCCAAGTAGCTGGGACTACAGGCGCATGCCACCACGCCAAGATAATTTTCGTATTTTTAGTAGAGACGGGATTTCACCATGTTGGCCCAGATGGTCTTAGTCTCTTGACCTCATGATCCACCCGTCTCGACCTCCCAAAGTGCTGGGATTACAGGCATGGGCCGCCACGCCTAGCCAGGACATGTTTTAACAAAAGAGTAATGTGACAGCTTTGTTTTACCTGCTCTAAAATTTCATAATTTGAAAAAGCATAATACTGGCACAAACACACAAATTAACCAGTGGAATAGAATAAGGAAAAGGATTCTTATTTTTGTAAATTTGTAAACAATATGTGATAAAGATGATGATAATTTTTAGGGTTGAATCAAGGAAACAGAACCACTGTGGATATCACAGAGCCGCAGTTCTCAATGGGGATAATTTTGCCCCCACAGGGGACATTTGAAAATGTGTGGAGACATTTTTACAGTAACAATTGGGTGGACAAGGGCTACTGGCATTTAGTGGGTAGAGGCCAGAGACGCTGCTAGACATCCTGCAATGCATAGGACAACCTCCACCACAAAGAATTATCCAATCCAACGTGTCAATAGTGATGGGGCTGAGAAGCCCTGATTTAAAGGATTTATCAGCGGACTTTGATCTCATACAATGGTGGGAGCTCATGGGGAAGTCTCTGCAAGGCTGTTGCTGTGCTCTTAGAGCCTGAGCCACCATAGAGGAGTCTGCCTAGCAGTTAAGAAGGAAAGCTGGACATGGAGGGGAGGAGAGACAGGACAAATGGTGAAGCAGCAAGGACAAACTGGAATCCATGAGGAGAAACTGGAACCTGCTTTTGCCCGTCACCACCTCCAATCTTGATGCTGTAAGTGACCTGTAGGAGAAGCTGGCTCCCTGAGCTACGGAGCTGCACAGGCACACCTGGTGTAGGAGTCAGAGAAGAGGAAGGAGGAGATCTGGTGAGAGCTGAAGGAGCCGCTGGCTGAATGCTGTCCTAAGCTAACACACGCAAGAGCTGGCAACAGCACCTTGAAACCTACAGTGACCTTCAAAGCACAATGGCTGCTGTGTCGCCGCCACCTTGTAGGTTTTTCCTATAGCCATACCTAACCTGGAGTCACACAGGGAAGGGAATTCTGGAAAACAAAGTTTCAGCTTAGCTGAGTTGACAAAATTCAGTCACCATGCTGGTATTAGAAGACAGTGGGGAAGTATACCTTACTCAATAAACCGAGTAAGAAGACCTTGTATTTGTTTGGAAGACAAGAAGATAGAAGTCTTGCCTTATGCACATATAAAAGTCAACTTAAGAAAATGGAGAAAGTTGATGAAGAAAAGAGAAAAATTCTCTTTTTGTTTTTCTAAGCAAATGCAAATTTGCTTAACTTTACCAATGTTCAGAAACATGGAAACTAAAACGACAATGAACATTTTTACACACAAGATTGACCACACTTAAAATAGTGGAGTCACCACAAAGGTGGTCAGGGTAAGAGAATGGTAATATCATTTGTTATTTGTATGACTGTGAATTATAGGAGCATTTCTGAGTGAATTCCAGAAATAAGTATTAATATTGAAATACACATACCCTTTGTCATAGCAATCCAACTTTTGGCAATCTAGTAAGTAAAAATAATGTCAAATTTAAAAGGTATACATTCAAGGTTGTTAATGTGTTATAGTCTTGTTGACATGGGAACAACTAAATACATGATGCTACATTCTTAAGATTTTTATAATATTACAAAGTATAATGCTATTATTAACTTGGCTCTCTGGCTAATACAAATAGTAGGATTCACAATATATGGTTAGTGGGAATATAGATAGATCCCAAGACAGCAAAAGGCCAAGTAAGTGGGGGACCATGTCAGTGTCAGTGGTTACAGTGTGTGTGTGTTGGGGACGGAGGAGGGTACTGTCCAGGGACGAACATGATATGTAGATAGTGGTTATATGAAGTGTGCTGACTTCACAGACCTTAACATCCAGAGAAATGTGTCCATCTTGGGTTTGAAGAATTTGGGTGCTGGCACATTCTTCCGGGAGCCCTTCCTCTAGGGGCTTTATTTATATGGGCTCTTTCTGTCTCACGGAACATCCCCTCTATGCCACTCTGTCCCCAAACTCAACCATCAACCCCACTCCTGTAGCCAATTCCTACTCATCCTTTAAGACAGGGTGGTGGCCATCTCCAGTCCCACCGAGGGGAGGGGTCCCTCCCATGGCTCCTCAGTGAGCATCCCAGAACCTGATTGGAGCACATGGCTCACTGCATCACATTCATCTCTGCATGCACTTTCCCAGCCCCAAGAACAGCACAGAAAATATAATGTGTAAAGAATGTTTGCTGACTAAATGAGTCAATTTCAGACTTTCTCACAGACGTTTGGGGAAAATACATTTGTTTTGTGTGTGTGTGGCCACAAGAATTATGCCACAATTCTTGCCAACCAAACACCAAAAAAACAACCAGAGTAAGGCTTACCCAAGGGAAGAGATGCTAATGATTAAAACTCCATTCCCTACCCACTGCACTCCAGACGCCACCTCCTCTCAGCTTGGAATACAATTCACATATTGAGATTTTTTTTCCTCCTCACCTGACAGCTAGTGCTCTGATATTCTGGGGAAAATATATATTTTTTAAACTTTACCATTAAAGAATAAAGATACACTGAGCACCTACTGAGTCACATTAGCCATGAAGAATGTCATGTTTGTTTAAACACATGCAGGTCCCAGAGGCTGCTTACAGCACTGTCACTCAGCCTAATGGTCTCACATGCAGAGCTGGGATGTTAGAGCAAGCTCAGTAAATTTGTGTTTACAGCCAGCATGAGCCTTCAGAAAACCTAGGAAAAATCATTGCTACCTGCATGTGCTTCCCAGGAAAGGGTCCTTGGCCTCTGATCCCTCTGATATCCTCTATGTGCCCAGGTAAGACAAGGAAAATGGCTTATGGAGATTCAGTATGGGCTAGACACTTTTCTTAAATTATCTAACTCAATTATCACCCATAAACACCCTCTTACTTTTTTAAATGAGGAAATTGAGGCTCAGAACATTTAAGTAATTTTTCTAAGCTGCCCAACCTGTAAGTAGTAATTACTGAACTCCAGAATCAGGCTGTGTTCACTCTTTTTGTCCTTAGAGGGCACTTGAGAAATTTTCCAGAGGGCAAATATTGCTTCGGCCTGCATGGAGGTTCCAGGGAGCACAGGTAAGCTATGGTCTGCTCATGTCTCCATGCACAAAGGCCACCACAGTTACAGACCCCAGACCCTGGGCTTCAGTCACAAGGCTGAGACACAGAGTGACTGGCCAATCTCTGCCAGGTGCTTGAACTGGAGAGTGATGCGCTTTGGAAGCTCAGGTTGCCTTTCTAGAGCAGCCACGTTAGACCCATGTGCAGAGAATCAGAGAGTGGCAGTTTTGGGGGCTGAACTAAGACAGGACACCAGAGGCCAGGGGGCCACAGAAAGAAAAAGTGTCCTGCTTCTTGAATTTCTACTTCTGGTTTCAGGCCCTCGTGAGAACCAATGAATTGTTGCATCAGGTTCTTTGAGATACAGTCATTGCTCAGTATTTTCAGGGGATTCATTCCAGGACTCCCACAGATATCAAAATCCTCAGATTTCTAAGTCTCTGATATCAAATGGTATAGTATTTTCAATGTAACCTATGCACATTCTCCTATATAATCTAAGTAATCTCTAGGTTACTTATGACACCTAATACAGTATACATGCTATGTAAATAGTTTTTATACTGTATTATTTTAAAATTTATATTATTTTTAATTTTTAAAATATTTTCAATTAGTGATTGGTTGAATCCGTGGATGCCGAACTTGTGGATATGCAGGGCCTTACTCAATAAACTGGGTAAGAACTTGTATTTGTTTGGAAGACAAGAAGATGGAAACCTTGCCTTATGCACATATAAAAATAAACTTAAGAAGATGGAGAAAGTTGCTGAAAAAAAGTGAAAACATTTTTGCACCGTATATCCTCATAACAAATTCCCATTTTACTTAAACTGGGCTGAATGAGTTTCTATTATTTGTAATCAAAGAAATCTTTCTATATGTCATGCTAGTTTGGCCCCTAAGTTGTACTCTTTGTCTAGAAGGCCCAGTGACCTGTCCTTGTGACTCAGCAATGTCTTCTGGAAGGTCTTCCAGGCTGACCTGGCTGAGTGATGAGGCCTATAACCCCACCCATTTGAGGCAGAAGGCTCATACAGTAGCTTCTACTTTCAGTCTTATTACCATCTGTACCACTATGTGCTTCTCCCTCAAACTACTCGTAACTCCAGGCCTTACTGGATATGGATATTTTACTACCTCTATGTCTAGAGCTCCTTCCAAATGAGAGCCTGGGCCTGGACCTTCAAGGGCACTTTCAGTGGGTGTGGTTGTGTTCAGGCATGAGCACCAATCATTGGGTACTTCCTTCTAAAGATTCTGGGGAAAAGATGTTGATTGATCTGGCTTGGGTCACCTGCCCATCACTCTGTTATGAGAGTACAAGCAACTTTAATTGATGGTCCCATCGAGATTGTAGCAAGGGAACATTAACTATCAAAGGAAAGATAGGATTCTATTGTCAACAAAAGAAGGCAGGAGACATGGTGTCCAAAGGCCCATGGTGCCTAGGAAACCAGCTCAGCTCAGCTCATCCTTCTGCCACTGCCTGAGGATGTATGCGTTTCTTCATGTTCACCTGCTCCTTTTGATACCAAGGCAAAAGGGTTGCCTTTTTCCTTCTCCACGTATCCCACAGGATGCTTTTCAAATTGGATTTTCTGCCTTCAGATAAAGTCCTCATATTCATTTGAATCTAGTTCAACCTACATTAAAAAAAAAATGTGTAAGGTGGAGTTACAAGGTCCTCTAGGGCCTGCCGTGTCCTTTGGCTTGAGCCTGGGTCCCATAAGAAGAATCTGCCTAAAGGAGGATCCCTAAGGAGGACCACCATAAGCCTGGGTCCACCTTAAGGAGGACCATGGTGCCAATCTGCTTTTGCTTGTTTGGCATTTCCCAGTTCTGTAGGCTGCTCCTCACACAGCGTCCCATCTAAAAAGGCAGTGAGTGATTCCCTGTGTTTCAGTGACCCTCAAGACTCTCACACTAATTCTCTTCCTCAAAGATTCCAAATGAGGAACAATGGTATTGTTTTCAGCCTGAAGACGTTTCCTCCCAGAATGTCATGTCTACCCAGACTCAGTGGTTGTGAAGAAAGGTGTGGGGCAAGCCAGCAGGGAGCCCAGCATCCACACTGTCCTCTTAACTCACTGCCTTATGCTCAGGTGAGACAGAACGGGAGCATGTGCAGAGTGAGGAGTGTTGTTTGAGGCCGTAGCCCCTTCCTACCCCCATCCACCCACAAAAAGGCTCCAAACTTCTTTAAACCAACATTTTGCTTTTCATCTTAAATTTTTGAATAAGTGAAACTGAAGCTTTGACGCCTTATTTATTTTAAAATCAAATTTAACTCCTTCCCACACAGCCCAGATGTTCTTTCACTTTTCCTATTTTGATTTCCTCTTGACATGAGTAATGAATGGTGGAAATCAAGGCCCACAGAGGTGTCACTGCAGATAACCTGGTACCCCTTAAAATGTTCCTGACCTGCAGGTTCTCCCAACATTTCATCCTGAGCTTCTCTGCCACCTCCAGCCCCTGGTGGTCTTGAGTCTGAACTTTGGAAATGTGTTGGTTTGCTAATTCGGGCACTATTCGTCAGCCTGCATATGCTGGCACATCAGAGATGAGTGAAGAGCCAAAGTATAAATAAAGCTAAAATAAATGGTATTTGAAGACCTTGAAACAGATTAATTTAGACATGGTTTGAAAAAGAGTAGGTTGGCTTTTTTCCTCTTATTTTTTTTTTTTGTTGTTGGGATTTGGAGAATTTTTTTTTATGGTAGAGCAAAATGTTCAAATTCTATTTCTTTAATTTCTTATTTCAAATTGTACCGAAGACTAATGAACGTGCAACTTGGCTCAAGTTTTCCTTTGCGTAGGGTGGGCACTCAGTTAACAAGAGGACTCTCCGGCTGCTGGGTACAAGAGAGTTTGTTCAACTTTCTAGGTTTCCACTTCAGGGAGAGGAAGAGACAGATATTAACCACTGCTCAAAAAAATTAAATAAGTAAGGAGGAGCCCTGGTCCTTGAACTGCCTGTAAGAGATATCAGATTACATTTTTTCAGTGTTTCCTAGGAAACCAGCTCGGGGTAAAAATGTATTCTTTGTCTTCTGCTCGTTGCAAAATTGTTTGAACCATCATATCTCATAAAAGGTTGCTTCACAGGCAATTTGAACAGCATTAAAAAAAGCTTAATCTGCAGTTTGCTGCATGAATGAAGGCGATACACCTTTATCGGAGGTTGAATGCCTCAGATTGTATTTGCTGAAAATGGGTAAGGTTGTGCCATTATTTCTGAAGCATCTGTGAAATCAAATCTTGTTGTCTCTTTCTCCTCCAAATTGTGAGTCTTCTGCCCCCAACAAACCCCTCTCATTAAAAAAAAAAAAAACTCCTAAAATAGTTTAGAAGATTCTTATCAGCATTTACACAGCAAAGCATTAATGAAGAGGAAAATAAACACCTCTCCTCTCTCTCTTAGGCTTGTACTCAGCCAAGATCTCTATGCATGTGCTTAGTCTCCAGAGCTGACGTGCTTGTGTGTCCCCAGTGCCATCATCCGGGTCAGAATCCCTTGTTGCCCACTCCACTTTCTTGGGCCACCTCTGATTTACATTAATTACACCATCTTTGTGTGCTCAGTTATTGTGGTTTTGCAAATGACTGAGGTACTTGACTGTGTGCTGGGGGTAGGGTTCTGCTAAGGGTCAAGGGTTTAGGGTATTAAAAGTTAAATGTTTTAAACATTTCAAATGTCAGCTACTGACTATATCTTATGTATAAAGCTCTTTGGAAAACAGAATGAGCATATCTGCAGTACTGACGTGGTTGTGTACATATGGAATATCTGTGGGATCAGCTGCACGTTGTTATCGTGTATTGTTGGAAGAATGTTGCTAAGGGATTAGTCTGACTCTCTTGTGTTATTAATCACATAGGCTCCTACAGTGTTGGCTGTCTCCTGGTTTTTGATAGGCACTCTTTGTCATGTTAAAACAGTTCCCTGTCCCAATTCGCCTAATAAGACAAGATGATTAAAAGCACTGGCTATGGGGTCACCCAAATATATACCATGGGTCTACCAATTACTATCTCAGTGAGTATAGCAAAGTTCTTTAATTTCTCTGGCCTTCAGTTGTCTTATCTGCCAAAGGAAGCAACAAAAGTCACTTACCTAATAGTATTCTTGTGAGGATTAAATGACCTAATGTGCAGGGAACAGGTAGCCCAGTGCCTCACACCTAGTGAGTGTGCAATTTATGCTGTGACAACTATGGTATTCACTAGTAGTAATTTTGTTTCTGTGATGCATGGAGACTCAGCCTTTACTATGTTATGTCTAATAATGATAACTCCATTTAGCAAATGATTTTTTGTGCCCCTCAATTTACCAGGCTCAGTATAGACTATAGGCTTACAAAGGTAAAAAAGATACAGTTCCTGTCCTTGATATGCTTATAGTCTAATGGGGAAGCAAAGCTTTCCAATGTAGTGGGTATTAGAAACCTTTATGCACAGGGTGCTTCGGGAGAGGAGAGAACAGGACAACACTGCCAGGGAGCTCAATACCTAAACTAGGTATTGATGTCACATGTGCAGTGGTTAATTACTATATATATTTATATATGTTAATTACTCTATATATACACACATACACATACATAGACATATATACACACATATATATGCGTATGTGTATGTATACGAACAAGTTTATATGCACGTGTTTGTGTTTGTGTGTATGCATATATGTATATATATATATATATATATATACACACGTGCTCCCTTTTTTAAAAAAATATTTAAAAAATTTTAATTGAAATCCAGGTGAGAGGCAACTAGCTAAAAAAGAAATAAAAAAATTTAATTGAAAAATAAATATTGAATATGTTTAAGGTGTACAACGTGATGATTTAATATACATATATATTGTGTAATAGTTACATAATTAACATTTATTGCCACCATGCTGTACCTCAGATCCCCCAAACGTAGTCATCTTGTAATTGAACATTTGTACCCTTTGACCAACATTTCTCCATTTCCCCTACCTTGTCAGCTCCTGGCAACCACCATTCTACTCTCTGCTTCTCTGAGTTCAACTATTTTAAAGTCTACATCTAAGTGAGGTCATGCAGTATTTAACTTTCTGTGTCTAATTTATTTCACTTAGTATAGTGTCCTGCAAGTTTCACCCATGTTGTCGCAAGTGACAGGATATCCTTCTTCTTTATGGCTGAATAGCATTCAGTTGTATATATATACCAAAATGTGTTTATCCATTTATCCATTAACGGACACTTAGTTTGTATCCAGATCTTGGCTAGTGTGAATGTTGCTGCAATGAACATGGGGCGGTGGGGTAGGGGCAGGTAGTGCGTCATCATATTGATTTCATTTCCTTTGAATGTTTACCCAGCAGTGAGATTGCTGGGTCATATGGTACTTACATTTTTAACTTTTGCGGAACCTCCATATAGTTTTCCATAATGGCGGTATTAATTTACAGTTCCACCAATAGGGTACAAGGGTTCCTTTTTCTACACCCTCACCAACACTTGTTATGTCTTGTCTTTTTCATAATGGCCATCTTAACAGGTGGGAACCAATATCTCATTGTGGTTTTGACTTGCATTTCTCTGATGATTAGTGATGTTTAGCAGTATTTAATATGCCTGTTGACAGTATGTCTTCTTTGAAAAATGTGTATTTGTGTCCTTTACCCAATTTTTAATCAGGGTTGTTTTTCTTTTTGTTTTGTTTTTTTTGCTAATGAGTTGGTGAATTCCCTGTATATTTTGGATATTAAACTCTTATCGGTATATGGTTTGCAAATATTTTCTCCCATTCCTTAGACTGCCTTTTATTCTGCTGAATGTTTCCTTTGCTGTGCGAAAGGTTTTCAGTTTGATGTAGTCACACTTGTCTAATTTTGCTTTTGTTGCTTGGTTTGTTACTTCCTTTTCTTTTCTTTTTTTTTGAGACAGGGTTTCACTTTGTCACCCAGGCTGGAGTGCAGTGCTGTAATCTCAGCTCGCTGCAATCTCCACTTCTCAGGCTAGTGTGATTCTCCTGCCTCAGCAACCCAAGTAGCTAGAATTACAGGCGTGTACCACTACGTCTGGCTAAGTTATTGTATTTTTAGTAGTGATAGCGTTTCACCATGTTGGCCAGGCTGGTCTTGAACTGCTGGCCTCATGTGATCCACCCACCTCAGCCTCCCAAAGTTCTGGGATTACAAGCATGAGCCACCACATCTGGTCCATGCTGCTACTTTCTTATCAGAAAAATTATCGACAAACTAATGTCAAGGAATGTTTTCCCTATGTTTTCTTCTAGAAGTTTTACAGTTTCAGACCTTACATTTAATTCTTTCATCTCCCTTGTTTACAAAAATAATGCACACTTCTGAATTTCAGAAGAGCACAAGGCCCTGCAGTCTACATTTTGCAGCCTGCCTTGCTGCTCAATGTGGCCCTGGGATTATGTTCCTGCCCATGGGGTGTGAGCTAAATGCTCCCTGCAACCACTGGGGTTACCCTTTAAAATGACTCGGCATGCTCTTGCACCCACTCTCTCTTTGGCCTTTCTATTGACTAAGAAATTGGCACAATTAGAAGGGCTGCTTGAACATGAAGACGGAAGCTACTTGCTGAAGACTGAAGAGATTTCCCACAGTCCTGGACCATGTGCTTCTGGGCTTCTACATGAGAGTGAAATCAATTTCTACCTTTTTTTTCAGCCTCCACATTCTAGGATTACAATTTAGAAGTCTGTACTTTATAATAGAGTATGATCTCTTGCAATTAATTAGAAATTGGGACACTTGCTTTTTACCCCTAGCCCTGCCACAAATGAGCAGTGTGCAGTTGGGCAACCTCTTATATCTTGTTTTATTTTCTTTCAAAGGTGGGTGTTGAACTAGATCTTTCAGCACCATGAGGAGTATAATAATGACCATCACATATTTGGTCTAATGCTTTATAGTTGAAATAAGGTAGAGCTTTTTCCTTGTAAACAATGTCACAAACTCTTGGAGCAAGAGACAGGGATAAGCTTGGACTGAATAACTGCTACTTCTATCCAGGTCACCTGTAGCTGAGAATGGAAACCCTTTGGGCCTGGATAGGGCAGTACCACAGGCGTGCTTAGGGAAAATGGTTGTGAGTGTACCAGTTCAAAGAGCATGGCACCAAGGCAGACAGGCAAGCCAAGGCCAGCAGGTATCATGCACTGATGTCCATGAGTGTAAGCCTCATGGACCAAACACAGGGAGGGTTTATAATTGTGTTCCCTGCAGTGCCTGGTGAGCCTCATTCTCCAGGCCTCAATGTCCTACCTTGAGGCAAGAGTTTGGCCTGAGCAGTCAGAAAGATCACCAGGTGGTAAGGGAGGCAGAAGTCAGTGAGAGTGAGGTAGGAGGCAAAACTCCTACCTCCAGAGGTGGGGGCTTAGCATGGGATCAGATGGACGACTAGCTGAAACAGAGCCTGAGCAAAAGCAGCTTTCAATCAGACATGCCCACCGGTGAGCCATGTCGATTTATCATTGCCATGGCAACACCTAGAGTGACCTCCCCTTTCCATGGCAATGAACCAATGACCCCAAAGTGACTAACCCTGCCCTAGAAATTTCTGCATAAACCACCCCTTAATTTGCATGCAATTACAAGTGGGTATAAATATGACCGGAAACCCCTGAGCTGCTACTCTCTGCCTAAGGGGTGGCCCTGCTCTACAGGACCAGTCATGGAGCTGTAACAGTGCCTCCTCAATCAAGTTGTTTGCTTCCACCTCTGGCTCGCTCTTGAAATCTTTCCTGGGCAAAGCCAAGAACCCTCTTGGGCTAATCTCCGCTTTGGGGCTCGCCTGCCCTGCATCAAGAGCATAACCAGTTCTCCCCAGACTCTTCATCTGGGCATGGACAAGGATGACACTGTGGACAAGGACGACAGCATTACAGTGTGTGGAGCCCCGCAGGCCTTGATGTGGGCATCACGTGGCTGAGATGGCTTCACCCGAGAATAGCAGCCAGAACTCTTTATCAGGGCAGGCAGGGCTTTTGTTTAACTAGGTCCCTCTGGCTGCTTTTGTTGACAGATAAGGAGTATTTACGGAAGAGAAAAAAGATATTTTCATTATCAGCAGGATGGGAACTCAAAGTCATTTAATTTGAAGATTTAGAGTGCTGGGATCTCATTTTGTATACCACGTTGGAGAAGAGGGACATATCCCATTTTGCCATGACCAGTGGAACATTCACCTCATTTGACTTTTACACCCTCCTGTGAGGTAGGCAGGGCAGGCATCATTGAGTTATTTTACAGATGAGGAAAATGAGGTGTCAAGAATTTGAATGACTGCCCCAAACGGTGACCCACAAATGATGAGGCTAACTCAGACTAGAACCCAGGCCCACAAGACTCATGATGTGACTCGTTTTCTTCTAAGCTACTTTGCCTTGTGGGAAGGGAAAACTCCAAGCTACCAAATTAAGAATCACTGTCCCTAAGGGCTTTAGAGGCTGGCCTTTGTAGGGCTGGTCTTGGAGTACCTTGGCCTCACAACACCTTCTCGCTGAGCCACAGTCATCCCTGAGCCCAAATCAGTCTGCTGCTCTGCCTAGGTAATTAGAGAGGACTGTTTTAGGTAACCCTTTTCTGAAGACAAAACAATCTCTTTGGTTTCTCGATTAGAAAGCCCAACAGATTGAGTGACAAGGAAAAGTCTTTGATCTTGCTATTACAGTCACCTAATTAAAATAAGATGCAGATGCTCCAACACCTAGTAATTTTCACCTCACTTACTTTGGCTTCAATTACAGCCCTTCCCTACTGACTTACACTGTTTAAATTACAAAGTCAGAAGGAAATATGACTATTTACCTGTTTCTATTCATACATAGAAGTCTAACACATTATCTTTTCTCCCGAAGCATGAAATGTGATCACAGGCCTTCTCTTCACCCTGGAAATGAGGGGAATAAATCTTTGGTTTTTAAATAAAATTAAACACCAATAAGAATTCAGATCAGCCAACACCTATGTCATCTTCAAGAGACAACTTTGTTTCACACCGCACCCACACACACACATATACACAGACACACACATGTATCTTGTCTCCAGAAAGAGGAGGCAGGTCTTAAGAACCATTTGGAATCCACACCACTTTCGAATATATAATTTCATTTCCAAAGTTGACTGGCCATGAACTCTGACTCTTCTGATCAGGGAAAATTAATTGTTTCCAGAGTTGCTACCTTTATTGAGTATATAATTAACTAAATATCATTGCAAGGCAGTTGGAATTACATATATGTTTGATACCAAGCTGCCATAGTTGATTGCAACCAAGCCTCCCTAATCACTAAAAAGCATATTTGTGTTCTGAGAAAAGGCTTTGTTTACTGCAAACAGGGCTTCAGCTGTCTCACAAACAAACAGCAACAAGCAAACACATAGAGAACAGCGAGGGTGCTAAGAAGAATGCCCATTTTCTCATCCTTCTGAGTGGAATCTGTCTGAGGTCATCTGTCAGAGGGGTGAGTGGAAGATGCTGGCTTATTCAGAGTGCTGTGGCATAGGTCTATGTGATGACCAGCCAGGCAATGCTGCCCCAAGGGCAGGAGGAAGGCTGGGCACTCACACCAGAAAAGATGGTGCTGCCTCTCTCATGCCACGTGCACTTACAGCTCATTAACTCAAGGAAGGCTTGTCTGTGGCAGTAGCAACATGGGATGAGGGGTAGCCACATGGAGAAGGAAGACAGGTCCCTAAGTGGAGCTGAGCTCTGCCTTCTGTCTCCTACTGGAAGATTTTTCTAGCTACTCAACCAAATCATTCAATCTTTGACATCAGAGGTAAAGTCAGATGGTTGTGTTGGTACCCATGGTGCCAAAGGGACCACAGAGCTGAAGTGAAATGACAACAGTGGATATTTCTTACGTGCCTCTTACTTTCAAACTAACTTTCCCTTTGTGTTCTGTGACAGGAAGACTGGACAAGTTCTTCAACCTTCTAGATACAGGGCATTTCTTCTTCTCTGCTTTTGATCCATCCTGGGTTCTTATAAGCTTCTTAAAGGTTTGTGTGTGTGTGTGTGTGTGTGTTTGTGATCTCTCTGGCCTGGGCAGGATGAAGCAGCTACAAAAGTTGAGACTTTCATCCTTTTTCTTTCATGGAGGCAGTTGGTGTTGCAGCCCCTGAAGTGGCAGGGTGCATCCCCAGAAGGGAGATCCTGAGTTGGGCTCCAGCTCCCTCTTTTCCTGCTTTGCTGACAGTTCCTAATAACACCGCTGGCATCAGGGCTCTGCAGACGCAGGAAGGAAGAGATGTGTTCTTTAATGATGGAAAAGTATTAGAGCACAATGCTCTCAAAATAGAATGTGTGCTCCTAGCCTTTATTTTGGGGACTTTATTGTTGTAACTGTCTCTCCTGGGAAATGCTGTAGGAGGCTCTTCCCCTTCAGTGAAGCAGAGTAATTGTGTAACCTAATGTGTCCCGAAGGGAGCTGAGGTGGGTGATGTCGACACACAGGTTTGTGAAATATGACTACATTTTTATGTTAATCAGTGCTCAATAGATCCCTTGTCTCCAAAGCCCCATTTCTTTGAAGTGGGGACAGTCATATGCATGCTGCCCACCCCACTAGGCTGTTATTAGGATTAAGTAATATAATGGACAAGAGTATGTCTGCAAACTATAAAGTGCTACAAATGCAAAATGTCGTTGTTGACAATTGAAGCCCTGGCCCTCTCTGTGGGATGGAGGGGTCCCCTTCTACTTTTCATTTTTTATACATAAACGTTAGCCATATTACTGAAATTCACACTTCTGCTTTGACATGGCACTAGATGTGCAAAATGTTCAGTATTCACGCCAGAGAACTGATATGAAGTTTTGCTAAGAGCAGCCCACTTTCTCCGCACCCCTTAATGTGTGTGGTAAGGGCAGTTGTCATGAAAGGAAAAAAAGAGAGCGGTTGGCTTATGAAATGGTTTTTCATCATCTTTCTCATCCCAGGAAACCCCTGGGAATCTGCATGAGTTTCTTTCATGTTGGCGTTCTGGCATTTGATATTTTATCCAATGTCACCCTCATCTGTTTTATTTTTTTTTCTGTTGAAATCCATCAATGAAAAGTGCTTCTGATTTCATGGTTACCAGCTTTCCCCCTTCATTAGCTTCGCCTTATTTGGACCATTATTCAGCCGTTAGCAGGACGGATGACTTGCTTTGGGGATGATGTTGATGATTCTCAAGAGAGTCTTCTATCTGAAGGTGATTAGGAAGAATGAAAAAGTTGTTAGCTGCCTCAGCCAGTGTCAATGGGCTGGCAGGGACCTGTGTCTTGTCTCCTCTGCAGATGTCCTGGGTCCCATTTCTTAAATTGTAGTTTATGACACTTACCTTTGACCAAAAAGTGCTTAGGTGGAACCCATGTTTTACCAGAGAAAGGGTGGAAAGCCCCCCCCAGAAGGACCACTGTCAGTAGATATGGGTTCCAACCTCTGTGACATTTTTTGATGCTAGACACCAAGAGGGAAAAGCCCCGTGACATTTGTGCATGCACATGTGTGCATAGATATGTTTGCAGAGGGGAATGGGACCCCCCCATCCCCACCATTCAGCTGCCTCTCTTGATTTGCTCAAATTTCATTTCCATTTGCTAGAGGGACATCTGCACATTTCCCTGCCAACTGCATTTAATGCACATCAGTTCAGCCCTAACCCTCTGTAGAGGTCAACTGCCCCTTACCACCAGGCATCCCTGGGGGGGTTAGAGTGAGGGACACGCAATACTCTAAATGGAATATTGAAGATCCCCATCTGTCTGGCAGTCCTAATCAATAAATGTGAGCCCTTCGTTCCCACTTCTCTACAAGAGACACGTCACCACCTGGTTTTAAGACAAGGGAGAGATGTGGGTTTCTAAGGGTTACTGAGTCCAAGCACCCAGCTGTCACAAGGGCTGAGCCAGGAAAAGGATTATGCTCTTAATCATGTTATTTTGTTACCAAAGCGTTCTTTTAAATTCCCCTCACCCCTCCCCCTCAAACAAAATGTACCACTGTCTGAAATTAGAGGTGCTTTTCTAACACTTTTACTTGCTGAATGACTTTTTGTTGAAAGAGCTTTTGTTCAGGCAGTAAAACCTAGGTGCTGGGGTTCAGGAGCATCTTATTTGGCTTCTGCCAAATTACAAGGCTGAGCAATGAGACCAGTTTGTGTTTACCTGACACGGCCCTTAGGAAAACATTCAGGTCTAAGATGTCGTCTCTGATCCCTTGAAACACCTAGTCTGGTAGCTGCATCAGGATAGCCACTGCTTTGAATCAACAGTCTAAAAAACACTGCAGAAACCTTCAACCTTGCAGCATTCAAGCTAGCAAGCAAACACAATGAAAAATCTGGGTTGTCTGAGGCAGTTTTTCTGTCTGAGCAGGGATATCCGGGGGGCCCAGCTAAAATACTAGCTACACCTGTTCAGCCTCTTTCACGTCTTCAGCAGCCCAGAACAAAGCTGACTGCAGCAAAAGCCACCAAAGTATCAGGCTGCACTGCAAGGACTGTATGCTTCAAACCCCTGTGATCCATGCTTCTTTCCAGCCTGCTTGCTTTGGTTAGCTGAGGGTATCTAGGAAGCCCAGCTGGTGAAGCGTGGGTGTGTGTGAAGGGCTTCCTGTAAGAAAGGATGACTGAGAAAGATGGGAATGCTGTCTAGAAGGGTGAGCGGGATCAAGTCTTTCTAGCTAGTACTGCTGTACTGATCTGAATGAATGGGGGAAAGAGACCATGAATTTGTCTTCGGAATAGCTGCTCTACCACCAATTTTGGAGCATGAGCAAATCCTTTCACTCAGCGGACCTCAGTTTCCCTTATTTTTAAAATGAAAGTGTCTTGCTAGATGTTGGCCATTCTGCCAGTTCTAGATAAGACATTTGGGTATAACTGGGCAGGGCTAACCTGTCAATTACATACAGTGGAAGTTCTTTCTGGCAAAAAGGGATGATCACAGAGATGAGTCTGTCCTAAAGAATCTGAAATTGGATGTAGGGTTTTCAATTGTGTTCTTACCCACTTGGCATGCCATCTGGCACACTGCCCAGCTGGCCTGCAGTCCCTCTTTGGGCCAGTCCACTTCCCACATCATGGCCAGGTAGCTTTCCCAAGCACAAATGCGTGTCTGTTGCTTTATTTACTCCAAAGCAGGGGAGCACTCCACTGCTTCAGCTAAAATTCTAGCACATGGGAACCAGGTCCCTCCTGGCCTGTCTCTAACCCCCCATTTTCCCAAACTTACCCTGCCAAGTGTCTCCCAGACCCTGCACAAGGCATGCTGAACCTTTTGTTTCTCAAAGAGCACACCTGCTGCCTTTGCAAAGGATGTCCCCTCTGTCTGGTCTAGTTGTTCAGAGAATTCATTCCTTAAGAACTAGTGCAAATATTGTGACCCTAACCTCTGGGGAGCTTCCTCAGTACTTTGTTCTTACATCCAAATGGCAACTAGAAGGCTCATGTCGGTCTCTCTTTGCAAATAAGGAGGTAGAAACTACATTCTAGTCAACTTCGTGCCTAACAGAACCAGGTGCTCTGGATGCGATTCAAGAAACACAATTGGAAATGGCAATCCAAAGGTAACTGGGCCACTATAGGTATGAACTGAGGCATCAACCTGCAGCTTCTCATACTCAACTGGCTTAAAATATCAAAAAAAAAAAAATTCAGAAGGTTAAAAGTAAAATACTGTATCTGAAGACCTATTTAAATAATTGTTTTAAAAACAACCCTAGAGGAAAACCTCATCTAGACAGTTCATAATGCTCTTCTGCAGAAGAAAAATCAAGTGCTATGTCCCAGTATACCTCCAACCATGTCTTCTGGGTTATAAAAGATAAATGCTAACAAGGAGTAAAATCCAGCCCCCTCCACCTTATTAATATGTAAAAAGACTGAAGTCACATCTGTGCAAGGATCTATTTTTAGTGGACCCTACATACTAAAATCCTAGCCTTGATCTCTTAAACTATCAAGCCTACCATAAATGTTTGATGATGAACAAGCCCATAAAAAGAAAATGCATAAAATGAATAGAGGGAGCCAATGTGTGCTCTGCCTTTTAATTACTGGTGGCTTCTGCTAAAATCCTGCTTCAGGCTGGGTTCAAGCATAGAAACACATCAATAATTGGGTGGGGGTGGCTGGGTGTGGACACTGCAAACAAATACATCAAATTATACTGTTATTTATGCTTTGGAAGCCAGATAGAAATGGAGGAAATAGTAGAATCATCCCCACAAAGAACAGGGAGGAGAGCCGCTAAAAAAGGAAAAATTAGGAGATAAATAAAAGCATTCAGGACACAAGATAATGTAGAACAGTCTGGATTTATTACTTTTAAGTAATAAAGAGCCTCTTCCTTGCTTTTTTTCTTTTTTCCCTTTTTTGCTTTTCTTTTTTTTCTTTCCTTTTTTACAACATACATTAAGTCGTGAATCAGAAGTTAGGGGATGTGGAGATGGAAGGAAAATTGGTGACATCACAATATTTTTACAACTTTACAACAAATATAAATCTGAGTTTGTTGCATCTACCAGTGTCTAGCAAGGGTGGAAAGCAAAGGCACACTCGGGTTTATGGACCCTCCCCCCACACACAGTGGGGAAAAAAAAAAGGGGGAGAAATACTTAAATGCAGAAGACCAGCTCAGTACATGTGGGCATTTTAGGGTTAACACCAGAAGTGATGCATTGTGGGGGTGTAGGAATGTGGATATAAGTTTTGACACAGGTCTCTTTAACAGCTGAGGCAGTGATGCCCACAAACACAGGACAAGACAGCCGCTCACGGCAATGATGGGTGCTTCACTGCCATACTCTTGGGAGTCAAGCAAGGGAAAGAAGGGGGCAGGGTGATACAGACCCATCGCCTTCCTAGTTTCTGCATTTCTAAAGAAAATTCAAGGAAGAAAACAATATTTCAATTTCTAGAAAAGACTTCAGGGTTTCAGGGGACAAAGTTCACAGGATGTGAACATGGATTCCATTACAAAAGCCCCCCCCCCAAAAAAAAGTAAAAACAACGACAAAAATCTACCCTAAACAACAGCAAAACTGCAATGGACTTTTGGAACAAAGGGGTCTCACTCACCCTCAGCTAAGTACTCAGGTCTGAAGCCAACCACACTGATTACAGAAGCTCCACTTTTTCACTATACAACTTGAAACTGTCATTGCCAGTCTTTATTTTGAATTGTTTTTAAAGGCAAAACTAAACCCAGAAGATCCAACTGGAAATAAAAACAGACAAAAGAGACCACCAAATATACTGTTTAACTGTTTTAAAACACCCAACAACACTGCTCATGGTTTACAGTATGTGGACAGTTCCTTTGTTCATGATAGAGTAAACAAAAGTCCCTTTTGTGTGCTTGAGCAAATGAAAACCAAGGGGAGAAACACACACACACCACCTCCCACCCCCTAAAAACAATAACAACAAAAGGGTAAAAAAATAAAAAATAAAACAAAAATCTTTTGCCCCAATGTTTTTGCAGCATCCATTGTGGTCCGCCTGGTACTTTGAGTTACTCATTAATCACAGCAGGGACCAGCCTGCCTGCATCTATTTCCATTTCATTTCTTTGTGTGCACTGCACGTGTGTGCTGTACACATGGCTTGGAGACCCCTCCCAGGTGTCTGCCCAACCGCACACAGCCTGCTCTCCAGCCAGTGAACACAGCAAAATACTGGGACGTTAGTCCCTTTTCTGCTGGCCAATAAGGATATCACCATATTGAAATAATCTAAGGGAAGCAGGGAGCTCTGGAGGAAGAAAAGGGATTTGCCACCCACAACACTGGGGCCCATGCTTGCAGCACAGCCAAAGGGTGGTTCGAGTTGGCACGACTAGAAGGCAGTGTGAATCGGAGGGTGTGGTGCCGCCCAGCGTTCCCAGGCTGTGGCATGACAGCTATCACCACTGCATTCTTCCATCTGCTTGACTCTAATCTTCCAGAGGACTGGAGTGGGGGCGGGGGGAAGGGAGGGTTAAATAAATATCTGCACTTATTTCAAAAGGGGGAAAAGTTGATCATAACGACAGTTTACAAGTCTACAGAACTCAAGGTGTAAGGCACAAATTTACATGTGGAAAACAGGCTATTCACAGATGTAACCCCACGAAAAACCCGTGTGATCAAATCATTAATTTATGCAAGGTAGCAGCCAGCATATTAATTACTTCACACCATTTGTGGATTTTGTTTGCTGTCTCACATGCAAGGTGAAATGAGATGGCGTATTGCAAGCTGGTGCCTTCACAGAAAGTCGGAACCACGGACAAAGCCGTGTTGGCACCAATGGGATATGACGTGCCATTCTAAAAGCTTCTCTCCTGATTGCTTTAGAAATTAGGATCTGGAAAGACTTTGACATGAATTAATTTTTTTGTATGTTTATAGGTCAGCAACCTGACCAGCATATGAACTGAGATTTAAATAAATATCCCCCTCCTAACTTTTTCCTTCAGCTACAGACCAGACAGTCCAAACACAAAGCTCAGAATTCCAGCTCCAACTTCTTTACTCAGTGAATTTATTGTAAAAATAAAGAAACTCAATTATTCCAGTTAATGGATTTCACGTTAAATGTTTAACTTTCAATGGGCTTTCTGAAGAGTTGTTCGTAGGATAGTATTTGGAAGAGTCCTTTCCTTAAGGAAAAAAAAGGTGAACAATAAATAAAGAGTTACTTGCGTTAACGGTCACGTTATTTCATTAAAAGAGAGGAGGAGCAGAAATCTATGACATAGTTGCCCAACATGGCATTTATCTGCTATAACAGAAAGCTGTAACACTGGCGGGCATTTCACAGTATTTGCGCATAGTAAACTTCTGCCATTGTTAAAAGTCTGAGTTAGAATTATCAATGATTTCTTTTTTTTTTGTCTTTTTAAATTTTCATGATTTTAAAAAATGTATTCGTGTTTTGCAGGTTGGAACGCTAACCCAGTGTGGCCACGTCCCATGCAGTTATGGACGAAATGTTTCAGTTTCTGTTCACCTCTATGCGTGTGTGTGTGTGCGCACGCGTGTTTGTGCACGTGTGTGTGTGTGTGTGTGTATGGGGGATGCGGTGGGTATGTGCTTTTGGCTCATGTTTGTGATGATAACTGAAGTCTTTTGTGGGTCCAACCTGTGGTAGGGTGTGGAGGAGAGTGAAGGAAGAGAATGGAGGTGAGTCCCCGCCGTTGCAAACCTTCACCAAACCACGCGGCCCAATTTTCGTGAGTACCCCTGTGTCCCAGAGAGGAGGACCCAGCGTCCTCGGCTCTGCCGCTGGCCATCTTGGTCTGGTGGCTACTCGAGGCAACTGAGAACCTTGCTGAGCTGAGCGGGCCCCTCGCTTTGCCTGCTGGTTCGACACCTGACCCCCTCCCCCGGGATTATGTACACGCATCATTGGGCTTCATGGATGTGGAAAGGGGAGCAAAGGAAGGTTTGGGGGGTACATCCGGCTTTAGCGAGGGTGTACGCTTCAGCCCCGACCTCGTCAGTGAGTTGTAGGCGTTGAGGCTGGGCTGCCTCGAGACAGTCACGGCCTGGCCAGATGGCTGGGAGCTGTGCACCTGGATGGAGTCCACCCTCTGCGGGGCGGGCGGTGGGTTGTCTCCCCTGCCAAAGCTCTGGTTTCTGGAGAGGTGAGAGGAATTGGAGGAGTTAGTATTGTTTCTTTTGAGAGTAGTGGCCTGGTGGCTTCTCGTGAGGGAGTTCGTAGGGTAGCTCCTCTTATAGTCAACCCCGTAGGAAGAGGAGTGGTGCATTTCCAGCCGCTTGCTCAGGCCGGTCTGAGACAGGGAGGCTCCCGGGGGGCCCAGGGAGGCCTCCCGCTGTGGAACTTTGGGGGGCAGGCTGTCCAGGTTCTCCACAAGGTTCACCCCATGGTTGGGACTCTTGCTGCTGAGATGTTCCTTGATGGTCTTATACTCCAGGGTGGCGGCCTGGTCCTCCAGCGCCATCTGGGCCACCTCGCTCATTTTGGGCTGGTCCACGTACTCATGCTGGTAGCCCTGCTGCGTGATGGGCAGGACCACCACGCTGGGGATGTGGCTGGGGGAGGCCCGCAGGGGCAGGTCCGTGGGAATCACAGGGGAGCCCATGGGGGGCATGTCCTTTGTGCAGGCATTGATGAGGTTCTGGTTCCTCTCCCACTCGCGGCTGCCGCGGCTGGGCTTCCGCTTCTGCTGCAGCGTTGGGGTAGACTCTGGGGTGGGCAGGGCCGTCAGGTCCAGGTGGTGCTGGTCTGCCTTAATGAGCATCTTGGCCGTGTTGCCGGGAGTGGTGAGCTTGCCGTTGTGCATGAGTGGGGTGAGGATGGCCTCTGGCTTCGGGTCTTTGGATTGGGTGTCCCCAAAGAGGCCACTGAGCTTGGTGACGCTGCTCATGGAGCCCCGGCGCGAGTGGGTGAGCTCCTTCTCTTTTCGCTGCACCACGGCCACGTCTTTGCGCCGGTGATCGCAGACGCAGTAGACGATGATGCCCGAGAAGACGGCCCCCATGACGAAAGCCAGGATGACTGCAATGGCCAAGAGGGTGACCGGAACCAGCTGGTCGTGGCCTTTGAGGTAACTTTCCCGAATCACTCCTGCAATAGACATGGCATATGGCGTTAAGAAATGAAAGCACACCCTGAGGCTTGTTTTCGTTTGCCATTCACCCTGTTAATTAATAACAGTAATAAGTGACAATAGCACCTCTGCATAACTTGTCTTCCAAACTCAACTTGCCAAACATTAACTAATTAATCCTCCCCAATGCCCTCATGTGCAGTATGTAAAATGGACTCCATTTGTTGCCTTCTTTGTGGTCTAAAAAAGTGCTGTTCAGTACAGGTGCTGTGGCTCACGCCTGTAATCCCAGCACTTTGGGAGGCCAAGGCGGGCGGATCACCAGGTCAGGAGCTCCAGACCAGGCTGGCCAACATGGTGAAACCCCGTCTTTTCTAAAAACACAAAAATCAGCTGGTGTGGCGGCAGGTGCCTGTAATCCCAGCTACTCAGGAGGCTGAGGCCGAGAACTGCTGGACCTGGGAGGCAGAGGTTGCAATGAGCTGAGATCGCGCCACTGCACTCCAGCCTGGGCCACAGGCTCATCCCCAAAAAACAAAAAACAAAAACAAAAAACAAAAACAGTGCTGTTCACTCTCTCCAGTACCTGCGCTTTCTACTCTGCTTCACTCCATGGAATGTGGCAGGCAGGTTTTGGCTTTCAAAAGTTATTTACCTTTCCCTCTTTATGGCTTTTTAATCTTCCCCTCCTAGAATTGAGATAACCATGTTATCCTGAGTCTGGAGGAAGAGGCAACAATTTCATGCATGTTAAACGATCGAATCACACAAGACTCTAGGCTTCCAGTTGGGATCTTTTCTGACAACCTTCTTGTGGGCACTGGAGCCTCTGCCTGGGGAAAAGTGTGTTTGCCTTTCAAGCAACTAGAGGAAAGAGTGTGTGTGTCATTTTTATTTACACTGAGAGAATATGGCTTAAGTTCACGGACTACAAACGTTTGTGCTGATTTTGCATCACCTGTCTTAAAAAAAAAAGTGCAAACTCAATTTCAGGTAAATATGCTGAATATCTGAATGAAGCTCTCTCACTGGAGCTGAAAGAATGTTTAGAAACAAGACCATTTGGGGCCCTGTAGTGGATTTGAGTAGTGTCAGGACCCATTATTGCACCTAGAGTTTGCTGTCACAGTGAGATTGTTCAGCAGAACTAATCTCTTCAATTTAATAAAAATTACGTGACTACACCCATCCATAATCTTACACTCCATTAACCAGGATTCAGTGTTTCTGAAGGAAGGTGCTTTCCCCGTTCCTGCTTAATCAGCCACCAAGCTGAGCGACTCTAATCAAAATGCAAACACTGAAGCTTTTATTTTTTAATGCCAAGTGAGAATACACATCACAATTGTCAGATCTTAAGTGCTTGATGCAGTTGCTAAAAAATAAAATCTCAAATACCTCAATTCCTGCCTCTGGAGAGTGAAAGAACATGAATACATTAGAGGCACTGCATGGGCTGAGGAAATGTAAACATTGTTCCTATTATGGAAATGATAGCAAGACAGAAAATGTACCTTCTCTGGTCTCAGGAGACACATATTTCACCTACTAAATCAACTCTTTCTGGAATATGTTTAATGTATTTTTCTGGCAGGTATCAGTGGCACAGAATTAGAATGAAAGGAAATAAAAATCTCCACCCCTTCCCAAACCCACAACATGCAACCGTTAAACTTCTGCTGAAATGTTTTCTTTGTCACAACTGAGACCTTGAAGCTTTGTCATAGGGGTTTTTCTGCTAAAATGTTTTGATTTCTGAAGTGATGGTTTTAAAACCCAGAAACCTTAGCCTGAAAAGTACATTCTCTTTTTGGGTTCTTCTCCCTTCAATTGTGACATCACAGTTGGTTGCTGTGGAAATGATTGTCCCGTGACAAAGGATTGTGACTTCAGGTGGGGATAAGTAGAAGCAGCAAATATCTCTTGAGAAATAAAAATTCTGTGATCCAACAAATACCCTCAGTAATAAAAGGTAGTCGAGGCCATTCACCATAAGGAAAGAGTATGCAAGATGGTAAGATATCAAATAATTTCCAAATGTGACACTTCTCAAATATTTCCAGATTTATCTCCATCAGATTTTGAGGGGTAGAAACTGAGAAGCAAAAAAACAGCCAGAAAATTTGGCTATAACGCACACCTTTTATGTGTGGAGCTCCCCAAACAGTGGGGTGTCCTGCATTCAAATATATTTTAATACCTATTCACCAAGGAAATGTGCTAATGAAAATTTTTTCTTAAATTTGCATTTCCTTGTTATCCTAAAATAGAAATTGATTTTCTTTCAGTTTTGATTATGTGTGGGGTTCTCCTGAACATCATTTTCAACCCCCTACATATAATTGCACAAAAATGTACATCTGTGGTTAAAATGGGTTTTCATTTCCCTCACTGACTTGGTGATTTCAGTGGGAGTTTAACACAGGCTAGGCCTCAGTGATGAGTTGGGGATGTATCAGGTAATTTTTTCATGGCAATGAGTATTTCATGGAACCCTTCCAGGCAACCAAATTTAGGGGAACTGGATCTTCCCAATAAATGTGTGTTGTAATAGGAAGCTATCTACAATTGACTTTGGCATTCTACAGTTTAAATTGCCCTATCAGTTTAAAAGGAACATGGAAAGAGTAAAGCTAGAGCAATTCATTTGTTTCACTGGGAAACTTACAAATTTTTCACATTTATCCATTGCTTCTTAATCTTACTTTTAGCTCCCAAATATCATTCTTCTTTCATGTCTGAAGGTCCTTGGCTATTTTGGACTTATGAAAGCTACTTATTCTTTCACTGGGAAGAACTCTTTTTTAGTGGATGATATTTGAGTTCAGGTTTTGGGTTGTTAAGTTTAGTAGGATCTGACCTTTCAGGAAATGGTATCTCAGACAGATTTTTTTCCCCCCATCTCCTTTTGTTATATAAAGAGTGGCCTTAAAAATATTTTTGCATCTTTTCATCTATCCATGGGGAGGTAGAGGGCTTTCCTCATCTGCTTGTGCAGATTCAGAAACATCCAAAGATAGAAAATAGATCAGAGAGTAAGTTGAAAGTGCACTTGAAGAAGATAAGGTAAACGTTATTTTGGAAATGTCTTTCCAAAGCTTTCTGCTTATATCATGAAAAAGGCCAAAGAAGCATTCAAAGAAATGATCAAATCAACTTTGTGGTATGGCCATCGTGAAGGCTTGGAAATAGCAGACTTGTCAGGGGTGGTGATATAAGCAGCTAGAGAAGATCTCAATGGGCTTGGAGTTGCAGGCTCCCACTTACTAGCTGGGCAGCCTTTTGGCAAGTGACTTAACATCTCTGGGCCTCAGTTTTTTCATCTGTAGCATGAGGTGAACACATTTAATCTTATTACCTTACTGGGTTGTTACAAGAATCAAAGGAAATAGAAAATAGGAAAGAGCTTAAATGCTGTAGTTTACTGGACAAAGCTAAAGCCCAAAAGAAGCCACAAAGAAGAAGAGGTGGGTTAGTGGTTCACAGAGGGCTTCCGAGCGATAGTCGCAGCTGCTCCATTGGATTCCATTTGCTATTGGTCTCCCACGGGAGAGGAGTAGACCTGGGCTTCCAGGTCCAAACTTCGTGCATCTAAATGCAGCTAAAAGCTGACATGAGATGTCAAAGCAATGTAAGGGAACACATACTGTTTCAGGATGCCTGTAGTTATTGAATTTGCAAATAATTAAAACAACAAAAGTGGAAAATGTTGGCAGTTATAATTGGAGTCTCAGTGGAATACCGATCCTGTAATCACCTCTTTGAGGGCAAGTGCCATATTTTATCTGCATTTATAACCCTTGCCATCCACAGAGCTCTTAGTTGGGTAACTCAATAAATGATTGCTGAATAAATGGGTTTTCAATACACTGTAAAGCTATTTTTAAATGAACTTCTAAACTTGGGAGGTCATCTTTAGAGTGACTGTCACCTTGCTTTTGAAGTCATGGAAATAAATTCTATCTCTGATCATATAAAATAATTTTAATAATAGCATCTATCAGACAAAAAAAATAAATCTATAGTGGTGCTCAGTATATGCTCAAAATAATAAGAAGAGAAACTATTTCAAAAATGAAATTCATTCTGGGATAAATCCAAAAGAGTCAATGACAGTAAATGGGTTACTTGCAACAACTGAGTGCTCCAGGGGAACTGAATAATTAGAAAAAGAAAATGCATCTCTGCAAAGGGCAAAGGGCAACAGGCTAGAGCTGAGTATCCCTTGCTCAGATGCTACATGGAAACCCTGGGCAAGTAGAAAAGGGCCCATAGAGGGTGGTATACTGCCCTTCCCAGGTATCCTCCCCCACTGCAGAGAGAACAATCAGAGTTGGTTTCTCTACCTAGGGTCTTGAAATTCCTTCCTCTACCAAACCCTGGGTCTTCTGCTCTCACCAATTGAAAATAGGCATTAGTAATGAAAACAGTATTTGAAAAATCCTTTGCATTGATTCATTAACCACCAGCTATTTCTCACCAGTCATAAGGTGTTAAATGGTTATTCTTTCCACCTTCCTATTACAGGAAGCAAGGCACACATTGGCTTAGAGACTTCTCTGAAATCATGTCTGAAATCGGCAGAACTGAGAAAGAATATAATCTCAACTGTTGGTTTCTTTCTTTCTTTTTTTTTTTTTTCCTGAGGTGTCAGAGTTTTCAGATGCTGGAGGGAGGCCTCAAAGAGGCAATTTGAAGTTCTTCAGAAAGCAGTGAAAAGATTATGAAGGACCCAGCCCCCAGGCCCTGCAACATGCGATTCAAAATAAGAACAATTGTAAACTGTAAAGAGGAAGCACAATACAATTCTGACTTTTCCTATGATGAGTATGTTAATAAATTTTGAAATATCAAACACCACATTCCTTATTTTAAAAAATGTTTTCTAGTAGCCCTGCTCACGGATAGATTCTGTACACAGGGAACTTAGCACCAGGCTCTGAGACGATTTGCTTTAGAAATGATGTTTTCCCCTACCTGAGGCTTGGGTTGTGTCTTTATTATCTCTCTCCTGGTATAACAAGGTTTTGGCTCTAAGCATCTTTGTGGCTGCCTTCAGCAAATATTTACCAAGCACTGCACTAGGTGTCGGGGAAGGACATCGGTGAATGAGGGGTAAAGCAGCAGGGGAGAAGGCAGATGCCTGCACACATCTCTATCCAAAATGTGGCTATGTCCTGAGATATATCACTTCTACTTGAACATTGGGCAAAAGCTTTACACTGGAGATGGCATTTGGCTAAGCCTTAAGGATGCACAGTATTTTGGCTGGAGTGGAAAGAGCAACAAGAACTGAAGCTTGGAGAAAAGGAAAGTGAAGGCCAGTCATTAATAGCAAATGGTCTAACTCCCTTCTAGTCTCTTAGGCTATAGTCATGAGTCACCCTTCCATACTCTAGCCACAGGCTGTTCCCTCAGCCTGGAATATACCCACTCACTTTCCCATTCATCAGACCCTATCTTTAGGGCTCAGCTTAAATGGGGAAGCCTTCTCTGGCTCCTTAGGTTAGGGAAGTTTTTCCTTCTACAAGTGTTCCCAGAGCTCTGCATTTCCTTTATCCTAGGATCATCACTAGTGTGATATTTGTTTTTCTCACCTAGACTGTTAAAATTCACCACTGAATCTTTAGGCACAAAGGTGCTCAGTAAATATCTTTTAAATAAATAGTAAATGAATGTATGCGTAAATGAGCACGTATAGAGAAAACGGAAGAGCAAGAGCTAAAAACACCATTTGGAAGGTTGTGGACAGCCTTGAATGACTAAAAAAGAGGTTTAGAAGACCTGCCACTCATAGAAGGGAAGTTCTTGGTTAATTTATCTGCAGTTTCTCTTGCTTGAGAAAGCTTTCAGCTTGTTCTGTTCCACATTGAATCTGTTATCGAAAAACTCTTGGCTTCAAAGAGTCAGTATCTTTGCATCAAAAGCACAGTTAGTCTACCTGCATTTACTATTACTGTTTTTAAAATTAAAACTCTCAATCTTCAACTATACTTATCCCTTGCACCTTATACAAATAGCTGGGAAATGCTATCTGTCCTATCAAAATGCAAAGCAAAACAGACAGGCAAAAATACATAAAATCAACTGCACCTATTAAGCTAAATACAAAGGAAGAGCTCTACTCACACCTACCCCAATTACTACCCTAAATGTGTAAGACCCAGGCAGCCACTAACCTAACTCGAAATGGTTAAGTGTACACTTTCCCCTCTCACTGCCTTTCACTGGACTGCCTGTTTTTGAGCTGCTGTGATATGATGGATGTGTCTGTCTCCATAGTGAAGTGATTAATAGGCATCTGTGTAAAGCGGACCCGGTGACCACAAAGACAACAAAGCCTCTCTGTGTCCTTTAGAGAAATATGCAAAGGCAAAAAGGAGGATGGACATTTCCTCCATCACTGAGCCAGAGAGGGTTTGTGTTGGGTCTGAGAGCTAAGAAAGATGGCAAAACACCAAGAAAAGCCCTGGAGTAGGATCCCCTAAAAATAGATTCTTGATTCTGCTTTATAGTAAGACAAGCCTATAATTTCCTTGAAATCCTCATAACAACTTGAGTGAATGGAATCTAACAGCCCAATTTTTCCTTGTTTGCAAATCTTATTGCAACAAAATGCCAGGCTCATGGTCCTGCAAGGCAGTATGAATGAAAGAACTAATCACGAGCCAAGCATCACCCCGCTAACCCCACAGGGCCCGCTGTAATCCCTATTAATTAAGAAGAGAAGAAAACAAACGGGAAAAACCCTAACTGGAGACAATTTATTCTCAAAGCCACACCCCAGCCAATCGAGATGACCACACTGAAAGTGAAATGGGAACTCTCTGTGGTTATCTGGGCAGGAAGCAGCCTTCTTCTTGACTTAGGGCATAATGTGAACCAGATGGCTTAGGAATAAACTGACATACCAGCAGCCATGGACATGGGCTTGGAGTCTATAACTCTCTTTCCTTTTCCTTTAAGTGTGTGTGTGTGTGTGTGTGTGTGTGTGTGTGTGTGTGTTTCCTAGCAGGGTACAGATTAGATACGAGGAGGAGCCATGATCTTCAAGATATATAAAGTTAATGACTGACCATGCCAAAGTAGAGGTAGCTTCCTGGCCTGCCTGTTTAATATCCTCAATTCAGAAGCTATTTTAAAACTCACATATTGAAATAATGCTTGCTGTGGTTGACTATAGATGAACCCACTTCCACTTCTATCACCTTTAAAAGTGAGGCATTTTTTGTTGTTGTTGGGATGTCATCATAGGAATAGAAGGGAGACTGGGCCTGGAACTCATTCGATTTCATTTTTTTTAGAGAAGAAACAGCTTCACTTTTCCCTGTGTGCTGTGAACGCTCAGTTCACTGTTCCTCCGCTGCTCTACTGCTTTAGAAATGGCATTGCCAATGCGAGTGCTACACCCAAAGCACGGACTGATGTCTAGACTGAGGGTCATGATAAGATAATTTTTAAAAGCCATGCCCTGGAGTGCTGGTTTGTGGTTTCATGTGTTAGAACTGTTACTGTCCCTGTAAAGGTAATGATTCTTTTACATTGGCATAGGTTTAGTAGAATCTGCAAGGCGTATTTTCCTGCCTTTTGAAGTTCCCTTTCATAAGTTTTCCTAAATAAGACTAGAAACACAACATCTAAGTGATTTCTAAAACCAGACAAAGCATTTATATTTTCCAACTTCCTGGTCCCATCTTATTCCTCTGCTCTCTCACCAGGCATCAAAGCCACAAAATGGGGAAGTGGACCTCCTTAAAAAATTGTGAAATTCGGGCGAGTGTTAGTTTGGATTATTTGATTACTTGTTTTGATTTTTCTCTATAAATCAAAGATAAATATGAAGAAACACGTCTGTTTCAATACTAAATCTTCCAACTTAAACTTGCTGAAAATATAGTTTTTGAGACCTGGTTTAAAGATGAGACTGGGTTTTATTGGTTAAGAACATACATTTTGAGCTCATAAAGGCCTGGGTTTGAGTGTTGGCTCTACAAAGAGCTAACGGTGTGACTTCTGGCATGTCACTAAGTCTCCAGGCCCCAGTAGTGTCTGCTATAAGATGAGCGTTGTTAGAAGGATTAAATAGGCTGAAAAAATGAACACAAAGCAGTTGGCATGGTACAGAAAACATGTTAATGCTGAATAATGTCAAAACTGTGTTTCTAGAATTTTTGACAAGTTGCCTGTCTTGTACAGGGTCCAAGATAAGACTATTTTAAGGCAACGCTTTGGTAGGGTTCAATTGTGTTGGCCAAGAGTATTAAAATAAGGATGTAAAGCTACAACAAAACCTTGATAAGTGAACTTGAAGAAGATAGCCCATCAGCAATGTGGAAAGTGTCCTGAATCAGTACCACTGAGCATTCACATCACCTGGAACTAGTTAGAGACACAAATCCCCAAGTCCTACCCAAAGTTTCTGCATCAGAATCTCTGGGTTAGGCCCAGAAACCAGACCTCCAGATGATTCTTACGTTACCTAAAGCTTGAGAAGTGTTGTCCTGAAATGACATAAATAATATTCCAGAAAACATATCTAAATGTTTAAAGTACAACCTCAGACACCACTGAGGCAGTGTATAGCCAGACTTTCAAAATGATCTGTAAAATAAATAATAAATAAATGCACTAAGTATTCCTTGGTGTTCAAAGTATGTTCTGTCTTTAATGGGTCTCATTGGATAATTTCTTTACTGTGGTTATCGTGCTCTGATAAAGAATATGAAATTGACTTTGTTTTATTGGAAAGACAATCAAATTCCTACCACTTTCCCTTGGTATCTGACAAAAGCATGGTATATAGCCTAAAATACCGTGCTGCTACTCCTAAAAAAGAATCAGTCCAATTTGCTTGCACCAAAACTGCTGAAAAATGCTTGTGGTACTTGCGCTGGCATGAAGACATGGAGGGGAATTTTTGATACTCCTCATCTCTGTAACTGTGGCCATCAGATGGTGGTTGGTACCACAGATCTCACATATGTCTTAGATTGGGTCAGCCCAGTTAGCCCTGCGCTGGTTCTGAAGTGCAGAAGAAGTAGAGTGCTCAATGGAGCCCACCATTGGACAGAGTAGCCCCTGTAAAGGCCTGCATCTAATATCACCTCAAAACTCACTCCTTCAACTCAACTTACAGCTATTAAGCAACATCTGAGAATGGCTGAGGGGATGCCAAAATCTTTACCCCCATCTTTGCATGACTAGACAAGAGAAAAGAAACTCACGAAGGTTCTTTTCCTTTATATTCCGCAGGGTGAAAAGAGGGACTTGAGCTCATGTGTCATTCCCCAGAGTAAGGTCCTGCTTTATAATAATAAAAGATGCCTAGCAAAACAGTTCACTTGTAGAGCCTTGTGCTTACTGGTCTGCTGAGTTGAACTGAATCTGCAAATCCATAGAATTACATAAGACATTTTAAGTTACATTAAATTTCTGCTGGGTGCTTTTAAATCATGGAGTGCAAGATCCATCAGCACTTAGGGTATATTTATTACATTAACAAACATCAGATGATTGTGTCCAGTGCTATCTATTATTTATGAATAACAAGAGGCTGTAAGACTGGAAATGACATGCTTTAATATGTCCGAATGGTTAGGCATAATGCAGTTTGCCGCCCTATAAATTTCTTGGTACCATTTTCTTCTAATAAAGCATTGTCAGTGGTTGACTATACCAAACTTCCATTATTTCTATTCAGCTCATAATGACTGCCGCTGATTTCAGTTAAAAAAAAAAGTAATTGCATATATCTGTTTGAAAAGGAATGCATCCTTTTAAAAAATATGAAATTTAAAAATAATTGGAGTGGAAATTTTATTATCCCATTAAAAATGAATCTCTTTACAAAGATAGTTGTCAGGCTGCAGACTTATAAGAGCTTAAGAAATATTAATTAAGGGTGACAAACCTTCACATTGCCTATAATTGGCTTTCTGACACCAATTAAGATCCCATCCACCAAGCACCCAGTACATTTTAATATATCCACTACATTTCAGTAGTTTACTTCAGGGTGTTTCCACAATTTAAAGTGCTAAGAGATTTACACATGATGAGGTTCGCTTTCAGTCCCTCAGAGCAGCCCATACACTTTGCAAGAATTCATCTATTACTTGCATAACCTCTATCTCCCTGGAACCAGCAAATGAACACAGCCTTTTTTATCCCCTTTCTTTACATGATAATGACATGCATGATGTAGTTAGTCTGAGCAAGCCCTACGTAATTTGAGGCCATTCTCGTGTAAAATGTCAAGAAAAGAGAAGCTATTCTTAGGAAATTACCGATTTCCACTGTTTTGCCCTCTGTAGACTAGTTTGTCTATGGAGCAGTGAAGTTTGCAAAGCGCAACTTCTAACGAGGCTTTTTTAAAAAAACTTCATAACACTAGGCTATCAGAAAGAAAGGGTTGAGACGCAGCGAATATTATTTTCCCATCTTTCCACATAATCCAAACTACAAATTGATTCTTCACAATTTTATTTTTAGGACAAAACAAAATCTAGATGAACACAGTGCCACTGAACCAATTAAAGAGCAAATTTTTAACTACTCCAGATGTTCTGTTAATAAGATCACGCTTAACCTAGTCCCCATGGTCCTTGAAAGTTCCATTAAGCTGTCAGAAAACTTTGTCATTGTGTGTGTTTTTGTAGAAAAAATGGGGGAGAATGGAAAAAGAGACAGAGGGAGGAGGGTGGGGGTAAAGTGTCATGTCAAGTTGATGCAGCTTGAAAAAGTGGCTAGAGATTAAAGGTGAGCAGCACCTCTGGAAGGCGAATTGATTTTTTTAATACCCTAAGGTTTAAGTTGCCGTTTTAAAAGCAAAAGTTCAAGCCTCCATAATCATAATTTAAGTCCTTCATTTTTTTGAGAAAATGAATGTTAGGTTAAAAAAAATAAAAGGTTAGTGGGTATCCCTAGAAAAGAAAATTCAAATACTGGTGCGCAAATTCAGGCAGGCAGGGAGATGAAACAGCTTTCTGCATGGCTGACATTTAACTTTTTTTTTCTCTTCTACCCTTTCCACAATAATCTCATCAAGACCTTAGATAAATTCAGCAAGTTGTCAAAAGGATACAAAATTAATTATCAAGTCTACATCTATGCCCACACTACTGAAAGAACAGTTACAGCCTTCCACATGGGCTTCTGGACCCTCCCCACTGCACACATTCAAACATGGAAACCCATGTCATCCATCTGAGAGCTCAGCACGTGGCTTGCTCACAATATCACTTTCCTCAATCCCTCAAAGAAAAGCCAGAGACTACAAACAGATGCCTTTTCTTATAGGTGACCAAGAAATATTAGTACAGTCAAAATAAACAGTGGCATCCTGGATTCTATTATTAATTAAGCCACCGTGCTTGGCTGCACCCCACTGTTTTAACTAAAGAAAGGAAGAAGCCCAAATTTGTAGTTCAGCTTGCCTGGGGTTTCACCTAGGATAGAGCTCTTAATTTGGCAAGAGGCATCTACCAGGAGAATGCCAGCGAGGTGTAGTAACAGATACTTTAGATCCAAAACTGATGCTAAATTCTATTTCCCAAACTTACTGTGTACATGTAATCAATAACCTGATAAGATTAAGTGACTATTATATATTTATCATCTATCAGTCTCGCTATCTTCGTCTTTCCCCACTTCTACCCTCCTGTTGGTTCTTTTCTTCTCACCATCTACCTTCCTATCCTCCACTGCCTGTAGCAAGAGCCACAACTCCTTGGCTTGGGCGTTGAAGGTTCCAGGCTACGATTTCAATCTCATTTCCCATTCCAGTCCTCCATAACTTTAGTCACCACACACTTCCTGCCTGTTTATCATTACACTCAGTAATTTCACAGCGTGGTGTCTTACTCATGGCCTTTATTCAGCTTGGAATGCCCTTCTTCCTGTGAAATCCACTTTTCCTTCAAGACTTTGCAAGGTCTTTCTTGTGTCCCCCACTTGGAATCAGGTGTGCCACCCCTTAGACTCCCTTAGTACTCTCCCTCCCCTTCGTTCCTCGACTTCCCTTACTCTCAGACTTTACCCTGCCCCAGCAGTTACATCACCTGTGGGTATCCCTCACTAAACTGTAAGCTGTCTGAATGCCAGGCTTATGTGAAATTCAAATTAGTAACTTCCGTAACACTCAGCATAAGGTTTACATATACCACATGTTTGTTCAATTTCTGTTGAATGCAGGAAAAAAGAAACAAAGGAATGGTTGCCGTCTTGCCTCTTTGAGATGAAATTATTATCACCATTATTAAACTATTATTTTTTAACGCTTTCGGAATTTTAGTTCTTCCTCTCCAAAGCCATAAAAATGGTAAAAAAAAAAAAAAAAAAAAAAAGGGAGGGCAGCCATATAATTTGGGAAGAAAAAAGAAATATATATGGCTAACATAATAGTTGCTAAAAATTTGAGGTTAAGTAAAACATAAAAGAACCAATAGTTTTAACCATGATCCTCTTTAAGGAAAAATTGATTTCTGAGCCTTCCTTACTTGAAAGCGGCATTTGAATGCCTGTTTTCAATAATAATCTTTAAATTACTCTTTATCACATTTCAAACACATATATAACATTCTGTAGTCATTTTCTGAACTTAAGTATGCTAAAAATACTTTTCGTGGAATAAGCTTTTTTCTTAAACGTGATCAGAATACGGGTTATTTTAGATTTCTAAGAGTTAAAGGCCAAATGTAATATAGAAATTAGATCTTATAGGCCGGGCGCGGTGGCTCAAGCCTGTAATCCCAGCACTTTGGGAGGCCGAGGCGGGTGGATCACAAGGTCAAGAGATCGAGACCATCCTGGTCAACATGGTGAAACCCCGTCTCTACTAAAAATACAAAAAATTAGCTGGGCATGGTGGCGTGTGCCTGTAATCCCAGCTACTCAGGAGGCTGAGGCAGGAGAATTGCCTGAATCCAGGAGACGGAGGTTGCGGTGAGCCGAGATCGCACCATTGCACTCCAGCCTGGGTAACAAGAGCGAAACTCCATCTCAAAAAAAAAAAAAAAGAAATTAGATCTTATATACTCACTGAGTGAGTAATCAGTGACATCTTTTATAAAATTGCCAGATAGCAAAAAGTGTTAAGTGTTCTCAGTTAACTCAGATAAACAAAAATGTTTTAGTTAAATGCATGTTCTATGCGATGCTTGGGATATATTTACACTAGCAATCATTTAGTTTTGTTTCAGTATTAGAAATGGTATTCAGGTATATCTGCAATTCAAAAAAACTGGGCATCCTGTATTCTGCTTAGCAACCCTACTCTTCTCCCAGATAGTGCACTTTAAATGACTCCCACAAATATTCTTTAAACCCATGCTAAACTTTTAGAGATTGAAATTGTTAATCTTTCTTTTTTTGTTTTTTGAGATGGAGGCTCGCTCTGTCGCCCGGGCTGGAGTGCAGAGGCGCGATCTCAGCTCACTGCAACCTCCACCTCCTGGTTTAAGCAATTCCCCTGCCTCAGCCTCCCGAGTAGCCGGTAATACAGGCAGATTAGAGTAATAAAAATGATGCTAATCTTTACTCTCTAAAAGTTAAATTGTTTAAACTCTGAAAGTTTAGAGTAATAAAAATGATAGTAAATCTTTATGGGGCAGGTATAGCACAATTTATAAGTAAAAAAATACTGATGAGCTAAATATTAAGAATTGTATTTTTCATAGTCAGCAACAATAGTAGCTATACCACATTTCCTCTGAACTTTGAAGGACACCTTTCCTCTAACCTTCAAAATAAAAAATAAGTGATCTCTAATTCAAAAGAGTTTTGGAGCCATCACAATCAATTCACTATCTCTTCGTGTTCCCCACCTCTGACCATGCACCTTCTACCTGACTCAGTTCATTTTCCGTTGTTGAGTGAAGTGAAAACCCCTTACCCTCCCATTATTAGGACTCCCCAAGACAGAGGCCCTTTTTCTGAAGTCTCCTTGAAACTGCCTTGCTCTACTCTCACGTTTAAAAATGACTGCAACAGGACAATTTTTACTAATAAAGTAATGCAAATTAGTATGAGTTCTTTTTTTTTTTGAGACAGAGTTTCCCTCTTGTTACCCAGGCTTGAGTGCAATGGCACGATCTCGGCTCACTGCAACCTCTGCCTCCTGGGTTCAAGCAATTCTCCTACCTCAGCCTCCCGAATAGCTGGGACTACAGGCTGCGCCACCATGTCCAGCTAATTTTTGTATTTTTAGTAGAGATAGGGTTTCACCATGTTGACCAGGATGGTCTCAATCTCTTGACCTAGTGGTCCACCCTCCTCGGCCTCCCAAAGTGCCGGGATTATAGGCATGAGCCACCATGCCCGGCCTGAGTTCTTTTTTTTCTTGAAATAAAGCTCAGCCTTAAAAACAAAAAAAATCCAGAGTATGCCAACACGCCCACGAAAATTTTATATATGAGTCCTTTACCAAACATCCATCACTTTCCTTGTCTTCCCTGTCAAGTGATGTGTTACTACTATAATATTGGTACTGGGAGACAGGACTGAAGGAAGGGAGCTGAAAAATTGTTTCAGAGTGCTGTATCCTTGATGTGTTCAGCCAAGTTGTCTTCACTTGTCTAATATGCTTTTTTTAAGTCTGTGATGTGTGGTTTTGCCGTTTCATAAAGAGAGTGTTGGTCATAAAGGCCTTTTGGTGTGCTTTCCTGTCTACCTGTGCTCCATCTGTCTGGTGTTTGATATTTCTTGGACAGGAACTATGTCTATCTCTAACATAGCCTCTAACTCTTCATTGGCATCCAAATTGCACTACAGAGCCAGTGATAAATTCTGCTTGAGACACCTCAGAAAATGTTTTTGTTATGGTAATGTTACTGAAGAAATGGCATAGGAAATTCAGCCCAAGTTTAAAAATCAGGAAAAGAGGAGAGGCCTATTTTTCTTCCTTTACTATCATCAGGAATAATTTTCTCTGTCCATAAAATCACTTACACATGACTTGATAGGAGCCAAAAAATTACATTCTGCATTGGGAGAACTAGGGTGCTTTAAAATCCCAAATCCATTAGGTTTTAAGCATTGGAGAGTGTTAAAATGTAAGAGTAACCAGGGGGTAGGATCTATTATTAACTATACTCACCTAAAATGAGATTTCTCAGTCTGTTAGTAAAGACAGCCTGACATTGAAGGCTTGGAACTCAAAATAGATAAAGTTTGAAAAGGAGAAAAGAAGGGTCAATTGTAGGGTATTGCCAGGGCGGGGCAACACCCTGTAGCAACATAGTCCTTATGGATATCAGCAAAACAGGTGAAAAGTGGAAAGGCTGAAGGTCTTGATTTGAGTCATAACTAGCTGCAGACCACACTAGGATGCTTGCTGCTGGTGTGGAGAGAAAACTTGCCAGATGCTTAACAAGCCTAGACTGGCTAATTTCTTATTAGTCTAAATCCATTTTACTTTAAATTTCTAGTTCATGAAACTTTCCAACCCCAAACACAAAGCTCAGTAGGTAGCAAAGAAATCAGAAGGGCAGTAGGCTGTATAACCGCAACGCTTGGAGTGACACATGTATTCACTTGGTTTTGCAATGGCCAGCCAGGAGAGGGTACAGTGGTCATCAAATCTCATTCGTCCAAATGTCAGAAGCAAAGTTCTTGGCAATAGTTTAATCTTTACTGGATGCCTTCAACTGCTATAGTCCAGAGTTAACCTAAACTTTGGTCATTCAACTACCAATACTACAGTTTTAGTCATAACAATGAATCTCACCATATTATCAGTATTTTTATATCCCTCTTAACTCTTGCATTATTTACTTAATATTTTATTTAAATTACCTTTAAAATGTATTTCAAATGGAAACTTTGTATCATTATCACAAATGAAAAAAGGTGTCACTTTTCAAAGATAAAACGTAACCAGGAAAATAAAAATTAACTTAAAGCAAGTTAGTTCCAGCTAGATCCAGCTGCAAGACAAAGCCCCAGTGTAAACCCTATTCTCTGTTTATCAAAAAGGGACAGTAGCAAGTTTAGGGAGTTGTTAATGAGAAAACACCAAACTGAGACTTTTTCTTTCACACAATCAAGAAGATAATGAAGAAGACTGAAAGAGCAATGAAAAGGGCATAAATTTCCAGCACATGACTCAAGACTCTTGAAGGCCATCATGTCCCTGCCACCTAAATCATCCCTCGTAAGGTGCTGCTCATCTCACTCGGAGGTAATACTGCTGAAGGCTACTGCACATTTAAAGAATAAATAATTAACTATAAAGAGAATTATTGATAACCTCTGTGATTTATAAAATTCCATTTAGGATTGTGGGATGCGGACAATACTAATCATCTTTATAGATCTCATGAATCTTACCGGAATATTATTTCCCAAACTAAAAAACTGCTTATACAAATAGCTTGTACAATGATTAAAATATATTCAACATTTACTATCCATTTTAGCTTATTCACTTAATCTCTAATTTAAATTCTGTTTCTATAATACATCTTATTCTTGTCTGTAATGGGCATATTTTCTTGACTAAATGTAATCATGTGATAATATCTCACTTTAATGATTTCCCAAAAGATATAAGCATTTATATCTGGCACTTCAATACAATGGGAACTGCTCTATATTTACTATTTTGTCTGTTTTCTGAGAACTCACAGGAACTCTGTCAAATAAAGTCTGAAGTTGGGGATTTTTCTTCTGTTCAGGATGTATTTTTGTGTCCTCACAAAATGGTCGGCATTTACATTTTATAGGTATGCTACACAGCTCTCTTGGCAGTTCTGGACATGGCTAATTTACTTACACATCTCACAGACTTCTTGGAAATCAACTTTAAAGTATTGTTACTTTTGGTAAGGAATAAGAGGCACAAGAGTGGCTATTTATTCCCAGTATTGTTTAACCTAAAAAAGAAAGCTCTTATTTCTTTTGCTGTGGGAGGTGGTGGTGGGGAATAAGTCAAATCTAAAACTAAACTGGACTTCTTTTTCTTATTTATATGTAATTAGAGGCCCTTTGTAACCACCCATTACCACCTCAATAGTTATAAGAGGAATAAATAATATGTATTTTTTAATGTGGCAAAACCAAGAAAGAAGGAGTCAGGGCTGCATCTCATTTATCAACTTGGTGATTAAAGGGCTTGCTCTAGAGGCTCCAGACATCTAGGGACCCAGAGATAAAACAGAGCAGTTGGCTGTGTTTTCACTAATGAATCCAGGGCTTGAAAGATATCAGGCAATTTTAAAGAAAAGCAGCAAGGACAAGAGACATTAGACAAGGCCAGTAGGGTAATGAAGGGCAAGGCCAGTTACTGAGAGAGAAAATTACTTCATTTTCTATGATAATGCTTCCGTGTACTGTGCAAGTCTCTTCTCACGCTTTGTTAGTATGACTGTATATACATACAGCATCAGAATGCTACTCACAGTGTAGAAGGAAAGAGCCTTGGAACATTCCACAGAGGGGCAGAGGGCTTGGGTCTGTTATTTTGAAAGGGGGAGGCTAAGAACAATGGTAGCAGAAGGGGGTTAGGCTGCAAGCTGAGGAAGCGTGTTTCGACAGAATGTGAGGGACGCACAGGATTAAATCAAGACGAAAGACATAGCAAGGAAAAGAAAAACACAGCAAACATACTCTGGAAATGGAGAATTGTCTGGAGGATGAAGTGGACAATGAATGAGACCAGCTCACTGGCAGTCAGCATATCTGCAGAGTAGAGCCATGGGCTTGCCTTGTTCACTGGCCTTTTACCAGCGGCCAAAATAAAACGGGCACTGGATACTTGACTCCTCAGTGAGCTGGTCAGTGGGCACATTTTCTGCTTAGCGGGGAAATGCGACGTATTTTAGAAACAGTTCCAGAGTATATTTAGCTCCTAAAGCTGGGGCATACAAATGTCACATTCTCATGAGACAATCGACCCAGTAGAAAGAGCACCCATCACAGGCCCGTAAAAAACCCATGAAACTCTTGCATCCCGGGAGATGCTGCATACACGGATGTGACATCATTAAGGCACTGACATCAGGGAATGAAAAGAAGCGAGGGCATCACAGATTGGTTCAAGTTAAGGGACGCCATGGTGAGTCAGAAAAGGAATAAGACTTTTCCAACGGAATAACGCCATCACCAAGTCATACCACACAGTGCTTGGCAAAATGAAACAAAAGTTGAAAATAAATCATGAACATTAAACAAAAAATAATTTGGAGCAACATGGAAATCGAAATCATAAAAACTATGATAAAAGGAACATTAAGCTATATCTTTTGTTTAAAATTTCTGCACAACAACTCATTGGCATTGCCCCATCAAACATACAACTGATCGTAAAAAAACAAACTCGAATTTGACAGGACAAGGCAAGGAGTTACTAGCACAAGAACAGTGATCATGTTAAACACCCATGCAATCACCTCTGCCACCATTGTTTGACAATATGTAGACTGCTTCCAGCTTTGTCAATATAATAAGACCCAAGAGAATGAACAATGCCGAATTTTAAAATGATCTGTCAAAGTGTTAATTGGACCCTTTGAGAACCTCCATTCCTTGGGGGCAGTTAACGATTAGAGAAAATTCACGCTACCCCTCTCAGTGAAGTGAAAAGAAAATTACTGCAACCAACAGCTAGATATTTAGTTGGTAGATTTAATGCTTTACTGGGAAGGCTGTTTGTTTTGTTTTGCTTCAGAAAATCACAGTGGGCAAAACTACTTAGATTTCTACTACGTTTCCCTTCTTGAGAACACAGTCAAGACTAGCACGTCTGAGCTCAGGAGCCACACAGAACAAATACTGGCATATGCTAGGCTTGTAACCTGTCAGGACAGTTTCTCTTCTATCTGGAGCTTTCTTGGGATGAAAAAGCAAGGAGTCCCTCGCTCAAACTGAAAGAGGCTGATGAGAAACCAGCTTAAAAAAAAAAAAAAAAGAAAAGATTTAGTGGGGAGTGGTGGCTCAAGCCTTTAACCCCAGCACTTTGGGAGGCTGAGGCAGGTGGATCACCTGAGGTCAGGAGTTCAAGACCAGTCTGGGCAACATGGAGAAATCCCGTCTCTATTAAATAAATAAATAAATAAATAAAATATAAAAATTAGCCAGGTGTGGCGGTGAGCACCTGTAATCCCAGCTACTTGGGAGGCTGAACCAGGAGAATCGCTTGAACCTGGGAGGCAGAGGTGCGGAGGTTGCCACCCGCCACTGCACTCCAGCCCGGGTAACAGAGCAAGACTCTGTCTCAAACAAACAAACAAACAAAAAAAATAGAGGCAGGGCATATTACTAAGGGGAAGGAGAAGTCTATAGAAGAAAATAAAATCAGTTAAGAGGACATGCTCAAGAACAAGACAAAAGGGGCTCCATCTTTACATTTTGACTTGGCAAACAGCAGCAGAGTTCAGCACTCTCAGGAGATGAGAAGCAAAAAAGCAGATGAAAATGTAGTCTGAGAGTCTGCCCAGAAAACATTCTTTAAAAGCGAAGACAGAAATCTGTATGTAGAATTCTGTGGGGGAGGGCACGATAGCCATTGTCTTCTAAGGGTCACGGAGGCTGCTCTGCCCTCAAACTCAAACTCCCGCTTGGATGAAACTCTTGAAAACATATAGAAGTAAACAATTCTGAATGGGGGGAAACAGCTCAGCAACATAACTGGGCTTTTCAGTCTCTGATTTACAAGACTGTTTTTTGGACAAGTAAAGGCCTCTTTGGTTGCAGCTGCAACTAAAGTAGGATGTGTTACCAGAAGCAGCAAATGGCAAGAAAGAGATGACATTTCCTGTCTGCAGTTAAGCAAAGAAAGCAAAGGAGAATTTAGGACAGTTCACAGTAGAGTCCCTTTCATTTAGTGTGGCTTCCTTCCCGTTTTAAATGCATAGCAATTCTGCTTGATTAAATAACATATTTTTGTCTTAGCTACTGTCCTCTAAGGGCAATTACAGTACGTCTGAGGACCAGGGCTCTATTCAAATTCAGCACCATGCAAGAGTGAGAGATGCTACCGGCCAGAAAAGGCTTTGCCTGGCTATTTCTCAATTCACTGATTAACAGGGCCCTTACTTCGACTGCATTCACTTGCCAAAGCCCGAACTGCATTCCATCACATTATGGTGGGAAAAGAAGGTCCAAAAATCACAGAATAAGACTAAGAGGAGTGGCAAGGGATGTCAGAAGCCAGCATCTGCTTCAGGCCAAGCCACAGCTTTTTTGGGCAGAAGAAACTCAGAGGATCTATTATTTGTTTTGTGTGGTTTTTCCTTAGCCAGAGAATAATTTAGGATCAAACCTCACATAGAGGATGAGGCTGCAGTCTTTTTCGAGAAGCTTTCAATCATAGTGCATTGGAGGTTCCTTAAATCCTGCTAAAATTCAGCTGGAAGCAGTTACACAGTCCTCCCCACTTTTCCCTCCCTCTCCCCCGAGAGGAAGAGGCTCTTCCAAGGCCTTACCCTTCTTGTCTTGGTGATTATGGGAAGACACTGCCCCCAAAGGGTCTGTGCTGCCAGGTGAGTCAAGCAGATGCTTCCAGTCCAGCATTCCTTCCCTAGACTCATACCCCTCTTGAGCCGTCGAATCTGATGTGGTTGTGCTGGGCAAGAGGGAACTGGAGTGCCCTGTTTTCATCACAAATACAGTTAGGAAATCATTACCGGAGAGACCCACATTCCTTCTGCTCAGAGGCCCAGGTGGGACACCCAAGCTGGCTGTAAGACTGAGAGGAGATCACCCTAGAAATGACATGGCTTAGTGGTGGTGCTGAGGGGTGGTGGCGTGTTCAGCAGAAAACCCCTGAACTTGTAGTTAGAAAACAAAGGGCCAGATCCTATCTCTGACACTTCCTGGGTGGGCCTCAGTGAATCACTTAACCTCTTCCTGTGCACCCAGTGGGTTTATGACACCTCTCAGCGTTGGGAGAATAGTGACATAATGGTGAAAGCATCTTGCACAGTGTCTGACACATAGTAGGTGCTCAAGAAATGCCAGTGTCCTTCTTTGATATTCCCATGGCAGCATGAAACACAGAAAATGTCCGCTCCGGGAATCACGTCTGCGACCGATGGGGTAGGTTTCTGGTAGTGAGTAAGTCTTGTCCCCATCACAAGTGACCCAGTTACTCTGAGCCCTTCCCATGGAGGTTCTACAGTGTGTCTAGTCTTAGGTTCAACTCAGCTTCACTTTCTGGAAGTAACTGCTTTCCAAAGGGATCTATTCCCACTGTCTTTGCATTGGAATGAAGGCTTCAACTGTTACGTGCTATTATGGCTGTGCCTTTTGTGTCTTATTTCAATAAAAATAGCCTCATTTTTGAGGCCGCATTGAGTAAAGTGATTCAAATTGGAAAAAAATAGATTTCGGAGGTTCGGATAAACTACCATAGGATAATATCAGAAAAATGGCTAGGTTGAGAGTTACAGCAGAAACTCTAGCCATTTCCTGTGAATTCGTTCATAAGCTCTCCCTCCATCATTCCACAAGGTTAAATACAGATTGTATCAGGTGCTTTGATCCAAGCTGACACAATGATTTAAAGAAGCCCTACTACCTGTTCTTTCTGGTAGAAATAAAATATGACCTCCCTGTGATTTTCAACTGGAGTTTTTGGCTTATTAAACCATCTTACATAGAGCAACCTCTTGAACAATTTTTAAAAAGACATGAGGGCAACTACTGTGCATGTGTAATTGGTGCCTTTAGTGGAAAGTGGGGCAGACTCACATAACTCCAAAGGCTTTGGCCTTGAAGTGTGATCACCATGCACATGATAAATAAAATATCGGCCTCCAGAAAGACAGGTTATAAGAGTAAGTACAGTGTATTCTTCTTTTTTACAGTTATTATTGGAAGTTGGATTTCTCCCCCAAGAGACTGTAATATTACAAATTACAGACAAAACATATATAACAAAGATGGCTTTTTATCTTCTTAAAACTCTGCTTAGCAGGAAAAAGCAAGCCAAGTGGCTCAGCCATGCTATAGAGGCTTCTGTGGAGCCACCACACTTAAATGCTGCCCCAAAGCTCTGGTGACACTGAAGAGGTCCCGTTCTGTATGGCACTTGTTTGGCTCTCACACAGCTTCAAACATCCAATTTGTTGAAAATAGTCTGCTTCGTATCCAGCTGCTAAAAGCATGTTAATTTAAAATTCAAGGAATGCTTTATTCTAGACTTTTTGTTTTTACATTTCTGAGTTTCACATGTCATGTCATGTCATGATACAGATAAGAGAACAGGGGCAGGAAAAGTAGCCTGAGAAATGGAAATATAGAAGTTCCTTTATTTCCTTTCTGCTTACATTGAAGTCTAAAACATAACTTTTTTTTCCATTCCTAAATTCAAGACTACTCTAATAAAATACATGGTCAGCCTAAGAGAAAATTCAGTGCCCAGCATAAGCAAACAATTAGAAATAGCTTTGTAGGGAATTAGAAAGAGAAAGTGGGGAAGAATAAAAAATACCTCCCCTCCAAGTAGCCAGATTTCTTTTACCTGAATTGATATGCGTTTTGAGCACTTTCAATTTAACTGTGTTCAAGGGGCAATTTTATGGTAATGCCATAAGTATGGTTTAGGGAGAACATTTCTTAATACGGTAATCTAGGGGAAATATATGCCTAAGGGACACATTCTCTGTAGAAAGATTACCTGGACCATATGCTGCAAATACATGGAAAACTCATTGGTAATGGAAAGCTATGGCTATGCGAGGAAATTAATGTGGACCAGATGGTAGTTAGGTAGGAAGATGTTTTACGCAAATGTGAGAAATCAGCGTCTTCTTCCTATCACTGAAGTGTTAGTCTAATACCCACCAGATCTCGATTTTTCTATATGTAAATCTAGAGAAACCATGCATCTGATTTGCTCAAAAGAAAAAAACTGAGCAGCATGAGGTTTGTAATCTTTTAAACTTACGCTTGAGGATAGGAAACACGTGCCAGGGGTGAATTAAACAGTCAGAGAAAGCAATACCTGATTCTCAAAAATTTTAGAACTGCCATGTAAAAGCATCATTAAGCAGCAGTCCTCAATTTGAACCAAGATGTGTTATTACCTCTCCAAGTTTAACAAAAATTACGAGGAAACCACTTGTATTCCTTCTTCTAATCTGATTTTGAAGGTTATATTATTTTTGTACATTCCCTAAGAGACTTTGCAACCAAAATAATGCTACAAAATAGACAAACATTTGTGGATGTGATATCACATGTCAATAGATTTGGAATTTATAATTTTGTCTTGTCAGTCCAATGAGAACGGTCACATTTTAATTCAATAGAGCTTATACTGTATCATTCTCAAAAAATACAAATAAATAGGTACATTTTGAAAGTTAACTTTAATGCATCATATTGTTTCTCTATATCTACAAGTCATTGTGATTCCAGAGGTTAAAGATCCTTCATACTACTCGAACCTATTAACAATATTTGTAGACAATTAGTTGCAAAACAGAGACACTAAATCAATACAAGAGAGGAAGAGAGAAGGAAAATAATCAGGGCCCAATTCACTAAAAGGGGTTCTTGCATATGTAACTTGTGTGGCACAGAGCTTCTGACAAGCAGAAAGCCTGTATCATTTAACGAAGTTGGGCAGTCCTGAGTTGGGCAGTTCTGGTTTTGTAGTTGGATCTACGGGCCTACACTCAGCCACCGACTGCAGGACACACACAAGACACAGCTAGAAACCGTGGGGGCACTTTGTACTTTGGAGTTGGTTTCCTTGTGTATATCCATGCTCGTAACAATAGCAGTTTGGTTCTTCTTTTGATGCTGCAAATGCAGTGCCCAGTACAGTGCCTTGGACACAGTAGTCACTCAACAAGTATTTACTGAATGAATTTGTGAAAGCTATTCTAGGTTGATTAACTCCAAACTTAGCATCCCTTGCAATGGTTTATTTGAAAAAGTTGCCTATATTTTTGTAAGTACTGTCTGAACCAGCCCTCATTTTGATGGTCAATTCATAATCTAACTGCTTCACACTGAATAGATTTAACTTGAAATAGATAGGATTATTAGTTTAAAGGAAAATTCCAACTCTTCTTTAGTTTCCTCAAGACCTGAAAATGAGTAAGCATCATCCTTTAAAGTGTTAACATGGAATAATTAATAAGTATCTTTCCTTTTGTAAAGGAAATAAGAGAGGGCATAGCTTAGGGAGTGATTTTTATATCCCGTAGTTTAATTATTCTATCTATTTGAGAAACTACCTGGGAGTTAAAATTGGTCTTAGTACAGCTGATGAATGCTGGACAGGTTGCTGCTTCAATTCATTTGAAGATCTTAATTTCTCAATATCTGATAAAGACTATTCAATTACAGATAATGATTGCAAAGTATCATATTGGAAAAGAGTAGATGCTAAGCGTGGTTTTTCTTTGAAGGTAATCTAAACTAGATGACATTTGCCTTCTAAGCAATTTTTCTTCTAGTCTTTAGTGTTCAATATTCTGGTTTGAATCATAGATGAGGGAACATTAAAGGTGGATGAATTCTGTGGGCTCATCTGCTCTACACTGCCATACTTCACAGGGAGCCAGTCAGGAGAAACCAGGCACCGTTTTCCATGCCTACATAGCTCCAGCGTATAAGCCAGTCTTTAAGACACTCGGAAAGGCTTTTTATGTATGCTAATTTGACACAGGAAGTAAGAGTTTACAAAGAGCTATTAAACACATTTGTAGCCATCATGAACTATTTCTTTGGATCATAAATCTGCATTGCTTTCTTTTCCTTCCTCTTTTATCTTTTTGAAAATTTATTTCTCTCCCTCTCTTATTACCTATTTCTATACTTAAAGACTGTCCTGGATCTGCTGCTTGATTACAGATCTTAAGCACACAAACTATAAAATGGCTGTGTATACATGAAACTCAGAGCTCCCATTATAATGCAGAGGCTTAAATTTGCCGTCACATAGATGTTTTTCATACAATATTTTAAAAAGCACATGGATAGGTTACCCTAATAAATATTTGGGGGTACCTTGAGAAACATAAATAGAACAGCTACATTTCAACTTCTCATATAAAGAATTCAGAATATTCTGTTTATGAGCTTAGTAGCTTTGTTTAATATACTGATTGTGTGTTTCAGACCAAGAACAATGAGATAAATCCTGTTTGCACATCATTTCCACTGCGTCATTGTTCCTTGTCTATGTTCTGAAGAAATCATACTGAGAATATCTTAAAATATTCATACTCTTTTTGAGCTTAAATTTCAGTGGCCAATTTCATACTATATTGGAAAGTTTTCTCTAATAAGAACCTGACCTGTGTATCCTGTATGGATTTTCTCCAGCAGAGGGTATTGTCCTGAGTGCCAGCATTTTAGGGGATGGTGCACTGTATCAGCTAAAAAACCATAGTCTATTAGTTATCAGCACTATTCCTTTGTCTTGGATATACTTATGTTAGAAAGCAATTTCTTTTCCCTCAAGAACTCATTAAATGTATTCACCAAACTCCCTAAGGTTGGCATATTTCATGTTATCTGGATTAAAAATTTAGGACTCCGTCTCCCATATCAATTGTCTCACATAGGCAGAGTGATTTTTGAAGGATGGTGAAATTAATAAATAATTTTAGTGAATTGGGGCCCTAAAGTAACAAAGAATCTGGTTCATGATGTTTAGGAATGAAAACTATAAGCTACTGCCAGATGAATGACTTAAAGAATTTAAAAAAAAACCCATAAACTGACCATACACTGTGTTGTAAGACATTTCATGATCTGGTAGAGGAGTTGAAATGTCTATAAAAAAATAATGAGGATAAAAAATTAATTAAAAAGAAACAAGATTTGAACATACTCAAAGGATTAGTGAAATAGAAATTCTCAGATAGGTTTTCACCAGTATTAAATTATGAGAGTAATATCTTCCTTACCATTCAGTGCCACAAAGGAATCTGAAAGACAAAAGGGAGGAGAAGGTTACTTAATGTTTTACACTCTGCTTAGTATGACTTACATAAGTGGGAATGAGCTAATACAGTACTATGCCAATGTATGATCCCTGTTCCTAAGTGCTTTTTAATTCCTGCATGTATGTAAGATACTTTATACTCAGTCTGATTTCACACCTCCATATCTCTTCCACCAAGTGAATTTCCTCCAAGTCACTGCCTTTGCCAAGAGGCAGAGAAAATGCAAGAGTTGGCAGATGAAATGGTAACTGCAAATAGGTGATTCTGAGAGTTTAAGCCCTACTTTATACAGAGGGACGTGCATATGCATAAGTGATACCTGGACCACACTTACAAAAAAAAACACCTTTTCTTTATATTCTCTTTTTACTTTATCCTTGCAACCATGCTGTGAGGAACTGTCCAGAGTTATAGTATTCTGAAGTCATCAGGGGTTTTAGTTTGGAAATTAAAACAAAAAACAAACCTTTACACATATTAGGCAACATATCTAGGTGTGTGTTTTGTGTTGGGGTCAGATACCTGGTTCACTCAGCCTCTAACACTGGCTCTTTGTATTTTCCTCATTTCCCTTTAAAATCCTGTTAATTTTGTACCAGTTATAAGGATTACACCAGTTATAGAAATCCTCTCTAATACCTACGTGGGGATAGGTCTGTCTAATAGAGGTAGTTCATGCTCCAGCAGGAACATGGGGAAAGGATAAGCCACGAGGAAAGGCAGGCAGGCAGAGGAGCAGCTTTACCTTCTGCCCAGAGTAAGCAAGCACCCTATGTGCCTCAGCAGGAGTGAGGTTAAAAGTCAAGGGCACACTACAAAGCATGAAGGCAGATCCAGGGGGTTGACCGCTAAGATTACTCTGGAAATAAAGAGTAAATCACGGGGTTGGGACCTGAGAGCCTCCCTATGCTACATACAGAGGCTCCTTACGTTCTTCTTCCTGAGAACACAGAAAAGGGTGTGAGCCTACTGGTACAGTGGACATTCTATAGACACAGTAACAACCATCTTTACCTGTTACACGTATTTTCTGATTTGATCCAAATCTACACCCTTATTTTTTTACAGATGCCACTATCACAAGTAATATAAATGTGATGAAAATGGCTCAACGTCATCAAAGCTGTTAATAAAGCATGTGTGCGTGCACACACACACGCGCACACACACACATTAAATAAAACCTGTTTCCTTGCAAATAAAGCTATAATGCACTAAGATGATTAAGGTCCACTGATGGAACATCAAACTATTTCCCTGATAGAGATGAACACATACACGTAACATATATCTTTTGGTGATGACACTTCTCCTATGTTTATTTATTTACTCATGATTTTGTGTGTAAAGAATTTTTGCCAGTATATAATATTTGTAAATGAAAAAAATATATATGGCAAAGATTTGGAGATAAGTCTGACTTCAGCCTTCTTTATTTGATTATAACTAATCTCTAAAAAAGATAAGGTAGAAAGTTGAATGACACGTTAGAGTCTGAAATTTCAGTACTCACGACTGAGATTCAGAGTTATATCCATGATTTTTATTAAGGAATCAAGTATCAGAAGTAATATAGCTTCATTCCCTTAAGAGATATTATTTGGTGCCATTTTGAATGAAAGCTTCTTGAAATTCAGCATATGTAACATTTGAAACAGCTCAAACTAGACATATTTTCCAAGAGTATGGTATTGTTCTTTAAATTAGCAAAAAAAGCATTTTTCAGGAGCATATTGATATTAATCAGGTCACAGGACAACTGGGCAGAAATTTGAGCAAGATCCTTTATATAAAGTTCTAACTAAAATGTTAGCATTTAATAATGAACTCTGAAATTTGCACAGTAGGCCAATTCCTATAAAAAGGTTATTTTGGCCAGGTGCAGTTGCTCACACTTGTAATCCTAACTCTTTGGCAGGCTAAAGCAGGAGGATCGACTGATGTCAGGAGTGTGAGACCAGCCTAGACAACATGGTAAAACTCCCGTCTCTACTAAAATACAAAAATTAGCCGGGTGTGGTGGTAGGTGCCTGCGGTCCTAGCTACTTGGGAGGCTGAGGCACAAGAATTGCTTGAACCTGGGAGGTAGAGGTTGCCGTGAATGGAGACTGCGCCACTTCCAGCCTGGGCAACACAGTGAGTGAGACCTTGTCTCAAAAAAAAAACCAGGTTATTTTCATTTGCCTTGTACTTGTGGGTTATTTCTGAAATTTTTTTCCTATCACATACGGTAATAGACACAAATCTAATTTAAAAACATAATTACTTTCGTTAGTCGATATGTTCAAGAATAAAACAGGCTCACTCAATTAAAATGCTAGAGTACAATGATCAATCTTTTTGTTATTTGGCTAAAATTGACAGTATAAAAGCCCATTTTAAAAAACAGCAAAGCTGTCATTTTGTAATGGAAATGCTGATTTAACTTACTGCTTTGCTGTAATTAATATCCTCTAGAGTGAATGTGTTCCCCTGCATTAGAATTAATGAAATAGGTGCCAGCATTTATAGTGACAACACTGACAACTGGCTTTAGAACGCACTGCTTTCTTTATTTGATATTTACAAGATGATTTCTGTCATTTACGAATGCGTTAGTGTCAGCTGCACTCAGTTCCACATGTGAGCTGATGTATCTAGGCCTTTCACTGAAAGCATCTTTGCCCTAAGATAAAAATGGATAAAAGACCGTACTTACTGTGACAGTCCCCCAGACCATCTGTATTGCCACGCTCTATGTCCTGCTCAAAAGTCAGTCTTTTAAAAAAGGAAGGGAAAGAGAGACAGAAATGAATACAATAATAGGCGTCATTATTCAGAAATGAGTCTTAAGTTTCACTAAAGAGAATAACAGTTTGATAAATTGAGTGGCAGGTGCAAAAAAGAAATAGATAATAGCTTGAAAATTTATCTCTGAAGTTTACAGAAATGAGTCTTAGGTGACTCTCCAAAGAGAAGTTGTGGTTTAAGCAGTGAATTCAGATAATATTCAGGGAGATAATTAGTTTGCCGATTATTTATATCCTTCTTTTACTCTACTTCTCTGAGCATTTCTTAAGCATTTAAGAAGTTTAGATGTTAAAATACACTCCTCATATAAATAATATAGAAGTCTATAAATTAAAAAAAAAGCCTTTTCCTCTCTACTCTCTTTTTCACTCCTACCCTTGCCTTTCTAAACCTTTATCTGTTTCTTTGCCTAGACCTTTATCTATCTAAAAACTTGGATGCTAAAGTGTTCAAAGGTCCAAGCAGGCAGTGAGGGGACAGGAGCCGGTGGTGCCTTTTTTGGAGACCACTTGGCTATTCATTCACTCGCAGCCCTGCCCCAGTCCTTGGCAGTATTACTCTCATTCTCTTGGACACGCTTACATTTCTTCCACGTCTACTGGGTCACCACTGGGCTGTATAAGCCACATGACATTAATAAAACCAATTTTAATAAAAGCTATTTTGATTTTTAAAATAAGCATACCAGAGTTATTCTCCTTTGGGGACACTTTGTACATATTCTCATAATATAATCGAAACTCTTATTTTGCAACTGACTTCAGAGTTTATTTATGAGCCATATAGGAAAACTATTTTGAAAGTCACAGCTTGATCTAATAATCTGCCATGTTTGGTTTCTAATCCTTTTTGGCACATTAAAAACCAAATTCCTCAAAAGATGAAGATTTATAATGGTAATGACAGCCAATATTCATCATGCCCTGGAGCCCACTCTCCAAAGGGAGTGCCCCATGTTTTGAGCAATGCCAGCATCCTTGAAATATGAATGCAAACCTTAAGGAAACTATTTTGGAATTCTTACAGCCTTTGGTCACATATTGAACATAGAAAGGACATAGGTCATTTTGTAGCTCCCCTCACCACACTTTGTGATTCTTTCTCCTCCACCTTGAGGGTTCCCATGAAAAGGTACAATGCTCTACTATTATAGCATGTCAATATTGCTACTTGCAAAGCTGTTCTAATAATATACAGTGAGTCAACCTTTTGCATTAGTCAAATTTCCAGGTCTGATCATATAGTTATCATTAGCTCTGTTTATGGGAATGTGGTGGTCATCAGACATGCCGTTTGGTCTGTTTAGCGATTCTGAAATAGGAAACGAGGCTCAGAGCAATGTAAAGATGGTTCTGTTTCCCCATTGGATCTGGGGAGGTTGAAGAAATGGCTGTGTCAAAGGAAGATCTGTGCTGCTCTAACCTCCTTGAGTTGCCACAACCAATCAAAGATGAGCACTGAATAGTTTTGCAAATGTATTTTGGATTTCACATTCAGTGAAGTAAAAGCATAGGAAGAAACCTCTTAGCCATTACCATCTAACCATTTAAAGCCAGGGTAACAATTTTCAACACCAAAATCACAGGCATGGTGGACTGGCCTCATTTAGCTGATCTGTTGGAGAACTGCCAAGAATTGATTGACTGCCTAATGAGTCATAGGGTCAACTGTTTTTCAGTGCAGGAAAAGGTTTATTGGATGTACACACCATGCTTGCAGTACAATTGCATTGCTTAACAAATGTTCTGCAATTTCTTGTCAACCCTGCACAGTCAATTACAACAGCCAGTTTTGCTATGGCTGGACAAACCACTCACTAATCTAATTATCCTATTGCTCCTTTTCTCTGCTTTTCCCACCATGATGATCAAGGCAGGCACCTTCTTGTCCCTCTCTCCAGAGAATACGTTGAAGCCCACTGTGTTTCCATTCTGTGTTTTTAATCAGTCCAAAGATGATTAATCAATTGGAAATCTGCCACATGTGATGTGGTTAGGTTCTGTGAAATGGGAAAAGGAAGCATAAAGGCTGACAGTCCCGTTGCTGGAGTTTGTGCACAGAAAGCTGTGTGGTGGTGTGTGAGAGCAGAGCAAATCTTACATCTAGAATGCCCTCTCCCACACCTCAGGCTCCTTACCTGCTGTTGGGTGACACATGGGCGCAGGCACCACCTTCTTTTATCCACCCACAATATGGGTCTCTGGAGGCAATACAGGTTCTGCAGGAAGAGGATGACCATGAGCTACCTAGGACTGTTTTCCAGCCACCATGGACTTTCTAACTGTCAGTGAGGCAAAATACATACTTTTTACACTTCCCATGTCGTTCACACCGGCCAAGGGGAACCTTTATCACACAGGTAGAGAATGCAACATACAGAGAGCTGCTTGCTCTGTCCAGCTGCATGCCCATGATCCTTTTGTCTTCGACTCCATCATAGCTGCATCTGATTTTATCAGGCAAGAGAATATCATGAATAGACTCTGTTCTTTTTCTAGGCACCACCCTCATATCCCACTTCCCAACCCATAAGGCAATCTCTTAATCTGATCTAGCTGGCAGTGAAACAAACAAATCCTTATGCCCCTGCACACACATAAATACACACATATATATGTATCTATATAAACACACAGACATATTGGCAAGGAGAAAATAATGCTTTTTAGGTGTTAAAAAATTTTTACAAACAGCATTGAAAGGTCATCTAAAATGCATAAAACCTAAGTCAGCCATGATTTTCTCTGAATGAAAAGGACCATAATAGCACGGCAAATAATTACTAAGAAAGAACCAAATATTCTACTTACTTTTCAGGGTTGTAAACGCTCATCTCCTCCAGGAAAAGGCTGTCATTTAGAAAACCACTGTTTCCTATCCTGGCCAAAAACTTCAAGATGATTCCCTTCTCTGATCCCAGAAAAACCACAGTGTGATTCTGATATGGCCCAGCAGTGGTGTCCACTGCAATTTTGGTCAGGCGGTATCTAAAATGACAGGACCACATTTTTTAATCTCTTTGTTGGTCTATCATTAAAGTGTTCCCTGTTCTACTTGAAACAGCCGTGACATAGCTTTCTAGTAATAATCTCAAGAAAAATATGTGCATATATATAATGTTCTTAAGTGGTTCTGGCCCTTTATTTCCATTTGCAGAGCATTAGTGTGGCTCCAAAGGGGAGGAAGGAGGTGTGTGTGTGTGTGTGTGTGTGTGTGTGTGTGTGTGTGCCAAGTTCCATAATAGATAGTCAAAATCACCTGAAACCACTTAGCAATAATCCCTTCCATGAACAAGGAAAGAATGATGTCTCCTTTGAAGAGGGTAAGAAGTAATAAGAAACTCATTTAACCTTCAGTTTAACCTTGAAAAGCAATGACTGCCATTTCTCCATACTCTTCCTCTGAGATGCAAAGCCTTCATCAGCAAAATGTTTGATTGGAAAGCTTTTCAATTTTTTGTAGAGGGGCTGAGAGAGTTGTAAAGGATGGAGAGGTGGGGTGCTAATGGCACTACTAAAACTGTAGGGAGCTGCAACCCCAATGATACCCATTTAAAGCTAAAGGTGAAGGGCATACCTAGGATAAGTCCTACCAGCAACCCTCTTTCTCTGAGATCCCTTGGTCATTCAACATTCCATGGGAACCTAGTTGTCTGAAGTACCATAGCTGGAACCAGAAAGCACAGACCCTCCTGCAAGTTATATACCATGGTTTCCATTTTACATGCTAGAGCTATTGCCTGCTTTAATATGTTTTAGTAAAGTCATAGTATTAAAATAGTGGTAAAGTTAATTAACATTTTGTTTGATGGCTACCACAAATGGAATAGTACTTGGGAAAACCCGTTGAACTGTTTGAAAATAACCTCTAAATAAATACAAGGAACAGTTTTTTAATGCTATCACAGATCTGTAATTGGCTTTCCCTTTACTGTTGGCCACCAGCTCAGAAAAAGAGTACTAAGGTATGAATCCTTCACACTGGCGAATGTGGTGTCCGTGCTCTGTGTGACGGCTAACAACCCAGGAGCTGTGCTCAGGTGGAATCTGCTGCAGGTTTTGTAATCATTTCCAACCAACCAGATATCCACATCCATTCACTGGTTCTCCTTCACCGCTCCTCTATTTGGCACAGATTGGATCAATGGGTTAATCCAGAAGGAAAGCTATTTCCTTCCTCTAATTGCTGGCATGTGACTAACTAGCCTGAAAATATTGGAGCTCTTCTCCCTGGGAATGTGTGAATAGGGGTTTGGTGGCATCCAACCAACCGGCCAGCATTTCATAGCTGAATGAATGCCCAGAATAGCAGAAGATGTTTGTGGCATTTCAAAGCTTGATCCACTGATACGTTCTACGAGCATGCGACGAAGTTAGGAAATCCATAAGGACATGGTTTGCTTGACACCCACCTGACCATTGTTCTCAGGAACCATGGCCTGTTGAAGATGGAGGGCACCGCCTCATCCATGAGCGGGTGCGTCTTGATGAAGTTCAGGGTATCATCAGGAAACTCATTGGAGGTTGCATATTTTTCTAAGGAGGATGAGCCGGCACAGCAACCTGGCCTAAAATGAAACAAAGGGTAAGCAGGGAGGAAGTTTATTTTGTGCCTTATGGCAAATTCTTTGAATGAACTGCTTCTCTAAGCATCTGGCTTGGAGGAAAACGTACTGCAGCCTGAGAGGAGGAAGTTGAACAATGCAGAATGCCACCAAGTACAATATGCTGAGATTTCCTCTGAGCCGCCTCCTCATTTCATAGAGGAGCCTCAGCCAGCACAGTTCAGCTTCAGCTGGGGGCAGGCTGGCTTCCTCCCAGAAGCACAAACAAACCTCAATAAACAGTGATGGAGCTTGAAACAAGTGAGTGAGTGTGGTTTGCACATATCTTGGGCATAGTTCTACTTATCCAAAAATGCTGCTAGAGATTCTTGACGCATTTACTCTACAGAGGGAGAGAATCAGGTTGATGTTTTCGCAAGTGTAGACAGCAAAGACTCTCCAAAAGTCACCAGGGTACATGCCAGCAAGACTCCATTTAACCATATTTCATTATCTGGGGCTTACTCAGAGAACATTTGGGTTTTGTTTCTTATTGTTGTTTTTATTTTTGTTTGATTTTGGCAAGTATGAAAAGCCAACGATATCAGATTCTTTCCTGAAAGGTCATTTTCTTGTAATTGAATGATGACAGCAAAAATGTGCCACGACAAGATATTCTATGGTTTCAGGAGTCAAGGGTCATCCCAGGAAAGTCAGATGAGGGAAACACTAAAGCCCATCTTGTCCAGACACCTGGTTTGCCTGTGTGGTGCAGGAGAGGCAATTGGACCCTCACAACACCAGCATGAACCACTCCTATGCCCACACTGCCTCAGGCACTAACCCAGCCAGCCCCACAAAAGCATCCTGACTGCTATAAGAGGGATGAGGCAGGCATGTGGAAGGATGAGGGTAAACTCACTGCCATTAGCAGAAAATCACTTAAAGTATGTGTGCTGGTATTGATTGAGTGACACCATCTTTACTCACCAAGGAGACAGTATGACATAAGAACCTTCTGAAACCCAATCCCTCAGGCTTAACTCCCTTTTCTGCCAATCCAGAAAGTAGTTAACAATCCCAGGCAATGACTTAAGACTATCTCTCTGAGGTTGCTGGGGTATGCTTTCCATACCTAGTCTGCTGTCCATAAGTAACAGGGTATCAACATGCCAGATATCTCAGGTAATGAAGATGGATGAACCACTCAGTGTCTCCTCTGGGTATAAGTGGTTTATATTGTCTGAGTTAGTTCATGTTAGTGTACTTGGCTAGGTATTTTGTGGGAGGACTGCAGGTTGCAGGAGGGAGTTGAAAAAAAATTAGTAACACATTGGGCTTCCTTCCAGAGGCATAGAACTCCAGGGGAAGACAGACACCATGGGTTGTTTCTGTGGAACTCAGAGTGCAGATGCTGTGATGGAGGTGTGAGTGTGTGCCACAGACAGAGGCAGGCAAAGGGCTTGGGGGGACTTCTCTCCTGTCCCAGTTAGGATGAATTTGCCTGTTTAGTGCAAGGACTGGAAGAGATAGGACTGAGAGGTGTCTAGGTTGACTCTAGACCACAATAAACCCATGAAAGCAATTCTAAGGCATGATTTGGGTAGAAGGACACTCCGCTGTATCTGGACCCAAAACAGACCCAAACCTCGCAGACCAGAGACATCTCAGTGGTTCACTGTACCTGCTGGATTCTTCTCACCCATAGTCTGGAGTCCTAGACTCAGCTCTGATCAGCTTGGTCACAAAAGCCGGGAAACACTATTTATAGTTCATATTTTATTTGGGATTAAAGACCTGGGTCTCTATAAAATTGAAGGGAAGCAGACAGAAGCAGTGGAAATCATCCCCCCAGCTATGTGAACTTGTACAATACCCTTTACCTCTCTGGGCCTCAGTTTCCCCAACTATAAGCCAATGAGGCCTCAGATGGTTTCATCCATTGTAGTATTATGTTGGATAAATAACATAAATGAAGGTGAAGCAGAGGATTAGAGGAACATCGGTTTGACTATATCAGAAGGTAACTTTGGATTTTGGTTAATGAGATGAAGGCAATCTGCTTGGCTTGCGTGGAAGGCACTGGTGTGCAGTTTATGGATGTTTATTATCGGAGGTGCAAGCATTACCATTTCTAAAGTTTAAAATATCCGTATGAATATTTGCACATACCTGGGCTTGGGAACTCGTTCATCTGGAACTGGTGTCCAGGTGGAATCAGGAGACTTCTGTTCCTTGAATCTCCCGGTGAAAACACTGGCAATGTCAAGCATGTCATAGGCACAGACTGCAGACCCAGGGATGCTACAACATGACATTTCACACCAGGTGTTACTCATGAAATGGTTATGCATATGGTATGAAACAAACTCCACAGAAACTTTCCTATTACAGCAAGTAAAATTTAAAGTTCCTACCTGGACACTATAAATGTAAGGGATCTTAGTACATAAAGAAAAAAATTCTCTCAATCAAATTTGCAACAATTGCCTTAAAGAATAGGCTAGTTATAGCAAGCTCACAGAGACCAAAAAAACCCTTCATGTCTACATTGCCTCGTGAACTGCTTTTATTTATAAAGGAAGAATTGTTGACCTAGTGATAGAAGTTTCATGAATTCCTTGATACTAATTATCAGCCCATGACCCTGATGTCTCTGGAGAGCATTCTGTATCACTAATATTGGTGAAAATTTGAAACAAAAGTGCTCTCCCATTGTCCACATCTGGCTTCTTTGAATTTGGTTCTTCAAGCCAACAATCTGAAGGTGTGTAAGAATATGTTTGTGGGGGGAAAAACCCACACACATTTTATGTTAGTCTCTGTACATTTAAATTTTTATCTTCCTGATTATACTTGCATAAGACTAAACAATTTAAGTCTCTAAAATGCCATCACTTTGCAAATAAAGTACTTTATAAAGTGCTAAATAATATTAATGGCCGTCAGCTCCACCTATAATTATATCCTTGCCTGGCACCGCTGGAAGGACTTAGACTTCCATTTTTAATCAATGGTGGGAAGGAATAAATTACTCATTCATCTGGGTACACTGTTTACATTTGGACACACATTTGTTTTTGACTATAGTTGTTCCTTGATTTTGATCAAATAAATTGCAGGCACCAGCTGGCCAAGAGTTTTAATCAGGCTTCGAGATAGTGCGTCATTACATGGCTAGAACATCCAGGACAAGAGGCATGGGTGCCTCACAGAGCGGCAACATCATCCAGAGAGAATGATTTTGTCTTGATTTTTGCAAATGTTGAACAGATATGAAAATACTTCATAAATGACTAGGAGAATTTCATTCCATCTTTAATTCATAAGAAAATTATTGATGTGTTCCTTAAATAAAACAAGAAATAGAGAGAAGCTTAAAATGCTTATTTAAAATAGGGTGGCAAAATCAATTTTAAATATATATAAATTTATACATGTATATGTGTTGTTCACAGAAATAAGTGTATAAGACCGTGATTCCCATTTGTTTTGGAATTTCAGAACTTTTGCATTATTTTTTCAATTTTATAAGACTCTTGTCACATACTTCTTTTCTGAAAGTAACACATTTACATATAGTATTTGCCTTATATATTAAGAAAAATAGGATAAATACTGCTTGAAGTATTTTATGATGCACCTCATAATAACTAAAGATATCCTAAGATTTCGTAGTATTCCTGAGGTTAGAATCAGTTGTGAAATCCTTTCTTCTTCGTTCCTTATATTCCTCTCTCCCTCCAACCTTTCCTTCTTTCCAACCTTTCTTCACTCCTTTCTTCCCATCTTCCATTCATTCAACATATGTTTACTGGATCCCTACTTGAGGCAGTAAGTGCTCCACAAACATCATTGGTCTTGTCCTCAGTTGGCTCACAGTTCAGTGTGGAGGCAAGTATAAGAATAATAACAAAAATAAGGAGAACTGCTTGAGCCCAGGAGGCAGAGGCTGCAGTAAGCAGAGATGGCGACATTGCACTCATTCCAGCCTGGGCAACAGAGTGAGACTCGGTCTCAGGAAAAAAAAAAAAAAAAAAAAAAAAAAGGATAATAACAAAAAAACAACAACAATATCTTCAGGACAATATGGTAAGAACAGAATGTAAAAGGAATATGCATAAGGTCCCATGGGAGGTGACTAGCTGATGTTTGAAGCATCCGCAGGGTTTCAGGGAGCAGTCGTTGGTCAGTGGGCACATTCTCGCAGAAAGCAATGAATAGGCAAAGCATGGCACATTCAAAAAGCAGATCTTTGCTCTGATCAGCCTGTGGCACCAGCTGCATGGCAGAGGATGGGAGGGGATGAACTAAAGGAGCAAATGGGGCCAGACCCTGTGGGGGCTTGCGTGTCATGCCAAGGAGCTAGGGCTTTATCCTTAGGGCAAATAATGGATTTGAAACAATTTGACATGACCAAGTTTGCTTGTGTAAAGGACAAAGCAGAGAGGGATGAAACCAGAGAAAGTAAAAACAGAGGGACTATAATTTAGAGATGACAGTGGGTATGCATATGTTTAGGTGGATGTTAGATTACAAAACAAATATGACTTCTGAGACTGCATAAACAGGCACTAAGTAGACGTTTCTTAGGGGCCATTTAAGAAAATACTTTAGATGAAATCATCTATAACAGTCAAGGGCTTATTACTATATTGTAGTCACAAAGTAACCCACATCCTTAAAAAAACAAGGCAAAACAAAACAAAAACTAGAAATGTGCTCTTAGATTCCATCAGCCCCTGCATTTCCATGTGCCAAGACAGTATACTTTTTCAAAATTCTAGAGAGACGTGTTCTGATGTATGAGCAATTAAAGCCTGAATTTTTAAATACCGTTTCTATCCTCAAGTCTAAAAATCGCTACAGATGTTTAAAGCTTACTTAAATCTAACTGAGTACTGCTTGATGCAATACGGGTTTATATTTTCGTATTATTTCCAGTGGGGAGCTTGACTCTTGTCCTCTGTATAATTGAGGAACATGATTTCATCCTTCATGATGGAGGCTCTTTTCTGGGCTCCACTCAGTTCCTAAATATTTCCTTCTAGATGCTATCCCTCCAGTTTTATCATTTTGTTCCAGTCATTTAGGCACTCATCAAGTTCTTCAAATCTTTGTAAAAAGATTAATTCAAAGCAAAATAGTGTATTACTAGAGGAAGATATTCAATACAGAACACCCCAAATTCTGCATAGAAATGAGAACACAGCACATGAATTTAGAGTTCACGACCACACACACAGTTAGGATCATTTCCACACAACAGTACTAAGATGCTGAAATCTTGTTGGCTTCACAGAGAGCTGAGTACCAAGGAAAACCACTAATGCTTATTTTCCTTCTGTTCTGTACACATTTTCACTGCTCTAGGAACAATTACTAGTGCATCATTTAGTTGCTTGAAGTCTTAGCTTTAACTAAATACAAAAATAGGAGTGACTAGGCTGACACTCATAATTTGTATGTACAATATTTGACGATTTACAAATTCTCAGTAGAGCGTCCAGAGTCAGACTATGATGCTGCATCTGGGGTCTGAGCTGTGGCCCAACTTGTTGAGTGAGCTTGCCCAAGGATGACTTCATTGGACAGGACAATAACCAAAGTCCCTTAGAATTCATTTGAATCCTAGATTTCACCCCATAGCATTTTAATACATTTCCAATGTTTTTAATTCAAAAGATTTGATCCAGTCATGAGAATATTAAAAGTCAAATACTGCAAATTATTTGATGACCTGGAAGAAACAGGGAAAACATTCTTGACTTCCAAAGCTGCCTCTTCCAGCTACTGACTACTTGGACCAGGTAGTACAATATGTTGAACTCAGTTTCCTTAAGTGGAAAAAGAGGACAATATTATCTAGTTTCTAGGATTACTGGATGGGTTTAGAAATAATACATAAAAAGTGTTTATATACCAGGCTTACATAAATAGAAGATGTTATTATAATTTATTGAACTACTTCTCCTAAAACCTAACCTAATAGTGCTTATAAACTATTAATTTGTTGATGAAAACTAAGTGTTAAGTGCTTCTTAAGCTACACACAGTGAATGCGATTTTCAGTGAGTTGCAAATATTGTTTATTAGAAGAGAACCCCCTGGGAGAAGGAAGCCAGGAAAAATTGATGAGGTCAACACAGCTAGGGCATGATTACCTGTTATAAGGTGTAGAAAAGGTTGCCAGGACAACATCACGCCCATTGATATGAATCACATCTGTAACTGCCTGGAGAATGTTGAAATAAAAATGAGAGTCTCCAGGAACTGAGCAGTTCAGACGCGCCTTCAGGAATGATGTCCACTGTTTCTCCAGGACTCTTTGAGATCCTCCCATATCATTTTTACAAACCTGAGCCACTCTTGGGAAAACTACCTGTAAAGGAAAAACACATAGGGAGAATGAAATGCATTCATTTTGCAAGGAGATCTTAGTAGAACTTGCATTCCTTGAAAACAGAAACAAAACAACAAGGTGCTTAATTTAATACTGTTTCTAAAATCAGCAGCAAAAAATAAATAAAAAGAAAGAAAGAAAAGAAAAAAAAAAAGAGGAAAACTCAGCATTGGAACAGCATGTTTTAAAAGATAAGGCTGTGGCATTTAATACAGAGCCATAAATCCTTCAGGGAATCAACTCCCAGCCACATAAACTCATTTCCATACAGACTGCTTAGCTTTTTATTTCCTCAAACAAAAGCACACTTTGTATGCACCATCTCTGCCATCCTCGCTAGCTGTCTCTGGGTCCTGAATCTGTGCAATCAACCCTGGCATTCTATGCTGCCCTCCAACTTAGGGACCTTGATCCACTCTCTGGTAAAAATAATAAAAATGGACATCCCCTAAGTGTTGTATTGCTTTTTACAATAAAGACAAAAAATCAAGACTCAATTTGATTAAAGATACTGGATATTTACAGTCTCTGTGAAGCAACTCAATTAAGGAAAAAAAAAACTGTTGAATATATCTGGAAATCACATCTCAAGACACTTGAATCTTGGACCAGGTGTGGGGGCTCATGCCTGTTATCCCAGCACTTTGGAGGTCTGAAGCGGGTGGATTACTTGAGGTCAGGAGTTTAAGACCACCCTGCCAACATGACAAAACCCCATCTCTACTAAAAATACAAAACTTAGCCAGGCATGGTGGTGCATGCCTGTAATCCCAGCTACTCAGGAGGCTTAGCCAGGTGAATCACTTGAACCTGGGAGGCAGAGGTTGCAATGAGTCGAGATTGCACCACTGTGCTCCAGTCTGGGCAACTGAGCAAGACCCCGTCTCAAACTAAACAAATAAATAAAATAAAAAGATACTTGAATCTCAGCATGAATGAACGTCATCATGAAACCAACCAAACATAAATTTTCAATAGAAATTCTTAAGAAATTTCCTGTGATTTGTTACCGTTCTGTAAAAGCAGATAGGGCTTCCAGACTGCACTCTGCTATTAGATTTACGGTTCTCATTTCAAGATCATTTATAACATTGTCCAAAGGTGTGGGTTTCTGAAAATGTAACAAAGTGAGCCAGGGACAGCATCCCCTCTTACCTTTCCCATGGTGTTATACTCCACTGCTATTTCCCTGAAGAAGAAGTAGATATAATCTCCATAATCCACGGCTTGAACAAAGTATGGTTCTGTAGACAAATAGGCACTTTAATTGGGAACATGTCACACAGAGTTAACAGAATTTCAATCAAGTGCAGCCAAAGACATGTTATTAATTAAAAGTGTAGGGCCATTAGACATTTGGTTAACACTAACCATTTCTAATGACTTCACACATGCAGGTGCTAGTGATTTCACAAGGCATTCACACTTACAAATTATATATTTCAGAAGCTTTGCAATCAACAGTGAAGAATTGCCAAGTTATGCATATCTCTGTAATTTTATTTTCCACAATGGAATGCGCCTATTACAGAGAAGATTCTGTATACATTGCCTCGTCACCCTGCCTCATGTAGGGTTGTGAATAGCTTTTCTCCTCTTCCCCACCACCTCCAAGCCCCAGTCCCCTTCTATGAATGCATTGTTCAGTTCTTTTCATGTGGGACTCTGAAATGAGGGTTTGAAACAAGGAAAGATGAATGTAATGTATTCTATTGTTGTGGCATTGGTAGTTTTGTTAATGCTTCAGAAACAGGGGAAGGAAAAAAGGGAGGTAAATAAATCAGTTGAAGCAAAAGATGCAATTTACATGTTTCTGTCTGTCAGAAGCCATTACTAAAATGAGCCTACAGTCTGGTCCCTCCGGACTCTAAATCTCCCACAAGATGTGTATTCCTCTCCCCTCCGACCTTCCTTCTTTTAATTGTTTGTTCACCTTTCAACCATTTTGAATCGTGCTTGACGGTCCGCAGGGTAGGGCTGTCTCCAAGACTCCGGTAAATGACTGCGTCAATGGCAAGGAAGTCCGTCACTGTGGCTGAGTATAGTTTTCCGTCTTAGAAGAAAAAGAAAAGAGGTGACAGGGTGGGAGTAAGTCAGTGGGGGAGGAGGAATAATAAAGACATCCCCTAGATTGCTTTCCTACATCAGGCAAATGAGATAGGACAACTGGGAAAAATCCAAGAGTCTCTGGGAAAACTCTTGGCCCACATTCCCAACCATTTGAAAGTGGGATCATGAGAGATGAAACATTTTTCACTTTTAAATTGCATGGCAATTTTATGAAGCAGCAGCAGCTCAGGGAACAGGGTAAATGAAAAATGTTTGCTTCACTTGATTAGCTGGACCTTGACTGAAACCTTGAGGCCAAGGACCCTTGGACACTACTACTGCCACCACACCATGGTAAACCGGATTAGGTGAGAACCCAGGGAAAGATAGCTGCTGATTGTGTCCCCAGAAATTTTAAGCACATGCATTAAGTAAAGGAGTCCTCAGCCTGATCAGGCGAGGGGAGTTGAAGAGAGAGGATTCATAAGCAAAACAGGGGCTGACTAAATTGCTACCGTCCTGGGAGTCACAGCTTCTCTTGACCTCAGGCAAGAGTTTAGTTCACTAAACTCTGGCAATCTAGCTTCAATAACAGATATTTGCTTTGGTATCTCCAAAGTTACAAACTGAAAACATTCTGAAATAAAACATGCTAAAGCAAAGAAGAAAGGGGAAGGGGTGATGCTTAGTTCAAATAGGTCATTCTTTAATAATTCATATTTTGGGGGAGATATGACTGGGGGTAGATCCCAGGCAAAAGAGAATAAAGCAGACTGAAGATTAGTCTCTAGACCTTTTGGTTCCCTCCTGGCTTAGCAAACACTCTGCAAACAAATAATCAAAATGGGGTGTTCTACAAGAGCAAAATCTATGTTGCTAAATGGAAACAAGAATTATATCCAAAATTTAAAAAAAATTACTTCCTCAATTCACTTTTAGTGGATTACATATATTCATTAGTTGTATGTCAGAGTGACTTATACACAACATAGTTCTGTTCAAGCTCTTTTACATGTAGTATTTTTGTAGTTTGTTTAAAAAAATATTGAAACATACTTAAACAAATATCTTGATGTCTGTCTTTGGTCTTAAAATAACTAAAATGTGCCCAGCTTCAATTTAGAGATGTTTTAATATCTGCAACGTTAACAGCAATATATCAATAAGTGTTGACTATTTTGGTAGCTTTAAACTGCAGACAGCAAACCTTTAAATTGGCCCAGAAAATACCTATGAATCATAACTTTTCTTATGGATTTTGGGCCTGAGATCATAAAAACATTCTTTATATATTTATGACTATAGAATATATATTCTATATTCCTGTAGCCCCAAGCCATACAGATATACATGGGTAGTGGGAGAAGTCAAAGGGGGTGTAGGTAGTGGTGATGGCTATTGCTCCTAACTATTCTCCAAAGCTCTTTCTGTTTTGCATCCTTATACAAACTGGGTATCTCACCAGAACATCTACTTGCAGAACAGAATACTTTTCTGTCACTTTTTTTTTTTTTTTGAGATGGAGTTTCGTTCTTGTTGCCAAGGCTGGAGTGGCACGATCTCAGCTCACCACAACCTTCGCCTCCTGGGTTCAAGCGATTCTCCTGCCTTAGCCTCCTGAGTAGCTGGCATTACAGGCATGCACCACCATGCCCAGCTAACTTTGTATTTTTAGTAGAGGTGGGGTTTCTCTATGTTGGTCAGGCTGGTCTCGAACTCCCAACCTCAGGTGATCTGCACACCTCAGAGTCCCAAAGTGGGATTAGAGGCATGAGCCACTGTGCCCCGCGTCTGCCACTCTTAGTAATATGATACCATTCATTTGCAATGAGGATCTCCTATTAATAAGGGCCGGACTTTTATGAATTCAAACACTTAAGTGAAAATCTATTTAGATATAACACTAGAGGTGGGGACAGTTATAATATTAACTCATGTGGCTTGCTCTGTATGGTGGCCATAGTAAGTTCTCTGCCCATTCTACCTTTTCTACCTTAGGCTACACAGTAAGTCTTCTTTTTAGTTTACATTTAAATTATGTTTTTATTTCATTTTATTGAGACAGGCTCTCCTGTCACCCAGGCTAGAGTGCAGCGGCTCAATCATAGCTCACGGCAACCTCAACCTCTTGGGTTCCATGCCCACCTAATTTTTTTCCTTTTTGTAGTGTTGGGGTCTCCCTATGTTGAACTCCTGGGCTCAAGCGATCTTCCCACCTTGGCCTTCTACAGTGCTGGGATTACAGGTGTGAGCTACCACTCCTGGCCCTACAGTTAAATTTAAATTCTCCCCTGCAGCCCATGTTCTCCAAGGTCCCAGCTAATGCAGGTTCCACGTGTCAGTGAGGGCCTGCAGCAGTACTCGTGCACTTGGGAATATGCTCGAGTACTCTCTCCACTGGCCTTGCTCATACCTTACAAATAGGTCTGAAAGACTTTGTATTCTTGACAGAACTGCTTCTCAGTAATACTGTGCTCTCATTTAGGGCGAGAATTCAAGGAACCTCCCGGCCTTAACTCAACAATCTGTCGCTGCAGATTCAGGCCCACAAATGGATGACACTGAGGGAAAGGTTCAGGAAGCAAGGAACTAATCTTGTTTCATAATCAAAGCCCTAGGGCCCCTCATCCAGCTAGTATGTGCCAGTTTTTAGCTGTTGTGATGGAAATTATAGCTAACTGCTTTATTACATGCTATAACAATCACTATTATACCAACGCCTCTCTCTACACCCACCTCCTCATACACAGCTGGTAATGAATTCCTAAATAAATTTCTAATTAAAGCACACAAACTCAAATACAAAAATCCCACTAAATCTGAAAATGATGGTCTGTTTGCTATTTCTTTATGTCTTTTGCAGCGGAAAGAAGGGGTGGTGTTGGGGAATAGGGGTCAGCCTAAGCAATCGGCACCCTCCCCTCAGCCACCCCATCTTTCGGTCAGAGATGGGCGTGTAACCTAATCAGGTCAATGCTATTTGAAAAGATGTCTGTTGGAAGCTTGTAGGTATGTGGCCTCATTGCCCTGAGAGAGTTTCCAGAAGCTTCCTTTTGTTTCTTTCCCTTTCTCTTCTGTATGTGGACAAGAAGACATGTAGCCCTAATTGGGGTTGGCAGCCATCCTCTGACTGTGAGAACCGCCTGTCTCACCATGAGGTCGACGCAGAGCATGGGAATGCAAAGGAGCTGCCTCCCAGACAACACTGTTGAGCTACTGAATCTAGCCAACCCCAAGTCCACCCTGCCTTAAACAGCAAATGCACATCAGTGGGGGCTTTTAAATTTAAATTTCATTTTATTTATTTTTTTACATTGGTGGTTTGGGGTGGGATTTTCTATTATTTGAGCCCAAAAGTGCCCTAATTGATTTGCCACATGTTCAGTCCTATGCTGTTATCCTTTCCTAAAGGCACAAAAGCGTGGGTAAATGGGGCAAAGACTTTTTTTGAGAAGCAAAAGTACAATTTTCATACTAATTTCAAACGGAAAGGCATTCTTAATTACAGTATTCACCAGAGACTCAAAGCACAACTGTGATTCCATGAATCCTCCAGAGCAGATTCACAGCGACAGGATGAAACATGCAAAAGCAAATGCAACGAGAAGCAATCAGGTCGCTTACCTGCAAACAGCGCAATGTTGGCGTGTTTGGCATCGTAAGGGCATCTGGCCATTCCGCTAAATTCATCCCCGAATGATTCTAATGTATCCATCTGAACGAAATAATAGGACTTAATTACAAACAACAACCAACCGTAGTGTTGCTGTTTTGTCCTAAACCCTCAGAAATTATTTTCAGGAGGTGGCAGGCCTTTTAAAATCTGTAACCACTTTGAGATGGCCCCTGTTGGAGCCACTGTATATTTTTTAAACTGTACTTGAGAATCACATAAAATAGCCGTGTTAAAAACATGTATTTTTAGGGAAGAGATGGTTGAATCAGACATGTTTCTGAGCAGTGTACTCTTCCACCCAGCACATTTTTTTATGGAAGTCTTTTTCAGATATTTTATACCAACCAAGAGCTTTCTGTTGAACTTTGACAGACTTTGTGGTCTGTGGGTCTGGCATGTATTCAAAAATGATACTTAGCACACAATGATGCAACCGAAATGCCCTTATCCCAAGCTGCGCACGCTCTAATCCTAGCAATGAGGAAACAATAGATGCGGGGTGTATGGTTTTCTTTATAATGTACCTAATCCTAAAAAATAGTGATTATAGCTATAGCTAGTCAAAGGCAAGAAGCAGCGAAGAACAGATGTTTCGGTTTGCGACACTGGAAAGGTCCAGAGACAAAGCAATGCCATGGGGAATTCCTCTTTCCATGAAGTAAAAACCAACCCTTGAAGCAGTCATGAAATCTTAGACTTCACAGCAGCTCCTGGGAAATTAAACCACTATCGGGTACAGATAAGTATACAAAGACCTAGCCTGAGTTTTGCAAAAGTTCAAGAGGGTTAGAGTATAGGAGAAAAAAGGTAGGGAGCGGAGTTTTAGATTGATAGTGGGTAGCCTTTAAATCTCCCCCCCAGATAATCTTAATAATCGAATTTGGGGCTATAACCTTTCTAACACGTTCAGCTTACTTGTGTTATAAAAATTAATATAGATCAGGGCATGGCAGAGAGGCAGATAATGAAAATTGATCACTCTCTTGCTTCATGTCACTCTAATCAACTTAATGCTTGTGTGCTATGATAAGACTTGGGTTTTTCAGTGGAAGAGTGGACATTGTTTTCCCTTTGAACCATTGTCCTGATCTGTTGATAAAAAGCACTTAAGAGAGAAGCTGTCATTCTCCCTGCAGCCAAATACATTATGTCCCATATGATCAGCAATGTCACGCTGTGCCCTGAGTCTAAAAATATACTTTTCTGAGCAGTGCTAAGGGTTCTTACTACCATTCACAGTGCTAGGCGGATTGTTGGGAACCGAGCATGAGCAACAGCTCATCTGTGGCTTCTAAGAGGCCTGGGCTCCCGGAGCATGTCTTAGCAGGTGTGGCTGGAACAAGTGAGAGGTGACGGCACTACCACAGGTGTAGAATCGTGGAAACATGTACATGAAGAATAAGCCAGACCGCTCATGGCCTGTATATCACAGTGCCAAGAAAACCTGTGATTTGTCATAAAACATAGCTTTCCAACTAAGGAATTCCTTGGGATTTGTTAGAAGCATTAATCTTAATGAGTCCTAAACAATGACAAACAGGGTTGGAATATTAAGTGGCAAACGAAAGTTGAAGCCTTAGCTGTATGCCGTCACTGGCTAGAGTAAATACTGGGCTAGACTGGCTACCTCTATTATAAACGGATGGATCTTGTCTCTATACTTAAAAACTTGATCTTTTGTTTATGACAGACCTTTATGTACTAATTTTGATTTGTTTAAAATACTGCATTAAAAATCTAACTTAATTACTGAATCTTTTGATGCCCCTTCTATTTTATGCCGAGACATGTCCCTTGCTGTCTCCACCCTAATCCTGGCCCTCTTGGTGCCCATTTCCAAGTGTAAGAAGGAAGATGAGTGTGAGGGTCAAATAGACCCTCCCTTCACTGTCCGTGCCAAGAAAAGGCAGGGGGTCTTTCTAGTGTGCTTGCTGGTGCTGATTGCAGCCCATTATTGCTTTTCTCATTCTTCCCACTCTTAGGGTTTCACTTTATGATGATGGAACCCAAATCTGTATTTCTCCCCATATTCTCTCTAAATCAAAGCTTACCGATCCATCCTCTTGCTAGATAGCCCTATGCATGTCCCATAGGCAGGGCTCTGCACAGTGCCTGGCACACTCATAATGTGCAAAATGGAGCCTTCACCTTCACACTCCCCCGATCCCAACCTCACGGCTCTTCCTTTATTTCCTATCTGAATTGGTGGCGGCCCTATCCATCTACTCACCAAAAGATGGCCTAGCAGTCATTCTTGACTCGCCTCTCTCTCTATCCTGTGCTTCTTATCAATTATTAAATCCTACCAGTTTTTGTCACTTCAGTATTTCCTGAATCTATTCCCTTCCCTTCATCCCTAGGGCCATCTACATCTCAAGCTTCTTTCTGTTAACACTTGTCATTTCACAGTCCCACAATTCAGAACCAAATGATGTTTCTCAAGCTCAACAGGCCATTTCTTACTCCCTGCCTTTGTTCATGCTGTTCCTTGCTACCTGGAAAGCCTTTCTTCCTTCATTTGGCTAACTTCTCCTTATCCTATAAGACAAAGGTTAGGCATTACCTCATTCAATGCTTCACAAAAATTAATTAAACACCTGTTTGGGAGATAATTATGTTAGATTCTGGACAATCACAGATGTGATCTCTTGTAGAGCCTGTGTTTTTTAAGGGCGGGAGTATTTGTGGTTCCAGGTATGAGAACAACCGGTAGGAAAGTTTGATGACAGGGGGTCATCTACCCAGTTCTGATGCTTTCCCAGACTCCTCTCCTCACGTATGGCAAGAACTTTTGTGTTGTGCTTCCATAATTCATTGCGTGATGTCACCATGGCAGCAACCCTATGGAACTGTAGTTTTCTTTTCCCTGCCTGGCTTCCTGAAGGGTGGAGGCCTCCTATCTATCTTTACAACCTCAGCACTAGGCCACAGTAGGACCACAGTACATGTTTGCTGAGAGAAAGCCTGCAGGAGGATGTACAAGGAAAGCTAACAATGGTGCAGCCAAGACGTCAGATCGCTGCCACCTCTGCTTCCATGCCTGGCAAAGTCCCTGCTCCTTCATCAGCATTTCTATTAGCTGCATCAAAACCAGCTAGATTTACTAACTCTTTAAGAGGGTCCCCCCCAACCCCCTCATAAAACCAAGGTAAGTAAGGCCGTGGTCAAGAAAGCTAAGTGCTCAATGGAATTAAATTCCCGTGTTGTGTTCTTGCAGGAAAGTCTACGGTTTCAAATGGCATGCTTTTGAGATACCTTTTAGAATAGAAATTTCTCACCATATAAGTGTGCCTTTGTGCTCAGAGGGTAGATAGTGGGGTGAGAGAGAGAAAGAAATAGAGAGAGAGGAAATCCACATGGTGTACGTGGTAAGCATGTCAGCCTTCTGAACAATAGAGAAAAGGGTCTTACAGAAACTAACTTTGCTAGGCAGGCTCTTTAAAGATGTGTCAATCAATCCTGAACAAACAGGAAGCTTAGAAGCCTGCTCAGGATCACTCATGTGGAGCAATACATTAAGTTGAACAACTGAGAGGAACTCAGGTGGTGTTGAATTGCCCCTCTTAGGTTGCTGCAGGTACAATCACAGTTAATTATGAAATGCCTCCTGGTAGTGTGGTTCCAACCAACAAATAGCATTTACCTTATAGTTTCTGCAGGAAGGGTTGAAGGCATTAGTTCCACAGACAAACAATGCATCATCGGTTTTCTTCAGAAGAACTTTAATAAAGTTGTGACACTCATCCTGAAAAATAATTCAAACTGTTTTGTATTGTGTCCATTCAATACAGAAACTGATTCTTCACTGTATGCCGTGGTTGACTGACAGTATGCTTAAAATGGAGGTGGGTGAGCACTTCTCCCATTAAAAGTTCAAGTTCCTCCTGATGTGAACCAGAGGTGATGCCGACATCAACTATTACTCTTTCAACAGTAAATAAAAACAAGGCATAGAATGAAAGAGTATGTGTTTACTTTATGTCACAAAAGGAAGGCAAACCTGGAAGTGCCAACCTCTCAGCATATTAATTTTAATGCCAGATGCCCCAGCGTTCCCTGATGTACAAAGCTGCTGGCTGAAGTGTGTTTTTATGTTGTTATACGACCACAGGCACAAAACCCCGCATATCTGTGCAGCCTTTTATGAGCTCTTCCCCAGAATCCCTGTGGGCCTTGGACTGCAGAGGTGGGCATCGGAGTGCACTTAGAAGACTCCGGGCAGCCGGCTTTGTGTCCATAATCCTGTGTGCGCCTAAGTAGTTCATGATGCAGGCCTAGCAGCTGTTGTAATGTTTCATCACATTAAAAGCAAACTATTTTTGCAAATTAAAGCCTTCAATAAGTTGATGGAAAAAGCAATTACTGGGCGAAAAGGGAAAAAGCACAATTCATTCTACATCGTGGTCTACGGCGGGAGATAACAGTCAAAAACTTAACCCAAAGTGGCAGCTGCAGGAGAAATGAAAATTGCCTACCTTATGTTTTCCCTTCATTCTGCATGTGTCTACATCAGCCTGTCTAGATTTCCATGTCAGTTTCTGCAGGGATCAAGAAAGAAATCAATTAGAGCCCAGAGGTTGTTGCATTTGATTTTAGAAGTAAGAGTTCCCTTGGGGAGACTAAAGGCTGAACATATATTTATTGAAAGCTTTCTGCACCCTTTCTCCATGATTAATTCACCATAACAACAAAAGATTCCAGATGAAAACGTTCGTTTAATTTGGAACTCCTATCTATTCATTAAACCACAAAATGGTCTTCTTCTGTTGGAGATAAAGATGAAGGAGAAAGGAAAGAAGAATAAATAACAGCGTGGAAATTTCATGTAAACTCTCCAGATTAATTTGCTAAATTATGATCATTTTGATAAAATATATGTCCTTGCCCTTTCCTTTCAGTTGATAAATCAATTTTTATAAAGAGGGCTTTTTTCTTAAAATATGGAAGTCATTTTCTTAAACATAAAGAGGACATTCACTCCAGGTGGACAAAGATTTAATTCAGGTTATACTCCTTCCCATAGACTAATGGACTGAAGGGATCTTCTACTTCTATGGCATAGGTTTTATTAACTAAAATACCCCATGTGGAGTCGTAAGGAAAGCTTAGGTTATACTTTACGTCTGTCTGAAATGGGTAACGATCAAGTTCCTGAACCACAACAGTCAAATCAAACTTAATACTGCAAGACACGGAAATAGAACATTGAAACCTTTGTAGAATATATTCGTGGAACAAAATTTTACTTATGAAAACTGATGATTTCCTTGATACATGAGGCAATAGTTTTATTAAAGAAATGTAAAAATTACCTAAAATTCCAAAATGCATATGTACACATATATTTGATGAGTAAAATATGAAGTACATAAACTGTTCCTGAACATGTATTAAATCCTAACCTGTTCCCTAATTAGGATTTCACAAAATGCATGTCGCCATCTCTAAGTTATGATTAGCCACATAATCTTAATCAATGCACTTAAAATACATATTCTGTTCAAGAACTATCCAAAGGTCCTTTATTTTACAAATATGGTTTTAAAACAACTTACTTTGCTACAATAAATTTCTTCCGTGTGTGATGTGTCTATATCAACAGTATAAATATGGTCCCTATAGACAAAGAAAAATAATATAAGGTCAAACAGAGTCAAAACAGTTCATTTTCTGTTAATGAGTTATGTCTTATCAGGACAGATAAGTCCATATCCATGTTCTTAGAAAAACATGATATCCACATGCAAGAAGAAAAGAGTGCAGCCTTGGAGAGATGTCTCCAGATCCCATTTAGCACCTTCTGATAAATCACGGCATTGTGCTCTAAGGGACACCTTCATGGAAACTTTCCTGTATTAGCTCTTCTCTCTGACACTACAACTACAGCATCTGCATATATGTAGCTCAGAAGGGAGGGCTCTGAAAGTTAAATTGGCCCAAAGACTAGAACACAAACGGATTCACGTGCCCTTTCATTACCTTCAAATACACGTACCAAATACTTGGTATTCAACATGCCACATTTGTTCATCGAGAGGGCTAACAAAAAACTGATCTCCATCTTTCTTTTAAAAATATATTTCCATCTTAACTTTAATTATTTGATCGACAGGATGGAAGATAATAAAGGTAAAATTATTTCCAGAAGCCACTCTTTTCCTCATAATGATGGTCAATTGAAGTCTAAAATGTACTTGAGCTAAAGTTTACATTTCTTGCTTCTGTTCACCTTCCTGTTTTGCCAAGAATTTGGTTGTCTTTACAATTTGCTGCCAATCTAGCTTTGTAAGGGGAGAAAGAATCAGCAGCTCAGGTGTGGGGCTATATTTAAACATCCCCTTCTGTGTGAGCTGAGTACAAGGGCGTTTTTGTCTGGAATTCATAAGAAAGAAAAGAAAAGAACTACACTCAACAGAGGAGATGGGGGGCTAGTGAGGGAAAGCAAAACAGCTCATTTTCCCTTGAAATAACATTGACTTTTTCTAAAATGCAGGAAGTCCTGGGGCTGGAAAATTACCCACAGCTTTAAACCAGGACCTCAAGTCTCCCATGCAGACTTTTAAGCCCCCTTGTTACTTAAAAGAAAAAGCAGGGAGAAGAAAAGAAAGGAATTATTTGCAGGATTCACTTCTATATATATATAATGTTTTTCAGTTCTTGGGAAATCTGTTTGCTTCTCGTTTTAGGAAAAACACAACAGAGAAAAGTAACAGGCCGTCTCACGTGAAAATAAAAGGAGCGGGAAGGGTAGCTGGCTTAGAAAACTCCCTTGCCTGCTACTTGTGTGTGTGTGGAGGGAGGGGTGTGGGGGAGGAGGGCGTGGTAAGGGGTTGAGGAATAGGGGCCTTTTTTGTAAATTGCTGAATTGGAAATTTCTTTAAACTTCAGTAGGCTGCCAGAATCGCCCTGCCCTTTAATTTCAAGGCAGTTTTACTGCATTTGTTTATTACTTGTTTGACTTTATTGGTGGTGCTGTGGTCAGACTCATTATTGGAATGGAACTGCCTATTACTTTGGTATCAGGTTTGAGATGACTGGAGGCTTTTCCTTGCCTGCTTCCCCTCAAAACTTAAGTTGAAGCTGAATATATGAATTGTAAATGAACAACTGATTAATATGCATTGGCAGCTCCTCAGAAAGCTCTCAGATTGCCCCCTTTTGGCATGGCCTGTTTATGTTAATTAGCAGTTTAGAGATTAAAAAAGAAGAGGAATTTACAAAGTGGATAATAATAAAGCAAAATTGGAAGGGGTTCTTGCCACCAACCCTCACTCAGTCCCCTGGGTTCTGGATGGGACTTGGCTTGCGATTGCTGACACCAATTGTCTAGAAGAACTGGGAAGCCTTTTAAACATAGAATTCTATGAATGAAATCTTCTCTTGGACAATGACAATCTTTTTCGATATCCAAAAGCTCACATGGCTCTCGCAAACAAAAATGGTGCTTTATGGTAAACCACAGACCAGGGGTCATTCCCAACCATCTGCTGTGCATGCATCCCAGGCCTCATACGCTGTTCTTCCTGAATTAAGTTATTTGAACATAAACTGACTCAATCCTAGGACTTCCTCTTCCCCCTCCAGCAAGCACCACTGAATTGTGTTGCCATGGCTTGAGCCTGGGGGGGATTTAGCTTTAAATTGTGTTACTTGCTGCCTAGAAACCTGGATCTCTCAGAGCAATGTTGGGAAGTGTAAAATTAAAGTGTAAAATTAAAAGAAGAGAAGAGGCCCTAAAGATGGTGGGCACGGAACTCCTTCAGGAATTTTTCTAAGGGTGTGTATTGAGAGAAAGTGGCTCCGTATGGTGTGAAAGCCAACATGTCAATGCAACAGTGATACAAAGTCAATGCTACAGTGATACAAACTTGACCCTTAATGAAAGATGCGTTTCACAGTTTCAAAAAAATTAATGTGTTTCTTCTTTTTATCCTATTTGTTCTTTTCCTTTCCTTCCTTGGGGTGAGGAGTTAGAATAAAGCTGTCTTGGTTCCTGGAATAATGATCACTTTTAAGTCTGCATAGGACCTTGCTCCTAACACTCGTGTAGCGCTGGGACCTGCAGTCCACACCCTGCTAAATCATCAAATACCAGGGCTGTCTCTTATACCATTTTTTCCCCCAGAGACTCAGTTTGCAAAGTGAACAATTCACAAGAGATTCTTGAGTCAACCTATTTCTCACAGATTCAGTGTTTTATCATTTGTTTTGATTGGACCTTAGATATTGACTACTAATGTCATTTTCTAATCCTACTACATTTAGGAAAATAAAAATGACATTTAAGGAGCTGGTATTCTATCAGAGAGGTGATTATTGAACATCTCATTGAAATGCTTTTAATGAATACCCATAATGACCATGTTCTTGGGCAACAGCTATTAGAAGGGCATTATCAAGACAAACAGTATCAGCTCTATTCCTTAGCATGCAGCACAGTACAGGGAATGACAGCATGGACTCTAGAGCAAGACCATCCTGGTTCAAATCCTGCCTCTGTCATTTTGACCCCGTCATTTCACCTTTCTGTCCCTTGGATTCCTCCTATAAGACATGTGAATAATTATAGCTCCTTCTTATAGGGTCATTTCCAGAATTGAATGAATTAACATTCATAAAAAACCTACAGCTATGTTTGTTAATTGTATGCGCACAGCATACTTGTATATATTATGTAAGTATTTGTAAAGTAAAACTTTAAAAAAGTATTTGGACATTGCTCCCCGTGGCCAAGTTAGGGGCACTCTCAGAACGTTTTAATGTAGCCTTTTTTTTCTTTATGTTGCAAAGCTTGTCACCTCAGAACATCTGAGTGCTTTAGAAGAATCAACCACTATTATTATTTACTTGTTCTTTCCTTATGCCCTATAGAAACATAATCTGCATTTCTAGGCCAGGCATTGTGGTGTACACCTGTTATCCCAGCACTTTGGGAGGTTGAGGTGGGTGGGCCACTTGAAGGTCAGAAGTTCGAGCCTGGCCAACATGGTGAGACCCCGTCTCTATTAAAAATACAAAAATTAGCTGGATGTGGTGGCATGTGCCTGTAGTCCCAACTACTCAGGAGGCCGAGGCAGGAGAATTGCTTTAACCCTGGTGGGGAGGAGGAGGTTGCGGTGAGCTGAGATCGCGCCACTGCACTCCAGCCTGGGTGACAGACGTGAAACCCTGTCTCAGAAAACAGAATAAGCTCCATTTCTTCTCCCCAGTGTGAAATGATTAAACAGTGTAGTGCCAGGAAAGACCACAGGGAACACCATAAGATAGTGCTCCCAGTTGCCCTTCATTTGGAATTATTCTGAATAGCTACACACTCCCAAAATGGAGGAACATATATTGTTGAAATCCTAAGGGACTTCATTAAGGTCATCAAATACAACCTCTCATTTGGCAGAGGATACTTATGGCCAGAGAAGTTGTGGTCTGGCTAAATTAACGGCAGAATTAGAACAAAAGCCTGAATATATGTCAGCCCTGTTTGAACAGTATTCTTACCATGCCATTCAGCCTTAAGACGTCAGTCTGTCTGTCTAAATAACATTTCCCCAATGGATGAGTTTTTTTTTTTTACTAAAACCAAATAAAAACCTTCTAAAATATATATTATGCTTTCTTTGGTTGTCATTGCCATTCTTTCATAGTAATGATCTATATTATCAATGATATATATGTTAACTGCAAAAATACAAATAGGTTAAATACACACACCTACATTCATACTATATAATACATGTTTACACATTCAACTTAATTTAACAAACAAGGATTAGACCAGATGAGGTGGCTCATGCCTGTAATCCAAGTACTTTGGGAGGTCGTGGTGGGTGAATCACCTGAGGCCAGGAGTTCAAGACCAGCCTGACCAACATGGTGAAACCCTGTTCCCACTAAAAATACAAAATTAACTAGGTGTGATGGTACATGCCTGTAATTTCAGCTACTTGGGAGGCTGAGGCAAGAGAACTGCTTGAACCCAGAAGAGGGGGGCTGTAGTGAGCTGAGATTGCACCACTGCACTCCAGCCTAGGCAACAAGAGTGAAAACTCTGTCTCAAACAAACAAACAAGTATTGAGGAGCAGAGCATTCAAATGGGTGCTTGAATAAACTCTTGCCTTTCTGTTCAAAATAAACGGTGGATAATTTGAGTGTAAGTGCCCCAATATGCTATTATTTCTATTTAAATCCTCATAGGGTTAAACAGACGCAGGCAATTTTGAAATAATGATAGCTTGACAAATTTAAGGAGCCTTTAAATTAAATAACACTCTATTTAGAAACCTCAAGATCTTAAAAATAATGCATAGCTGGTAAATTGAGGACTCTGGGCCATCGGACGCTCTGGGGGAAGGGCCCCTTACCTAGCAGCAATGTAGAGGGTTCTGTTCATGATCATAATCATCTGGATGTCCAGCCTGTGCCTCTGTGTGGTGTTCCGTCCTGGCTTGTGGCCCACAAACACCGGATACTGTTTTGTATCTGTGAAAAGAGGAGATGGGGCAAAAAAGGAAAAGCAAATCAAGCCAAGAATTGCCAGGGTAGGGAGGGGAGGGGACAGGCCACAAAAGAGAGCCGTGTTTAAGTCAGACCGTGCCACCATTTTCCATCTCCATTTGAGTCTGTTATTTTAGGAAATATGATAGAAGAGTGCTCTTTAAGGTTCATCAAGTTACAGTTTCATTTCCAGATAATAAGAAGCCTGGATTTATATTTCTAAGTGTCACAATTTTTGATTTGTCCCTCTTTCTCAGGGCTCAACTTGCTAGTGAACGCTTTGCATGAAGGTGCTCTTTTCTTCCACAGTTTTCTTTTCATCTTCTGTAGAGCTAAGCCTGAGGGGGCAGTCTGCCAAAGATCTTGTCTCGGGACAAAACTATTTCAAAGCAGCCTTCCCATCAATCACCACAAATGCAATGTGGTCTGGAGGCGAGAGCCCTTGTCCAGGAGCCAGAAGAAAAATACAGTCTCCACAGGCGTCCAGTTGGAATAATCCACTATTGAAGGCAGCCCTGCGAGGTTGGTTGGCATTCTAGGAACTGTGGGAAGTTCACTCTTGAGTAAAGCAATTGGCTAACGATTTCACAGAAATGTGGGCTTTGACAGGACAGGGTCAAACTGAGTGTAGCCAGTCAGGTGATCAGGAATTTTCCCTGACTTGGTGATTCAATGAGCATATTTCTCTTTTCCTACAGTTCTCTTTGGCTGAGAGTGGCCAATTTGTATTGAGATCTGACCTTTAAAAATACCTACATCTCAACATCCCTTTATACCTGCAATCTCCAGAGTGCTGGTGAGCCTCCAGAGAAACTCAGGAGGAAAGAAAGATGAGCCACATTTAAAAGGCACTTGTTTTCTGGAGAGGGGTGGCGGTATAAATAATGACTAGAAAACCATTCACAGATTTATGCTTAGACCCCTCACTTTACACCCTTGTACTATCTGACCATTACTCACAGTGGGTATCTTATCAGGGAGCCTTAGTATATATTATTCACAATAGAGAGCTTGGAATAAGATAATCTTGTGCTTTCCCTTCCACTGCTTTGAAATTTCATTGGTTTTCAGCAGCACATCTGGACTGGAGTCCCTTCTATACTCGGGCATCCAAGACAGAAAACTTACCTCAAATGGAAATAAATAAGTGTTTATTAAGTTTGGGACCCTGAGTTCGGTGGACTCTTTCGGGAGTGATGATCTTGAACTACACATTTGGCCTTAATCATGATCTTAGACTTTGCACTGTCTAAATGTTGTGTGCCAGTTTTGCTACCTCATCTTCCAGCCCAGAAAGAACAGCTGAACTCTGGGCATATTTGGATCTCCTTAGTATTCTATATTAATGTTAGACACCTTTGTAGGGTTCACTCAGTGTTTGTTTTGGAGTAATTACTATGAAAAGAGATATTTAGAAAAAAATGCTCTCTTACATTTTTACTGTAATAAAATACTTAAGTCTTTTAGAGGGCATGAAAAACAAAGTGGTAAATTGAATGCTCCATCCAACACATAGGCAGAACTTTCCTCTTTTGAGGAGACAACTGAATTCTTAATCATGTCAGTATCTACTCCTGACAATGAAGCAGAGACCAAAGGAAAGTTATTAACAGTTAAAATGGGTCCTCTATAAATTCAAAATTACTCTTTACCCAAGTCTATTAACTATGTAACTTCTAAATCCAAAAAAAATTTCTCTGAAGTACTCAAAAACAGTCATGATTTTTTGTTCATATCTTGCAACAATCCCTATATATGGAATTATATATAAAGACGTGTAATACTGGCAACACCCAGATAACAGTGATATTCTCCCACAGAGCTGATTTTAAGGCATGAACACCATGGCCTCCAAGTAGTAATTGAGACTTCATCAGTGTTTCGAGGGATGTTTCAAATCTTCACACGTGTCCCCACAACGTCTGATGGAGTTATAGAAAAGTCACCCTGTCAATTTGACTAGACCTGAATTATCCACCTTTGTCATGTAGAGAGGTTAAAATAACTAATAAGTCACTTTTTCTATTTCATTTTTGATTTTTATTTTTTGCTAGGCTGATTCAGGCCAAAATGTTCTCAAAGAGAGACAGTGAGCGAGACCGTGGGTACTTACAGTTGCCATGCGAAATACTGATTGGCTCAGAATCTTCTGGGAAACCAGCCCCAGCAAAGTGTAGCAGTGTGAAATATAGCAGCAAGGCTTCTGACCTCATAGTAGTTCAGCGGGGAGACTTTATTTCTCTACTTCACCCTGCCAAAAAGTAAAGAACAGATTTTTTTTCCAAGTCAGTTCAAAGCCATAAAATGAAAATACCATTAAAGATAAATTCAAGAGAAAAAAAGGCTTCTGCTTTACATCTTCTACATGGTAAATTTGCTGACTTTTGTGTTTGGAACTTGTACCTGTTACCTACTGCTATCTCCTTCACGACGCATCTGAGCCCTTCCATATGGGACAAAGATTTAGTTCTTTTATCTTGAGCCATCTTTAAGCTCTTACAGGGGCTATTTCACAATCATGAAATGCTGCATTCAAAAAAATGTGAATAACTAGGAAGATGTTTTTTCCTTTTTAAGGTAAATATTTTTCCGTACAGATACCAAGACTGCCACTCCCAGACACGCCCAGGATCACCCAGAAATTTGAGATGATTGCCAATATTGAAAAACAGATTTCTGATATGAATCTAGATTTTTCAGTTTGTTAGTAAAAATCAGAATACCTGCCATACTGACCTAAGTAACAGTTTCCCTCAGGCACAACACCTCCACCTCCAACACACAGATACACAGACAGACAGATACACACACACACACGCACACACACACAATCTATAACTCGTCCTGTTTACTAATTTCCATTACATGCTTGACCCCTTAGTTCAGATATTCACCCCTGACTTATGTCATTCTACAGTGACTTAGGCATAAATAAATAAAATCACACAGTTTATATTTAAAGAGAAGTAGGCAGATCCTTTCACAGTCTGTGAAGACTAGTACAAGGAGAATCTGAAACCACATTCTGAAACGGTATTGTTGATTTTAAACAGTCTTATCTCTATATATTTTAGTCTCAATCCTTCCTTGCAGTGAAATAGTAGTGAATAAAAATGTCAGATATACTGTTCTGCCCATCTGTATTTTCTTGATGAAGCTCTTTATGTGTAGAAAAATTCTCCTAAATCTTGGAAATAAAAACAATTCCATGTGGGACTGCTGGATACAGTGAAAAAAAGGACTCATGATACAGTAAATATCACTTAATTCTCAGGCATATTTCAAATAAGCTTGATCTATCATGGAAATTAATGTAAAATGAGGATATCTTTTCATCTTTCTAGAGCAGTAAACTCTTTGAAGTAGCCTGCCAAAGATTATCTTTTTTGAACAAAGCTATTTTACAGTAGTCCATCAATCATTTAAAATTTGTGTGTAGAAATGTCAAACTTAGTAACCTAGATGTCTTTGAAAGTTAATTTGCAAACAAACTGCTAACTTACACTTTTTGGAACACCATTTAGATTAGATACCTATGTCACTCTTCTTCATGTCAAAAAAGTATTAATCAGTCCCAAGTGTTGCACTGTAACTTATAATTTCACAGACACAGCTGGGTCTTAATCATTTCTTCAATTGAAAAGTGCACATTAATTTGCTTCATCTTGAAAATCAAAGAGGGAGAGAGATTGAGAGAAAAGCCTAAACAATTCCGTATCTCCATCTCTGATGTGCAGATTAAAATTAAACTTTAAATAATTACTTGTTCATAAGGGTGAATCATTACGAAGAGACATAAACATGTATTTATTAGACAGGTGAAAAGCAAGAGTCTATTCATTCATTTATTTGCCAGTTCTTCCTATCCTAGAGAATCTGAATCCAAAGGAAAGAAGCTCTGAAGTGCCCGATATGCTTCTTATGGCTCCTGTTCAGTACAGCATTAAAGGGAAGAAATAAATAACAAAAGTAACTAAAACATAAATAAGACACCAGTCAGCTGTTAGATTTTAGGAGAGAAGGCATCTGGCATGGGGAGGGAGAACTGGCAACTTTTACCAGGAGCTCAAGAATAGTATTATACAGAAGCATATTGCCTCAGAGGATTTGCAGCATAAAATGAAAGAAAAGAGGAAACTCAAAAGGCCAATTCTCATTCCTTTAGAAATCTTTAGAGTTATATGTATGCTTTTAAGGATTAATTTTTCTTGACATGACAAATGAATCTCCATCCTTCAACAACTGCATTCATGTTTGTACAAATGTCCTACAAGCTAACAAGACAATGTTCTGCTACTTTATTGTATCCCCCAATTTTGGTTTTTTCCATCTTAAGATTGCATGTGTCAAATGCAAAATTCTCAACCCCAGAAGCTGGCAGGAAAAGCAATGCATGCAGAAGAAATCTGTTATGCAAGTCAATGGCTATTCTGGCCATCCCTGCAGCCAGAATCAAGGCTGAGATATGTCACTTAAGTATCTCCAGGTTTACAGCAGGGCTCTCTGCCGGGAAAAATAGCTGTTGTATATGTCTTTCTATCATTATATCATCAGGCAGTTAACATGTACATCATATGGGTGAAAGTGCTCTGGCAGTATTGGTTAATCTCAGTCAGTTCACATGAACACTTTAAATTTTTCTTCAGTTGAAGTTTTGATGTATTATTCCCTTTCTACTCAATTTTGGGCCCTAACCCTTGGAAATGTGTAGACAATAAATTTTCTTGTTGGAATGATTACTTTGCAGAGGGACCCCAATTCCATAACACTGTAATTTCTCATCCAAAGAACAGAGGCTTGGGCCTCTTTTCTAAGATCACGCACTACAGACTTGCACCAGCCCAGGAGAACAAAAACAAGAACCTTCCACTGAGTTTACAAACCTTGAGCGAGCTGTGCTGCTGCAATATTTAAGAGGCTGTTTAAGTCACTTTCAAGATTTTGAAAAGTGCTACCCACAAGCAGCACATTTATAGGTATCTGCAAACATTTGTCGATTTCTCTGTCTGTGACTGTGCTTACACAGGCTAAATATAACTTAGACTTAAGCAGCTATTCAGAAAATTAGATAAAGGAAGTCTGTCAATATAAGGATGCTAAATAAAAACATTTACTTCATAAGTCAGCCTATTATATCTGAATTTTCCATCTACTTGTCTCAGCCTTTCACTCTTCTTAGCCTGAAGAGAAATGGCCTTTGTAAAACGTAGCATTACTACAAAGTTATAATCCGAATATCCCCAACACCAGAAATTCACAGAGCTTTAAGACATTTTCATTTTAATAAGCATCTGCTTGGTGAATTTATTATTAGGTCTATTTAGGTTCATCTGAAATAAATTTCTTGTATTGACTTTCTACACCCAAACAAAAATTCTTCTTCACAATAATTTTTCCCTACAGCTTTTACGCCCAAATTGGATAACAGAACTGTGATATACAAATGTCATTGTGATTATTGGTTGCCATGAGCCAATTGAACCATGCGGAATGCTAACTGGCCAAGAAACTAGCTTTCAGGTATTTCAGATTGAAGACAAAACAAAGGAGACCCGGAGAAGGACTGCCTGAAAACACTGTGAATGCGTTCATGCTGATAATTTTTAAAAGTAAGAAATTCTTTTCAATTACTGGAGCTTCCATCTACGCACACCCCTACCTCCCACACCCCTGATGACGCAGGTCATTGTGTCAACCAGGCCTGAAGCAAAAGGGATGGCAGTGGAGGGAGAAATGATTACAAAGTCAGAGAATGAGGTTGTCAATTGCCACATCTTACTTCTAATGAGCCAGTTTAATAAACCACGAGGACTGGGAAGCCATGACAAGTGGACCCAGCCAGAATACTACTCAGGCTAGCCCTTGACACTAGTTCTAATCCTCTGCCCAAATATTCCTCCAAATACTGCCCTGGAAAATTCTACAGGGGCTCATAAACTGGTAGTGCCTGGCCGAAGCTCACTCACAGAGAAGAAAAAAACTAAATTAGCAACACTGAGGGAAAAATAGGAGATTTAGTAAACAACTCCAGATTTCTGACTTCTTAAAAAACAAAAAATCAGAGGTTTGGCTTTGCTAGTCCAAGTCCCCACACGACAACACTCCGGAGTTGAGCACACTGGCTGCCCCAAATAGAGCTGTCTGCATTTGGAAACATTCCCACCACTTCCCACTTTCTTAGGAAGTCTTCCTTACCCATTAACCTCACCTGCCTGCCCCTGAAGGCTCTGAGGGAACCTTTATGCTACTGAGGTACAGGACATCAACATTGCTGCATGAGGGTATTCTGTTTCTCTTGGCCATCATCTGCAAGTGGCTCAGCAGCCTTAGCAAGCTGACCATGTGGAATCCACTCTCTATATCCACAAATGAATGAGCATTGGTTGTTTTAGAGACCCAGTTGGGCTGCTCCACACACTGTCTACATGTCCAGCTGCAGCAAACAATGCATAAATGCTTAGTGCATCAATTGCATGGAGGACTTGACTGAATACAATTTTGTGTCTGATTTGGTACACATGGCAGCATCTTCCAGAATGTTGGCACATAAGGCACATATTAATTATACGTGGTAGTGATGTGAAAAATAATGTATCTGGAAATTTACAAATACAAAATGCTCTTAACTCCAACTGTGGTTTTGAAATAAATAGGGAATGATCATAGTGGCACTATTTTTCCATGTTTCAGTAATTCCTTTTTCTTTCTTTCTTTCTTTTTTTTTTTTTTTTCCCCAGAGAGTCTCTGTTGCCAGGCTGGAGTGCAGTGGCACAACCTCAGCTCACTGCAACTTCCACATCACAGGTTCAAGCGATTCTCCTGCCTCAGCCTTCCCAGTAGCTGGGACTACAGGCACGTGCCACGATGTCCAGCTAATTTTGTTATTTTTAGTAGAGATGGGCTTTCTTTTTTTTTGAGATGGAGTCTCACTCTGTTGCCCAGGCTGGAATGCAGTGGCGCCGTCTTGGCTCACTGCAACCTCTATCTCCCTGGTTCAAGCGATTCTCCTGCCTAAGCTTCCCAAGTAGCTGGGTCTATAGTTGTGTGTCACAACGCCCAGCTAATTTTTGTATTTTTAGTAGAGACAGGGTTTCACCATGTTATAGTGAACTCCAACTTTCTCTTCAAAGAATCAGTATGTCAGTATGTTCAGCTCTCTTATTCTTTCTCTATTTAAAGTTTAACTTCCTTGTAATTCCAGTAAACAACCTTCTCCACCAGTTCTAATCAGTAGTTCACATCTGTTTCCCCGCCCCCAGCTCCTTCCTGACTCATCCTGGTCACCTGCTCCAGTCACCTTTAACCTAGGTCACCCCTGGCTACCTGCTCTGACCCACCCGTAACTGTCCTTCCCGCCAAAGCACCCACCTTGCCACTCCAGCATGGACTCCTGCTCTCTTTAAAATAGTCAATTGGGATTAGTCTAGCTTGTGCGGTCTAACCCTAGCCAATATGGGAACAAAACAGCAGTAGGGGCAACCCCTGTCAGGCACAAGTACTCTTTCCACCCTTGTCCAAGCATGCGGCCACCACTGCTCCATCTGTGAGCCGCACCCTTCTATAGAAGTAAGCTGCCTTGCTGAGAGGATTTATCTTCAAGTGCTATTTTCTTTTGCATCGAAACTTTACTTATAACAACCATGTTGGCCAGGATAGTCTCGATCTCTTGACCTTGTGATCTGCTCACCTTGGCCTTCCAAAGTGCTGGGATTACAGGCCTGAGCCACCATGCCCAGCCATAATTCTTTTAAAAAGCTCATTTTCTAATATCATATGAAGTGTTTAAGATAACCTACAATTCACGCTGTCATTAACAGAAGGAAAAATAGCGTTGACTAACAGTGTTGAGCCTGGGCAAGTTAGTCGGCCTCACTAGCTCCCACTTTCCTCACCTGCAAAATGAAAGGATATAAAATGTCATGACCTATAAGATTCCTCAGGCTATGTGATTGTACTGTTCTATGTGATTCTGCCCCAATGAAGAAGGGTGTCTGTGAGAGAGAGGGTGATTAGGAAGGATAGTACAGGGAGTGGCCTGAGGGAGGAGCCTGCCTCTGGGTCATGTAACACATTCCAAGGGCAGGAATTCCAATTCCGGGAATGTCGTAACACATTTCAAGGTCAGGAACATCACCTGCAGAGATGAGGTAGGGGTGGCAGGGGGAATGAGGTGGCCCAAGCTGAGGCAGGGGGAGGTGCTGGACCTCCGCACACCTTTCCTCTTTGTCCTAAAAGGCACTGGAACGTAGTTGGGCTCTGGTTGTTGTGTCAGCTACTCTCTGAGATCACCACAGAGGGCAGGCAGAAAAAGTTCTATGCAGCGGGGCAACTGATCTTTCCAAAACAAATACAGTAACAGGGCTCATTTTCCCCTCTACACTCTTTCCTGGTTGCTCCTAAGCAGCATGTGGTTTGGAAACTCTAGGGATAATCAGTGTGTCAGTGTGTGGTTCTGTTTGTGGCAAGCATGAGGAGTGGAAAAACTCTCTTTGATGTAGCTCTTCCCGGTCTCCAATAGGCACATCATGAAAAGTGGCAAAAAGTTCATCAAGCAAGAGCAAAGAAATCCCAACATGTTATACTGCCTAGTCTCAACTTCAGGACACAGTTCAAGTAGATAAGCAATTCTAATCTGACCACAGAGAACACTGTTACCATTTAATCTTATTTAGACTTTAGTTGAGTTTGACACTAAATCTAAAATTTTCATTTTTATTAACTCAAGTTTTTGGACCTAATCATCTATGTTAGTACGGTGTGACTGCCTCCAAAAGTCTGGATTCAAAATTGATTTAAAAGCTCCTATATGAAATCAAACTATTGCAATTATATAGAAGAGCAGTAAAGAGCAGAGAGTGAAACGTGAGCTTTGAAATCCTCTGTCCCTGCTACTAGCTGGGACCTCTAGCAAGATGCTTAAGCTCTCTGAGCCTCAGTTTCCATTTCTTTATATGGGTAAAATAGTGTCTTGGAGACTCTCCATTGTCCTCAATAAATGTTTATTTGTTCTTCAGCTGAGATACTAAAAATCACTTTTTAATAGCTTTCCTTGGACTTCCTTAAAACATTCTCAGGCAGGTCCTAGATTGGCGTCTAGTGTTCTACTGCTTCAGTGGGAGGAGCAGTCCCCTTCTCTCCCTCCCTCCTTCTCTCTCCCCCACCTGCTTTGAGTCACTAGGCTTCTTATCTCTGGAGATGGGCACCTGGAGAGGCTGGAGAGTTTCCCTTGGGAGTCACACAAACATTGTGTGGTTTTTGAAAATTGTAAATCCTGGCACTCACACTAGTAGAAAGAAATATAATGATGTGGAAAATGGAGAAAGGACTCGGTAGAAGTGGAGGTTTACTAAGTACCTACTGTGTGCAAAGTATGTATGCCTATTACTTTATTGAAACATCACGGCAATTCAGAGAGACAGGCCTTATCATCTCTGTCGTAAACACAAGAGGAAACTGCAATTCAGGGAGGTTAAGCAACATAGTAAATAGTAAATACACACATAGTAAATAGCGCATGGTAAATATAGTCATCTTGTAACGTGGGGACGGGAGCAGGCTGCAGGAGCGTTCCAAAAACGCTTCCTGTTTTTCCTTGATTGGATGTGTTTTTTCCTGGTCCTTGGGCTCTGACCCAAGAATGGGGAGGAAGCCCAGGTGGCGCGGTGATATTGTTTAAGTATATATCGGCCCCAAAGAGCTTTTCAGAAAAGCAATTTATTAGGCAGAGAGAGAGAAAGCCTGAGAAAGAGAAAGAGAAAGAGAAAAAGAGAAAGAGAAAGAGAAGAGAGATAGAGAGAGAGACGGGGGGAGAGAGAGAGAGAGAGACAGAGAGAGAGAGAGACAGAGAGAGAGAGAGCGCTCCCATGCTGTGGTGGGAAGGGATCCAGAGATGGAGTCCACACAGGTAAAGAGAGAGAGAGAAGGCTCCCATGCTGCCATGGGGGGGGGATCCAGAGAGGGAAATCCCTAGAGGTAAGGGAATAGGGGGAATGTAACCCCAGAGTTACTCGCGCCCCATTTAAGTTCTCCTCCAGTGAGAGGAGTTTTTCCAGACTTCCTCTGGAGTGATTGATCTTTGACTCATGCTGGATTGGCTGCCTGGCTTGCAATAGAGCCCCTCCTTCCAAGGTTTGTGGTGGGCTTTCTAAACAAAGGAAGCTCACCTGGGCTGTCAAGTTAGACAAAGAACTCTAGTTTCCAGATGGGGACATGAATGAAGGCAGATCAGGCATGTGGCTGGGAAATTTCTGCCTTTGAAACCACGCCCCTTGTGGACTTGGAAAGACAAGTTAACACAGTCCCTCAATCCTTCAGTATCTGTGGGGGATTTGTCCAGGCCCTCCCAAAGATTCCAAAATCTGGGGATTTTCAAGTTCCTTGAATAAAATGGTATAGTTTTTGCATGTAACCTATGCACGTCCTCCTATATACTTTAAAACATCTCTAGATTATTTATAATACATAATACAATGAAAATGCTATGGAAATCATTGTTTTACTGTATTGCTTAGGGAAAAGTGACAAGAAAAAGAAGTCTGTAGATGTCCAGTACAGATGCAGTTTAAAAAATATATATTTTCTATTAGTGGTTGGTTGAATCCACTGCTGTAGAGCCCATGGATAGAGAGGGCCAACTGTATTTACAGCACAGTAGTTAAAGGGTAAAGGCAGAACTCAAAGCCAGGTCTGTATAATGCCAATGTTTATGTCCTTTCCAGGACATTAAAGAAAAAGGAACAGAAGAAAGGTTGGAAAGAGAAAGGTGCTGGCATAAGTGGAAACTGCACTTAAGATCATATATAGGCTGATGCATCTATGCTTATGTGGACAAAGTGGCTGAAAGTCCCTAATGGCTTCAGTAATAAAAATCTATAAAGGGAATACACAGTTGCTCCCAAACATGTAGGCATGCAAAGGCTCATTCCACTTTATGGCCCTGCGATTGCAGCCTTAAGGTGATACAAAGATGCAGATGCTTCTCAACCAGTTTTAGGAGAAATTGATTCTCTCACGAACACTGTGTTAAGTGGAACCACTTGCCTGCCTGCAGCCTCCCTCAACAGTGATGTTTTAACATCAACACATCATAGAGAACAGTGTCAGTTGCAAAGGGTAAGAACAAAGTTGCCTGCTTCAGTAGCTGATAGGATAAACAGATGTGGACATCTCTTAAGTCGGTAAGGAACCTCTGTCCAGGGAGAGGTGGGAAAGCAGGTGGTTTGTGCTGAATATCCAGCTGCTTCACCTCTGTGAACTGCTGATCATTCTTGCACCAGAGGAAAATTTAAAGAAGTAATGAGTGTTTAAATGGGAGGCATCCTTCACTGACCGGGACAGCTCTGTTTCAAGGACTGCAGCATTAAGAGGGTGCTGCTGTCCACAGGATGCAGAGCTGGGTCAAAGAACACATCCCATTGTAATTAGAAACAACCTGGGCCCATTGATCCTGTTTGAAACCTTTACTGTACCCAGTTTGCAGGAAGCACAAGGGCTACCTGTTCAGTGATGTTTGCATTAAGATACAAGGTTTGGGTAAATGAGAAAAATAGCTCCAGTCTCTTAATAAAGCATCCGGTCTTTCTTTCCTCCTCCTCTCAGCCATTAACAGAGACATAAAAGCACCCATTTCGGAGGAAAGGGAAATGCCACAGACCTAACTTCAACACATTTTGGAGAATGATGATGGCATTCAATGGAGGATGATAATAAATATCGACTGTGTGTAATAGATGTTCCATTTTAGATCAGAAACCACTATCACAAAAGCATAGAAAAACTGTGAATTCATAAGTACTTCTAGAAAAAAAATATCTATCTTTTCAAAAAATAAAGGTTGGCTGCATACCTATTATCTTTTCAGGGGAGAAGGCAAGTCTTGTCTTTCAGATGATTCTGTTAAGTTAGTTTTCTCTCTACTCGCCACCCTCCAACCCAAACTGACAGCCCTGAGCCAATGCATTTATTGTGCTTTACTTGGATGTCTCAGATACAGCCTCTGGCCCACTGGGACTCTGCTGCTAGAGTTATGATTTTAGTAGGCCTGAAAGTCCTGTGGCAAACTATCGTGATCTCAAAAGTGTACAAGAGTCTCAACCAGGCTTATCTATGGCATTCCCTGGCTTTTTGCCATCTCCATCTTTGTAAATAGTTTTTGTTTGTTTGTTGTTGGCTTAAAAGGTCTACTTTGTTTTGAATTTTATTTTTAATTTTTGTGGGCACGTGGTAGGTGTATGTATTTATGGGATACACGAGAAGTTTTGATACAGACATGCAATGTATGATAATCACATCAGGGTAAATGGGGGTATCCATTATAAAGGCAGCTAATTTTTGACCCTTAATATAAACCTTTGGTTTCAGAATTCTAGACCTGATTTTGTACAATTCCTCTGGAAAACTCTACTTACATGTATGGCTTACTTGTAAAACTCGCACAATATGTCCCCAGACTGTAATCGTTACTTTCATTCCTAACCTTCCTCTTTTCTTTTTTTTTTTTTTAATTTCCAACTTTTATTTGAAGTTCAGGGGTACATGTGCAGGATGTGCAAGTTTGTTACATAGGTAACTGCATGCCATGGTGGTTTCCTGCACAGATATCCCATCACCCTAGTATTAAGCCCAGCATCCACTAGCCATTCTTCCTGGTGCTCTCCCTCCTTCCATGCCCCGCCCTCTGACAGGCCCAAGTCTGTGCTGTTCTTCCCCACGTGTCCATGTGTTCTCATCATTTAACTCCCACTTATAAGTGAGAATATGCAGTATTTGGTTTTCTGTGCTTGTGTTAGTTTGCTAAGGATAATGGCCTCCAGCTCTATCTACATCCCTGCAAAGGACATAAATCTTCTTTCTTTTAATGGCTGCAAAGCATTCCATGGTGTATATGTACCACATTTTCTTTATCCAGTGTATCATTGATGGGCATTTAGGTTGATTTCATCTCTTTGCTATTGTATATGTGCAATGAACATATACATGCATGGGTCTTTATATCAGAACAGTTTATATTCCTTTGGGTATATACCCAGTAATAAGATTGCTGAGTCGAATGGTATTTCTCCCTGGGTTTTTGAGGAATCACACATTGTTTTCCACAAGGTTTGAACTAATTTACATTCCCACCAACAGTGTAAAAAGCATTCCTTTTTCTCCACAACATTTCTAGTATCCGTTGTTTTTGACTTTTTATTAGTAGCCATTCTAACTGGTGTGAGATGGGATCTGACTGTGGTTTTGATTTGCATTTCTCTAACGATTAGTGATTTTGAGCTTTCTTCCATGTTGCTGGCCACATGTATGTCTTCTTTTGAGAAGTGTCTGTTCATGTCCTTTACCCACTTTTTAATGGGGTCATTTGTTTTTCTCTTATTAAACTTGTGTAAACTGTTTACAGTATTGCTGATCTTGAACATCTGCCTCAGATGCAGAAACAAATGCCTCCTATAATTTTCTGTTAAGAAAACTAAGGCCCAAAAAGTGAGGTCATTTGCCAAATGTAGGACAGCTCGACAGTGGCAAAGATGAGCAGCAGCTGAGAACTCCTGACTCCCCTCAGTGAGCTCTTTCCCTATGTTGTGCTACTTTCAGAAAGGAAGGCAAAATTCATTCATTTCTCCTTGGCTTGCAGCCTGATGTTCATTACCTCCATTGTATGATTTCCATCTTACCAACTCCCCATTTTCTTTTTCTTTTTTTTTTTTTTGAGACGGAGTTTCGCTCTTGTTGCCCAGGCTGGAGTGCAATGGCGCGATCTCGGCTCACCGCAACCTCCGCCTCCTGGGTTCAGGCAATTCTCCTGCCTCAGCCTCCTGAGTAGCTGGGATTACAGGCATGTGCCACCATGCCCAGCTGATTTTTTGTATTTTTAGTAGAGACGGGGTTTCACTATGTTGGCCAGGATGGTCTCGATCTCTTGACCTCGTGATCCACCCGCCTCGGCCTCCCAACAACTCCCTGTTTTCTACTGGGAGGCTCTGTGCTAAGATGCTGATGCATACAGAGATGGAAACGACCCTTCCCATTGCACCACCCCAGGACCTCACTGTTCAGTGCCCGACGGCTTTTGCTCACTATTCCAAAATAGAACACATAAACAAATAACAATAATCCTTCAAAAAAAAAACCCCTAATTCTCTGTTGGCAAGAATACCACCTGGAGTGTGAAGGTGTTGCAGAGGTATGTAAGGTGGGATGACTGGCAAAGACTTCTGGTTGGAGAAAGCCTTAGAAGATTGCATGACTGTTCACTGTGGAGGGGGCAGGTGGGAGCTAAGACGTCTCAGGTAGAAAGGTCAGATCAAGACAGCAGGGTGTTAAAATAGACAACTCCAAGCTTATTGGATTTGCAGACACTCAAATTAGACTATTTCATTCTTTGCTTAAGGAATTTCAAATATTTCTCTAAAGTAATGGATAGATTTTTTTTCTTTTAAGTGAGAGGTTGGTTTAAAATAGCTGAGAATAAAGATTGTGTCTGATTACTATTTATTCTAAGAATATGACAGCAAAGAAGGGATGGGGGAAGCTCTGAAGTATAAGCTCAGAATATTCGTATTTATTTGCTTGAGGTGTTGAGCATATGGGTTATTTTTGTATTACTCTCCCTCACTTTTTTTTTGTAATTTTATTGAAAATGAAGGAAACTGCAAAAAATAATATGCCTGAATTTAAGCTGCTTTTTCCTAGCGAGTAAAAGACATCTGGAGAGTGACTTTAAAGGCGCAAACCAGAGATATTTTAGCGACTAGAGTTTTCCACACACCTTTGTCAAAGTCCTGAGAGGATTTAACCAAAATAAAGCAATTGCTGACCTTTGACAGGACCACTCTCCCTAATAATTTCTCTTCTGTTTCCTCTCAGTATAGTTAATAGAAATAGAATCTCCCAGTCACAACTCTAACCTTCCTGATCTCCACTCTGCCTGGGATTGCTCAGGCTTAAACGGCTGCAGGGATGTGTACTTTCCCCAGTTTTAGAGTGGAAGTCAACTTCAAACGTGGTCCCTACAGAATTAATAGCAACCTGCAGGTCCTCTCCTTAAACTCTGAATAACAGCCCCAAATAATAATGTCATCAGTCACAGATGATTTAAACTTTGACCAAATTCTATAAATCCTTGTTTTCTTGTTGTTTGTCAACATCTTTGGTGAAACAGTCTCAAGATCAGGAAGAAAGTGAAAACAATTCCTTGAACTAAAATGTTGGCATCAGATCCTCGGTTGTTCGCTGCCTATGTCAGCCCTCATTGTATTTCCTGCCTCTTTCAATGAGCTCCGATGCTTTCCCAGAACACTGAAAGCCAAAAATAGAGTTTCTATTTGATTACAAGCTTCTGATTATACAAAAAGAGGTATAATATCATTTCAGGATCTGCTCCATAACCAAGTATGATATTTATGCTGACCAGGGCTTATCAACAGTAAAGTATCTATATACCCAGTGTTTTTCTATGTATATATATCTATTTATATACACTCTGTTTATCCATGTATGTCCAGATACATCGAGAACAGACATGATATGGAAGAATTATTTTTTGAATTTCCATAATTTTTCCCACATTTTAAGAAAAATTCATTTCATTTAGCAAAAAACAAAAGCCTGCTTTATGTCTCAGTGAGCTAGGTGAAAATTGTAAGCACACACATTTAAACCTATTAAACCTATTATTAAATTTCGTAGATATTTCAGTTTTTTTCTGAAATTAATAATGTCTTTATTGGCTTTGCTCATTTACTTTACATGTAAAAAGCGACTCGTTCGCCTGGCTTGATTTACTTAGCAAAATAACATAGGTGTTTTCAAAGGCGTTTATCAGTCTGAATTGTGGAGAGAAGACCATTCACTAGGTGCCTCTTCCCAAACCAGTCAAATCTAGGGTCCCACACCATAAAATGTGCATTGGCTTTTAATGTGAAATCCTACCTTCAGAATTAATAATTATTCCCCCAGATCCTGAAAATATCCTTCCTTAAGGCCAGTGAAAGTCAATTTCTAGGAAATCATGGGTTTGTTTGAATGTCTCTACCACTTAATGACTTGACTCCTTACATAGGTGACTTCAGGGTCACCGCACAAACAGAACGGTCCTGTTCTTTGGGATGTGATTGAGCATATTGAGGCAGCATCTGGAGGAATTTTTGCCGTTCCTTGTTTTGAAGACTGCTCTAAGGCTCCTTGTTTCTCTAGATCTGGATGAGGCCAAGCTCATTTTGGAAATACAGGTACACAATTTATCTGCAATTACAAAAAAAACATACCCTGAAAACCAAAATTTTTTTCTACTCATTGGGTGACAAGCTTGAGTTGGCATGAGACCATTTGTAGTCCTTATTTATCCCTCTAAGGATGAATATTTATACATTTTGCTGCAAATTATGAATAGGTATAATTGTCAGACATGGCCCCAGACCCTACTGATGTATGTGTCCCATGTTTTTCTAAAATCTAAAAAATTTAAAATTCTGAAACATATCTGACCCAAGGGTTTCAAAAACAAGATACTGGGAAACTATATGCCTTTGTTCTTGATGAGATTAAAACCAGGAAAAAGAGTTATGGAGAAAGGAAATCCTTGTGAGTAAATTCCCAACACTGGTTGTGCCAAAACGAGAACCTCCCTTAATTATCCCACAGTGTGTTATGAAAGTCTCACAGAATTTAAAAAATGTAATCTGATTTCATATATTTCTAAAAGTGTATGTCATATCATACTTGCAAGAATAATTCATAGATGAGGAATTGCTGACTGAGTTACTTATTTTTCATTTCCTATGTTCTGGGCTTATAATGACAGTTTTCCAGGCTCCTCTCCAGACAAGGGACCGACAAGAGCAGGCTTCCACAAAATAAGTGACGTTCCCAGAGCAGATGTAGTCTTGGTAGCAAGATTTCAAAGCCTCTCATGAGTAAGTGATGCCATCCAGAAGCAGCAGAAGTGACTGCCTCCCCAGGCTCAGCACCCCTCCACCTGAGTGAGCTGCATTTCCTCCCACCTGATAGCCAGCTACAAGGGAGTCAGCGCTCTTTCCTCTCTCTATACTAAATGGATAGACTTCACAGGCTTTTTGTGCAGTCGTTGGTGGTTTCACCAAAGAAGATTCCATGATGTCAGAGTCTGTAATCATTTTCTCTCCCATGGAATATGCCTGTTCATGGTGTTTTCCAATCCCTGGCATCAGAAGCAACTGTCAGCTGGCAGTATCTGCCCTCTGCTTTATTACATGTACCTGGCTTTAGTTTTCAAATACCTGTAACTTTCTTTCGATAAATAACCCCAGAAGTTTAGGGACTAGTTAATAAAATTAAGAATTTGGATTTCTGGAACATGTGGGGAGGACAACTGTCATCTGAGACAACAGGTAGAGGTGGTAGAGGTGGAAGACAGACTCTCCCATTCCCCTCCGAGGTGCCCTCCACTCGGTGTCCTTCACCTTTCTTTCTCCCCAAAGTGGACATTGGGTGTCAGACACAATGTAATCAATTTTAAGTCTGAGATAAAATGGAGGCAAATGGTTAATATCAGATAACCTAGATACAAGGTTAATTACTGCAGTCCAATTATCAGGAGGGAAGACAGCACACGAATATCACCAATTAACCCCTAAATCAAATTTTTAAATCACCGTTCCCATGATTAATAGCACAGCAATCACTATAATTACCACCTCTGCCAGACCAGAATCAAGAGGAAAAGTGAAATTATCAAATAAGTTTGAGTGTAACAAGAAGAAACCAAACTAAAGTGCTGAGGGTCAGACAAAAGAGGTGATAAATCAGAGAAAAAGTGAGTGTGAAACACACACCCAGCCTTGCAGGCGTCCTCAAGCGTGTGATCTAGCATAGCAGAAGGAACCCTGCACGTGTGTGCTTGCCTTTCTTTGGGAGCAAATGAAGGCACAGAAAATGGATAAACATCTCTTATCCCCTGGTTACTGGGAAGAACTGAGGTCCACCTGCATCATCCAGGCTTTCACTGGTAAGGAGTTCACGGTTTGAACAATGAGAAGGAAAAGACACAGCTATGGAACACATGGAGACGAATAACACAAGAATGTCTTTCAAAAAGGAGATTCCCCAGGTTCACTCTGAATAACTAAAAGACTAAGGCAGAATAACTTTCTTCAGAAACACAAAATTTTTTCTATTCGGTTAACATAACCTTCATCTCTCCAAAGAGTTTAAAAAAAAAAAAAGTCATTCTAAAGTGTTATGCAAGAATAGGCAGATATGTTTTTCACATATCTACTTAATCAGCTCTTTCCAGCAGCACTAAGCCATGAAAGAAAGGTTGAATGTCCTCCAGAATCCTCAATGAGGAAAGAGCAAAGTGCTGTGTGGAGCTCCAATCTTGCAAGATTCCCCGAGCTGGAACACTGCTTCACCATTTGAAAGTAAGGGAGCTAAGTACACCTCCTCCATTCACACAAAGGGTACATTTGATGAATTATTATCAATAATTTTTCCAGTTTTTGAAAGGAATTCTATTTTGGAGGAAGATTGCTTTTGTACATCACAGGTTACTTTTTTAGTGTTTTGGGAGGTACGAGCAAGAACATGAGATGTGAGAAAATATTGTACAAGTGTGTAGGCATTGAAACGGTGTTACTTTCACTGTTCAGTTAAACCCAGAAACTGCTTTTGTTAGTGATTTTCCTTTACTCATTCATTTACTCACTGAATTCAGTCACTCTAGAAATGTCAGAGTTTCTAATATGTACAACCAAGGCACTGTGCGGGTACTGTATGGATATTGGGGTCATGGGTTCAACCATGGATTCTGCCCTTGGGGAGTCTCCAGACCACTGCAGAGTACACATAAGTGGCCACACACACACAAATGTACACACATATACAGCCTTACATAAAATTCTGTAAGTTAAGAGGACTAAGAGGCATAATATACAAGTATGGATTCTATTTCCAAAGCACACGCCAAATCTGCCAACTTCCCTACATTCTACCTACAGTCCTCTTAATCTACCCTAAACTCAGCTCCTTCTCATTGTGACAATAGCTATCTACTTAGTCTTCCTACTTCCACTTGGCCCTCCTTCAATTTAATCTCCACACAGCAGCTGATGGTCTTTTAAAAGCATAGATCATGTTATGTTCTCCCCTCTATAAAACCTTCCAGTGGCTTCTTAATGTATTAACAACAAAATTAAAACCCTCTATTCTGGGCACAAATGGCACCACCCACCTCGTTGACCCCATCGTGTTCCATTCCACAATTTCCCTCTCTGTTCCAACCCCTCTACCTTACTTTCCTCAAATGCACAAGCTCTCGTTCCTGTCTCATGGACTTTTTGCTCTCTCACCTTGCAATGATCGTTCTCACCACAGCTTCACATAGCTGGTTCATTTTTGTCATTCAGGATTCAGCTAAAATGCCACTTCCTCTGAAAGGCCTTTCCTGAGCCCCTAAAGCAGCACAATGCCTTTTTTTCATCACTTTATTCTACATTTCTGCAATGGATTTGTTCCTAGTTGATATTTTCACACTTATTACTTACTTTCATCTGTTCCTCCCCTCCACTAGAATGTAAGCTCTATGAGGGTAAATTTATCTTGTTAGTCACTGTATCCCCCCCATTCTAGAACAAAGTCTAATGTACAGTAAACTCTTAACAAATATTCGATAAATAGTGAATTAAGCTTTAAAAAAGAGCATCAGGACAATTTCTGAAAAATCAGTACTAAAACAAGGAAAAGCGGAGATGCAAGGGGCAGAGACGGGCATTTTCAGATATCTTAAGAGAAACCTAGAGGACAGTTGTGAGGGTAGATGTAAGATCAACGGGTAGAAACTGTAAGGATGATTTCTGCTCAAAATAAGGAGGAACTTTCTAGCAGCCCCTGTAACACACACATGGACTAGCCTACCTAAGGGGATGGGGAGGCCAGATGAGTGCTAGGGTGGAAGGACTATTCTCCAGGAATTTAAACATCGGATGCGGAGCTAGACAAGACAACGTTCAGGGTCCCCATGGAGAACCTGACTGCCTATGGTTCTTGGATCCTCTAACAAGTCTTTCCTCCCATGTAGTGAGGAAGTACTGTTCACAGCAGGAAGCCACAGATGGTCCAGAAGGATCCTGCTGTGGACTGAAACTCTTGCTGGCAGCTGCTCCTAAAGCTCTGTCGATGTAATAACGTCCTTGGAATCAAAAGACCAAAAGAAAGTCCTCAGGCTTTGGCCAAATGCTCATTCATTGTCTCCTAGTTTGACCGGATTCTATAGGATATAGGTCTACAGCCAAAAAGCATTTGCAAGGAGAGAGATGGCAAGAACCTAGTGAACATCATGGGCAATGACAGAAAGTCTCTAGAGGTGCAGACATCCAACATCTATACAGCCTACCTCTTTTTCAGTCTACAAAGCCCAAGGGTCTTCAGTGTGGAACACAAAGTGAAGCTCTGGTTGGGTGGCCTTCCGGGGAATGTTAAGCACTGGCTTGTTACTAAGGCTTGACTGCCAATGACACAGACCCCAGGAGAGGGTTTAACTCGACTTTTGTCTCAAAGTCCTTCCCAGTGACGCATAACTTTGACACCAGAACAGCTGGGCCAGCCAGCTGGAGGGAAGACATGCAGATGTAGCTGGCCGGAGTTTGAAGGGTAATGGGGCTCTCAGCTGTGCCATCAGTCTAGTATCCCACAGTGGGCTACAGACTGTGCAATCTCCCCCTCTGCAGACAAGTCATGGGTGGGGACATTGGCTCTGTCATGACCGCCTCTCATCCTTCCACACATGTGTGTTTAGAATAGAAAGCACTGCAGCTTTTCTTCAACTGCAACTTGGGGGACGTTTTATTTCTTCTGGGACTATTAGATCCTTGAGCCAATCCATCTGGAGAAGGTATGAGAGACAGTACTCTGGCCAGAACATACCACCTACCCAGATGTCTCGGTTTAAAACAGTTCAAATTAGAGAATGTGTGAAAGGCTGAGAAGTTAGAGGGGTGAGGGAGAGAAAGAGATCATTTTTGTTTCTGAGAAAAACATTTAAAACAAAGACTGACTGCCCTTCTAGTAACACAATTTTAGATTAGTTGATTATTTACCAGAAAAGCAGTATGAAACATATGTTTGTAAAATTCTCATTAGAAATGGCTTGTTTAATTAGGAGAAATACCTAAAGTAAATGACAGTTAATGGGTGCAGCAAATCACCATGGCGCATGTACACCTATGTCACAAACCTGCATGTTCTGCACATGTATTTCAGAACTTAAAGTGTGTGTGTGTGTGTGTGTGTGTGTGTGTGTGTGTATGAAATGGCTTGTTTAGAAAACATTGTGCACATTGAAGGTACTTGTTAAATATTTGTTGATTTTGATCCAAATAGCTTTGGGGTATTTTTAAATATCAGTGCATTGAGTACCCCAGTGACTGTAAAGGGGGCTATTTTTGTTAACGATAATTGAAATACAAGCCAAGATTGATTGATTCTTTTTTTAAGTGCTGTGAATATTGCAGTTCTCATATATAAGCAACTAGTAACAGTGTCTCTCTGAGGGAGGAGGACTAGGAGGTCAGATTTGGGTAAGAAACTCACTTTCATGTTGTACCCTTTTATGTTTTATTGAAAATATTTTTCTTGTGCATATGTTTATTTTTTAGAACAAAATAAAACTAGTTACTGTATTTGAAACTCTTTGTCTCTAGAGGCAAACCTGGAGCTTAGGCCTACCGATGACCTGCCAGTTCCCATAGCTTCTCCCAGGATCCCATCTCTTCCCAGTATGGTCAGCCAATAGCAATATTCTGGAAGACAGGATGCATGTGAGGGAATTTATGGACATTGTGGTGTCAGTACTGATAATTCTAGTTGATCTGTGACATAGATGGATGTATATGGCTGTTTACACAGCACTATAAACCCGCCTGAGTGTCACATGAACGGCTGTCTAATTTATTATCTTTCAAATAAAAATGTAGCAAACTCAGAAAGGCAGAGCACAATGAAGTCAAACACCAAGTATCAGATGAGCTCAAAGCAAATAACCTTCATATATTTTATTTTATTTTCTATAAGTGGGATTCCAGTACTGCAGATAGAAACCTCCCCCTCCCCGGCCCCCTTCTCTATCTGCGCATGGATTTCTGGGCAGGCGCCTGCTCCCATGTTCTTTGGCTTCCCTGCCCTTTCCTCCAGTTCACTTCCCACGGTTGATGAAGCCCAAATGCTGTTTTTGAAGCGTCCCCAACCCCAAAGGACAACTGACATCTTAAAAGTTGAATGAGTGTCCTCTTCTGGAACAGTCAACTTAGATCATCTCGGAATGAATGACTGCTCCCAGAGCAGACAGGAGATTGACTAAACTAGAGAGAAAAAAAGACTACATCAGGAGACGGAGGAGGGAAGTGTGGAGAGGTACCCACTGTACAGGGATATGATCAATGAAAGCTTCCTCCATCCCATCCCAGTACCGTTTCTGGGAGGTGAGCTGCACATGACCACCTCCTCTTTTCTCTTTTCATTCGTTTATTCAATAAACACTGAGCTAAGTGCTAAGAAAGGAGCAAAGGCATGTTCCTCCTTTTTTGGTTCCCCTTCTCCTCAGAGCCAAGTCTATTTTGACCACTTTGATGTTGCTTTTCTCACCTGGTGGGTCACATCATGCTTCTTCTCTTGGGGTTTCAGATCTTACTGGAGTGGGAGACAGCAGTTTCTTTTCCTTTTGAGACAGGGTCTCTCTCTGCTGCCCAGGCTGGAGTGCAGTGGTGCAATTTCTATTCACTGCAACCTCTGCCTCCAGAGTTCAAGCCATTCTCCTGCCTCAGCCTCCAAAGTAGCTAGGACTACAAGGCACGTGGTACCATGCCCAGCTAATTTTTGTTTTTTTTTTTGTAGAAACCGGGTTTCACCATGTTGCCCAAGCTGGTCTCGAACTCCTGGGCTCAAGTGATCACCCGCCTTAGTCTCCCATAGTGTTGGGATTACAGGTGGGAGCCACTGCACCCGAGCTAGACAGCAGTTTCTGATTCCAAGCTGAACTCCAACTTGAACCTGGAAGTTGGTTCACATTGCAATCACCTGGAAAGCTTCAAAAACTAAAGATGTCTGTGTTCCATACCCAGAGATTGTGACCTAAGTGGCTTGGGGGTGACCTGGGCTGTGAAAATTTTAGTAGACCCCCAGTGATTCTAGTGAGTAGACAAGCATGGGAGCCGCTGATGCAAATACAAATGGCATCCAAGTTACAATCCTAATCCCTCCATTTCAATGCCTTCAGCCACACCCAGGGATAATTAACCATGATTCAAAAACCTTTACTTGTGCCAACTGCATGAAGCGGCTTTAAAAATATCGAAGTTTATTTCATGCCCATCTACTCTCATGCCAACCCACTTACAAAATATAATTTAATCCATTAAATATTACAGGGAGCCATACAGAAACTTCTTTTCCAGCATGGGGCGTGCAAAGTATTTCTAATGCAAACACAGACAATAGGTATGTTTTCTTTTATGACAGGGGTTGAAATAAAGCAGACCTAATTATCCCACCCAGATGCTATGAAGCAGCAGCCATGTGAATACTGTGTGAGGAAGCCTATCTCCCAGCCTTATCAAACCCACTTTTCTCTTCAACTGTGCCCCGGTAACCTGGGAAATATAAATTTTGATTACTGATTGCTGCATTGTGAGTAACTGACTATTTATCATCAGTAGCTGGTCACCAGTGTCAGTCCAGACTTAATTATCTCAGCTGAAGGGAAAGTAACCCCATGAAAGAACTGTTTTCCAATTAAAGCAGCATGGAATATGTGATTTGTCTCTGACGATACTCAATTCATACTCCTTTTCATGTTATTTGTATTGTCTTCGTTTCCTCATTACAAGCTCAGCGCTGTGAATCTTAGGTTCCCTAGCAAGAAACATATAAATATCAAGAGAGCAGCTGTCAGACCTTTAAAAAAAATCATGAACAGTCACCACCAAAAACATAACAATAATAACAGAGTTTCCACTAGCAAATTCTACAGTTAGGGTTAAAGACATCTTTCAACATAACCATTTATTTTCACAGGTTCCTAACCTCCTATAGAATGTGTGTATAATTACATGGGTATGTAGACACACACACACACACACACACAATTTTTAGATCTTATTCTTTCAGGGTTATGGGCTGTGCTACAGCTATTGGGTCAATGATGAAGAAACAAACCATTTTTCTACTAGCACAAGCATCTTAGGTAAAGACCTAGGCAATGCCATCTCTTAACTCTTCATTTTTCTGATCTTGTTTTTGCCATTAGTTTGACATTTATTTTGCATGTTTGCCCATTTGCCTATCTAGACAATTCTTTATTCCTGGACCAAGGACAAAAGTTTATCTTTTCTGTAACTAACTCAATCCTGATCACTTTGTAAACATGGCCTTTGAAGTCTGGGTTGTTTAAGAAAATACTTATTGAGCACCTACTGTGTGCCAGCCATGTTCCCAGCACTGAGGATTCCTCATGAACAGAAGAGGCTCTGCTTTCATGGAGCTTATATTCTAGTGGACTTGCACCCTAGTCCTTCCATTAGTGGCCAAGTGGCCTTGGGTTATTTAATCTCTGTAAGGCTCAGGTTTCTCTGCTCTAAAGTGGGATAATCATGCTTTCCCTTCATACAGCTCTTACTAGGATAAAAAGCCCCTGGCCCATAAAGAGTTATTTAGGGCCGGGCGCGGTGGCTCAAGCCTGTAATTCCAGCACTTTGGGAGGCCGAGGCGGGTGGATCACAAGGTCAAGAGATCGAGACCATCCTGGTCAACACGGTGAAACCCCGTCTCTACTAAAACTACAAAAAATTAGCTGGGCATGGTGGTGCGTGCCTGTAATCCCAGCTACTCAGGAGGCTGAGGCAGGAGAATTGCCTGAACCCAGGAGGCGGAGGAGGCGGAGGTTGCGGTGAGCCGAGATCGCGCCATTGCACTCCAGCCTGGGTAACAAGAGCGAAACTCCGTCTCCAAAAAAAAAAAAAAAGAGTTATTTAATTAATGCAGGTCTCCATTTTCTTCTCAGTCCTCTGTATCCTTGGGGTTGGCATTGGGAAACTCAAAGTATCCTCACCTTTCAGCATTTTGAAGTTTGTATACTTGTTTCCTATACCAATATACCATCACTTGTTTCCTAAAAACATTTTCTTACTGTAGTTACAATCTCCTCCTGTCCTCAAAACCTCCCAACCACAGCTTTCTCTGTCTTGCACGGGAGCTGCCTGTATTTCTTAGAAGATGGTAACTGCAGTTTAGTGCTTAACCAAAATTTTGTGGAAACTTAAATTATTCCTTTGGGAAAAGGAGGGTTACATTTTTCAGTACTGTGTGCCAGTGTGAAAAGGAGGAATAGCCTATAGTCATTGATGTTAAGTCATTATCTATTGGCTTATAGCTCTCTTCCCAACTGCATTACAAACACATCAAAGGGAGGGGCCCTTTGACTTCTGTTTACTTTCAGCAATTTAAATTAAGCATTTATTGTCTATATTTATGAGCAAGGAACTGTTTCAGGTGACTGTGGTCAGTAGGAAGATGAAGGTTGGCTGAAGGAAGCAGCACTTAAAAAACCTATCTGGAATCTTTTCACCTATCAGCCAGCTTCCCTAGGTTAAGAATATATACTAGAATTTCAATAAACCTCCCCTAACAAGAAGGTTTTAAGAATTTTTCTCTCTTCGATTGAATTGGGTGGGTAGGTGAGAGTTTTGGAGGGATGGCTCTTATTGGATCTTCCTTTGCCTTTTTTTCCTCCCCTCTTTTTTATCCTGTGTCTTGCACTACTGTGCCCAAGACTAGGGTTTTTCTTTTCAATCATTTTCCTATTAACAACCCCTCCCCACTCCACTTTTCTATCCTTTCCCTTTTCTGCCTTGTGAATTTCTACCCTTAAGACACTCTTCAAACATCACCTCCTCTGTGAAGTCTCCCGGATTCCCACTGACAACTAATCATTAATGTCTCTCTTTTTTCTTTCAAAGTACCTGAATGAGCTCTATCATAGCAATCAAATTGGCATTATTTGTTTACTAATCTGTCCACACCATTAGACAGTGAACTTGGCAAGGGCAAATGAATGCTTGATTGGTAAACACATAGATCAATGAATAAATAATCTAAGATACAATCCCTGGCCTCAGAGGATTGATAAATTATGGGCTAGACAGGTATACCAATAAAAAGCTGCAAAATAAAGTACAAACACATACGTAGCATAAAAAAGAAAAATGCTATCGATTTTAAGTTTTAATTTTTCCAGGGGGCTTATATTACTTACTTAGCTCACTTTATAATGAACTGGTGCCCTTGAAGAAGTTCCTTAGATTGCACTAGGCTTTTTTTTTTTTTAAAAGGTCTTAGTACTAGCTAGCCTCAGAAATCCTATTATATATACACGCCCAGGTAACACATATCAGACTGACACACAGCATTTGCCTTTCTACTTGCAAATACAGGTCTTGAAATATACATGAAATGTAAGATGCTGGTATTCTTACGGTAACACAACACCTTCACATTCTATGAAATCCCTGACCTAGTTACATTGCTGAGGGCATCGCTTAAGTGCATATAATGCCCAGCACAAGGAAGAAATTGTTATCTTAAGAAAAGTAAATTTTGCATTCCCCAAGTTCTGTATTATTAAATCTGTGACCTTAATACTACGTTAGAGTAGATATTTTATTCAATTATATGGACAATGAAATAAGAACTGAGAAAGATATAGCTGGCCCAGAATCCCCTGGGTGTGAAAAGATGATGGTATTTATTTTCTCTACTCCTGACAATAAAGTTTAAACTGTTACTTAAAGCTCCAGCAAACTATCAATTCAAATAGAAGTTAATTATTCACAGTCATACTTAACATTGTACATTTTTTATCTGAACTAAAAAATAAAAGCAATTGAATATTTCTGCCCTGAAAAATGGATAGAGTTGGATCTTTCAAAATGTTGGAAAAAGAAAATTAAACATGGCTAAAAGACGAATAGTGCCAAATTAAACAAATGGATTTGGTCCTTGCTAAATAAAATAAACTATTCTTAATGCTTCAATACAAGAAAATACATGGGCTTTTTTCTACGCTCATGGAAGTATTTCTCACATAAGCGCTTTCAAAACAATGATCTTTTATACCCAATAAGCCATGAACAGTTGAAAGTATTAAGTGAGGTTGAGGAAGAAATTCTTATCCACCTCCTTCCAGAGAGCTGATATCCTATGTGCTGGGAGGAAGAAGTAGATAATAACATGCACATTTAACCTCAAATTTATACAAATGTTTGTCTAACATATTCTTTGCGGTTCAAGAATTCTTTTATATTTTCTTGTCAAACCAGTTGGTTCTAATGAGCCTAATTATTAGTCTTTGTAGTCAGAGTTAACAGTATAACGTGACAGTAACGATTTTCAGTTAAAAGTCAACCCTAAGATGCACAAAACCTTGGATAAGATTAAATTTTAACAAACAGATTTCAACTACAGGCAAAAGTCCAACTCAGGTGTTATTATTTTAATAACACTCAACTCTAAAAAGCATAAAGCAAAGCATATTAAAAGAGGAACAAAGATGAGAATTAGAGAACCAAACAAGGGAAGGAAAACAATACAGGTTTTTCCTTCAATTACAACTTCTTGCAAGATATAAGTTGCAGATACAATTTCCTTTAGGTCATATCATTTGCGTAAATCTAGTTGTAAAGTAATTTAGAATTCTCCAGAAACAGTGGAGTTTAAATAACTAATCAGCAAATGTGTAGTCTTTTCTTTTGCTTCCTTTTCCTTTCTTCACTTCCTTAACAATTGGAATAATATTCTTAAATTATTAACGTAGTACCTAATTTGCTTCTCATTTCCCAATTTCATTCATTGAAACTAAAAGTAAAAAGCAAGCCTTAGTAAACTTCCAGCCAGGTTTCTTGCTTACAAATATAATGTGGATTTCTGGAAGTGCCCAGTTTAGTACAATCACACAGACCCCAGTACCTTGCTGACCAATGCCTCTGGCCCAGCCCCATCCTCATTTGCCTTTACAATATCAAGCTGATACTGCAGAAGCAGTTGATTGTCAGGAGAGCCAGTTCAGGTAAATTAATGAAACAGATGACTTTGTATGTATTGAAATTGACTAGGCTCAAATATCCACTCAGCTAATGAGCTTGCGATAGGACCCTGGCAGAGGTGTCATCATTCTGCCACTAAAAGCCTTTCTGCAGCCCTGCATCCTATCTTCCTGTCTGAAAACTGCAGAAGCTTAACAGCCACCAAGCTTCCAAAATGCAAACAGCAGCAATTGCCTATCTAAGTTGTGATTGATGGTACACAAAAATACACGGCTACTTCATAGATATTCTAGCCTGCAACAAATTAGGGATCTAAACCCTTGTGCTAGGCAGATAGCCAGTGTATTGTGGGGGACTGCTGTGGCTCTATAATTATATCCAGACTGATAATTGTCTGTTCTACCGCTGTGAATGGCTGTACCCTGGGACTTTAATTTCACCGTCCCCTTCCAGCAGATAATGCCTGACCCTGTGTCATTTTGACTGTGAAACACATGAAAAAGACAAATGAGTTTTTCTCTGACCATGTTAAATTAACTAATGGATTCTAGTTGTGAAACTGGCAAAATAATAAGCCAAGGCTCTGCTGGTACTGGGTGGACATTCAGATAGTCTCTAAGTGTGTTATTAACCTCGTGCATGAAAACAAAACACAACACCAAAAAAGAATTTGGCCAGTGTGAATAAAGAGTCTGTTTAGTGTGAATAGGGATTAACCAAATATTTTATATTCCAATGAGTTATTTTAGTATTTCGAGACACAGCTATAAGAGAGCTGTTGAATTACTAGAGGTGAGGAAGGATGGGAAGAAAAAGGGCTGGCCAGAGGCTGGTTAACAGTTTAAAAAGTACAACTAGATAGGAGGAATTAATCCTAGTGTTCTATAGCACTGTAGGGTGACTATAATAACAACAACAACCTATTGTATATTTCCAAACAGCTAGAAGAGCAGATTTTGAATGTACCTAACACAAAAACACAACAAATGTTTGAGGTGATGGATATGCTAATTACCCTGATTTGATCCTTACGCGTCATATACATGTATCAAAATTTCACACAGTACCCCATAAATATGTACAACTTGTATGTCCCAATTTAAAATAATAATAAAAGGGGGAGGAAAAGAAGACCACGCAGCTGGAGAACATCAGAAGCAGGATTACAACTCAGTTCTCAATGGTTCCAAAACCGTGAGGAATTTCCACAAATCCTCCCTGTTTCAAAAAAGACAGAGAGAAAGAAAGAGCTGTTGTATGGTCTTAAACTAAGCATTAGCTGAAGGCAAACTAACACGGGAACAGAAAACCAAATACTGCATATTCTCACTTATAAGCAGGGGCTAAACACTGAGTACACATGGACACAAAGATGGGAACAATAAACATGGGGGGCTGCTTGAGGGGGACTGTAAGGGGGGCATAGGTTGGAAAGTACCTTTTGGGGACTATGCTCGCTATCTGGGTGACAAGATCTTTCATATACCAAGCCTCAATGACACACAATTTGCCCATGTAACAAACCTGTACATGTACCCTCAGAACCTAAAATAAAAGGAAAATAAAAATAACAAATAAAAAAACAAAACTAGGCATTAATTGAGCAATTTTATAATCAACATTTCCCTCTTTTCTTCCAGACTTGTATTTTGTTTTCCCAATCAGAAAGTGGCTATAATTCAATATCCTTTGAAGATATACTCATTTGAACTAAATGTTGTAAATATGAAATATCTTAGAAGAGAAAATGACCAGTGTTTACATTAATTTCATTCCAACATAAAAAGGCACTATTGCTTCCAGTAATTAGTAAAAGACATTATAATCTGTACAGAGGGTAATTGTGCAAATTCCAGTCTTGTTATGTAGGCACTCCCTGTTACACATGGTCTTAATTTTTAACATGTATTTCCTTTTAGCTCACTAAAATATTACGGGTTTCATTTTAATGCAGCTGAAAAGATAAATGTCCTTTTCCCTGTTCCCATCAGAGGTCTGTGTGTTCTGGGAGGTTAAAAAATTATAACTCAGCTGTTCCATATCGTATTAAGATTGAAATTTGGCATCCCAGATGTGAATTTGTTTCCAAAATGAAACAGAATCTGGCAAGCTATTTTTTAAGAGGACAAAATATTTTAAAAACTTATTTTTAAAATAGACTTCTATTGGGTTTATGAGTGCTTTTAAGATAAAATTGTATAGTTTTTTTTTAAATTGGATTTCTGATGGGCAAAACCCCACATTTACCTCAAATTTTTACCTTTAAAAACAGGCTAGTGAAAACGCAGAAGTTGTATTACCTTTCTTAATCAGTGACCAAAAATACATGCTTGCCTTTTCTTTAGGTGGTGTATTTTCAAAAAAGCTCTCTCTGCCCAAGAGGAATTTATTTTGCAAAGTAATATTTTATTGTGTGTTTACCATGTGAGACACAGACCTAGCTCTTGATGTGTAATGACTCATTTAATCTTCACAATAGCTTGAGATACATGCCATTATTATCCCCATTTTACAGATGAGGAGACTTCCCAAGGTCACATGCTAACTAGTAAGTTGGGGAACAGGGATTTGAACCTGGGACAAACTGGCTCTGAAGCCCACATTCTTAACTACTATGTGTATTGCCCCTCTGATCATAGTCATTGCCCTAATCTTACATTCACTAAACATTTAGTAAGTGCCAATTAGTCTATGTGTAGGGCATTATACTAAAGTTGAGTGTGGGGTTGCGGGAGGTGGCGGGAATGGAGAGGATCTAGAGTAAAGCGTCAATAAAATTTTTAAAAAAACGCAATCCCTACCACAGTTCTGCAGGTCAGATGGACGTGACTCAACGACTACAAGATAAAGTAAAAGCTGCACTTTGCAGATTGGTCCCTCCAGTTTTTGGGAACTACAGGACCTGAAGTACAGGGTCTCTGAGGCACTTGGGTCCTTCTGAATGTTATGCCCAGGCCCAATCTATCTTGTGTAAAGGCCCTCCTGTTGGACTGGACACATTTCCCAGGACCACCTTCCTAAAAACACTCAAAATCTGGTGGTGAAAGTCCTTGTATAAAATTCTGAAGCTACGAGTCCTCCATCCCTTGTTCCCAACCTCCTGAGTCAAGACCATTTCTTGATGTGATTCATGCCAAACACTTAACACACTGCTGTATTTTGGATGGATCAAACCTACTTAATCTTTAATCCTAAAGTAGAAGGAAACAACTGGGGGCCTTCGGTATAGAAAGTGGGGTCAGGCGGCTGACAAAGGGAATTTGAATATATATCCAAATCACTCAGAAACTTTTATGCAGGTGCAAGTAACTTATGTCTAAGTGGCCACAAGACTGTCTAATGGAAGACAGACGAACGTAACTCCATGTTTTCTGCTAGAAACCAAAGCTTTGTGTGAAATCTTGAATTTATGGGTAGGGAGTAAGGGTAGCCTGTACCAGCCTGTTCTTTTCCTGATCCCTTCACCTCAGTGCTGAACTGCAGCAGATTGAGCACCTTTAGGCTTTGGTGACCCCATCACTGGGGTGTGTTTATTTGATGGTTGATTTTGCTGTACTGGACATTCTCCTTCCCACATTCCAAGAATCTTGTAACACATGCTGACTCTTTTCCCTTCCCTTCTCTTTTTCCTAGGAAAATCAATGAATCAATAAAGACTATTGGTACTGGAAAAGAAAAAATGTCCCGTGCATGTCACGGTGCTTTGTTACTCTTCTCTCAAATGCCAGTGGACGTTAATAACAATCGCTTTGGATGTGGTTGCTCTGAAAGAGCTGGCTCTTAGCATTTTGTCACACTTAGCCAATTGTTAAAGTATCATTAACAGGGACCCAGACATAGATGACAGGTGTAAACAGATTATAATTTACAACGTGCAGGATCAGGTTTCTCCACCCCCTCTGCCAAGAGCTCACAAACACATCTTAACTTGGTCCTGTAGGCATTGCAGAAATTCTTACAGGACTGTTTGAAAATAAATCCTATCCTGCATCAATTTGGTAAAGTTTTGGCCTTTTGATCTTTTACTGTTAATTCAACCCATGCAAAGCTATGAGTTAATTGCTAAGTTAACATTTCAAAATGCTCTGTACAACTAAATACACACATGTGCCCTGGAACCCTCTGAACGAGCTTTCTACTCTATGTCATACATTTCCCTCTTTGTTTTTCCTTTTTCTCACTAGTGGTGCATTGGATGGCAGGTTTGAAATGCTTAACAGTTGAAGAGGCCCGACATTGCTGCTCTGTGCACGGATGTGGGATTTCTTACGCCTTTTTAATCAGACCTACTCAGCTGCCTCTGCATTTTTCAATGCTGACATGTTTCGGTAAAACTTTGACTAACTGGAATACTTGGGGGAAGGGGGTTCTGGTTGAATGACTTCCTCGTTAAACTGAAAGTTATTTACAAAGCCTTTTTTATTTAAAATCTTTCCAAAGTATATCAGCATACTTTTCTCTGGAGTGAGGTGGCACTATCACAGAAAAATTGTACAGTATGTGGCTGTTTGGAAGGACTGTGAAATAATATAGCAAAGTTGCTAACAGCTCCACAGTCCTTTCTCTTGCTGGAAAGCAGCCCCTCTCAGTATCCTGAGGCAGCTTAGGATGCCAAAGCCTACTAAGCTCTTCCAAACTTATTTTGCCCTTTAGGCAGAGGCCTGAATCTTTTCCGGGGGACGAAAAAGGTCCTGAGGCCATCAGTCCTCACCTTTCTTCCCTCATGCCACCAGACTTTACTCCCTCCAGTCTCCACTGAGGTCCATGGATGCTCCTCCTTCACCTATGCTTGGAATTCATTCTCTCCAGCCTCCACAAGACGGGTATCTCTATGCCCTTTCTCTACCAGTTTCATTCTATCCCAATAGACTGAAACTCTGATAAATATGCCTATCTCTCTATTCAGAACGAACTTCTCTCTCCACATTTTCTTCCCTTATGGGCAAAGTCCTTTCCTTCAGTGCCAAACACCTTGCAAGAGTGGTCAAAACCTACATTTACTTCCTAACCTCTTATTCTTTCTAAAACTATCTTTTTCCTTCTTCTGTAATTTCACCAAGACTACTCTCAAAAAGGCCATCAGGCTATCTACTGGATCCTACGGCTTTTTCTCCGCAAGCCTTTTTGATTCTTCCTAAATTTAGCTAGAATTCATTTCCTTCTCTGTCTTTGCTGCCACCATTTTGTTCTGATGAAATTCACATGTGTGCCACATAAACCAGATCATGTCACTCACCTTCAGTGCTTCCCATTGCACTCAGAACAACACACGGACTCTACCTCTACATGGCTCGCAGCTCTGATGCTCAGCTACGGAGAGCTCATGCTTCCTTCTCCACCACATTCCAGCTAGTCTTTTGCGTCCTCAAATACCCTAGAGCACCCTCTGCTCCTTCTACCCAATGAAGTCTTTCTTCCCCTCACTGCTCCTGGCTGGCTTCTCCACCTTCAGGTCTTAGCTTAAATGTTACTACCTAGGACAGAGCTTCTTTGACCAAAGCATCATTGATGTGGTTGGTTCCTGACAGCCCTGCCTCAGCACACCACTCTTTTTAATGTTCCTTTCCTGCTAGTGACCATAAGCTGTAGTGGGAAAGAGCTTGTATATTTCCTGGATGGATGATCTTTTGTCCTCGCTAGGCTATGAGTTCCCCGAGCCCTTGGATCATGTCCTTCTTGTTCACCACTGGACACCCACTGCTTAGCCCAGTAATGGGCACATTATTATTGAATGAATGAATGAATGAACAGATGAAAACAATACTCTTCTCTAGAAGGGCCGTCTAGAAAGACTACAGAAATCTGATCAGACAAGTAACTCAAGAAGAAATTCCAATTTTAGGTTTTGTAGCATTTGAAATGTCAGAAGGGATGCTCACTCATCCTTGCACATACATAAATCAGCTCTCTCAGCCTGGGGGAGAAAAGCATTTGGCATAATACAAACATATATCTTTTTGCAGGAAATACATGAACTCTGTGTGGGGAGTAGTGACTAGGATGGCCTGAAGGAAGGTAGGAGGGCAGCCTGGCAATGGACTGCTGCTAGTTCAATGAGAGTAATACACAGCACCAAAGCCTGGAAGGAGAAGGAAGTTGAGTGATGGTGGAGGGAGTTTTACCCAGATGGGGAGGCCAAAGTTAAACCAACTAATAATGTCATTGACGTGAGGGGGAAACAGGGAAGCTGAGCAGAAAGTGGGATGCAGAACTGCATGTCCTGCACAACACAAAGTTGTGCTTGCTTCCGGTTCGGGGAAGAGGACAAAAAGGATGTGGGTGGAGGGAAATAGCAATTGCAGTGACGAGCAAAATGCATGGTGGCATGAGGTTGCTGTAAGCATGCATGAGGAAGCACCAGGAGTTTCTACTAAGCATGTGATCTTTGGATTTTGAATGATTAGAAACTGTGATCAAGGTAGTATCACGATTATCCTAACTATCTATGCTATCAGCTGAGGTTGAAGGGGACCCGTAAAGAATCATCATTTATACTGATGTCCTACTAATTCCATGAGGTCCTGACACACCTTGAAAAACAGGGCTAAGACTGAGCTGAGGGGGATGTTCAAAGCTGCAGCACCTTTCAACAAATGTCCAGCTATTAAATAGGTCATGTTATAACTGGAGGTGTGGAACTTCTGCTTCAGAGACTGCTCCTATTGATTTTGTAAAACAGATTACACCTACTCTCTTGATTTTTCAACAATCAGATTTACATATACTGAGACTACTTAAAGCAGAAGACTTCTACGCCATTCTAAATCAAGAAGACATGCTGGTCATTTGGCATAGTCTTTTGCTTTATAGGCATTTTCTTAAATGCTTAAAAAATTAAATACCAACTCAATCCTATTGACTGACCCAAAAGGAAATGGTTTTAGATAAAGATACCCATACAGCTTTCAGTTCACCCAGCTCTTTCTACCTGCAAGTAACATAATAATTTCCTTTACATAGGAAGTTCTTAGAATCATCAGTTGTGAAAACAGATGTTGGGCACAGCAGTTAGCATCAGTAAATCTGCCTTTATTCAAATGCCCACCCCCACCCTCAGCCCCATTCCCACCCCCTGTTGGAATTGAATTAGCCTTCTGGTATTATTTTAAGAGTGATTGGAATTTAATTTTAGTTAGGAAGAGCTGGGTCCATTGTTTACATACAAACAAAAGAATCCTCTCTCCAGCACTAGGATTCCTGCTTGGCTGGTTTTAAATAGATGAGGCTGACCAGATATTTACCATCAGCTTGGTGAAGAAAGAGACACTGTCCTCGGGAGCCAGAGTCATGGGAACTCAGTCCACACAGTAATGCATTGCTAATTGTGAGTGGACTATGACCAATCAAAGTCTCACTGTACATTGCACGGAGGTGGGACCAAAACAGGAAAGAAAAGATCCCCTAAGTGCCAGCATGTTGGGAAGGCATCATTGCAATAAAATTGTGAAACTAATGCTGGCAGGCAAACAACAAAAAACAACAACTGCCACAAACTGCAATATGCTTATCAGGGTCTGACCAAGAAAAGGGGGCCCCAATCTTCCACAGAGGACACTGGCAACAATCCCAGGTCCTGCAACTCCTGAATAGCTCCATGTGCCGTGTTCCCTTCAGGTACTGCATTGTCTGCGGGAGATGTTCTCAGCAGTCAAGGAACAGCTGCACAATGCAAGCGGCCTCTGAATGGTCGAAAAGCTTTTTATTCAGGCCTCGTGTGATTTCTTAAAAAAAAAAAAAAAGCAAAACTGGTGTTCTTTTGTGCTTTACAAAGGCAGCACTTTGCCGACTCCAAGTTCAAGACTCATGGGCTATTAGGAGAGGAAAGATGGACATTGTATTAGCATGCGTGACAAAAAGAATGGGCGTTCCTTAAAACGAAGTCCATAATAAGAGCAGCCTGGTATCTGGAACACCTGCTTAGCTGGAAGCAGCTCCAATAGCAGTTAGAAGGTAAGTATATGCAACAATTACACACGCATGCACACACGCACACACACACAGGGACCCATCAACAGGAAAACAACAGCATGCATTCACAATAAATGCATCTCTTAAGAATAGGCCAGTAAAAGAAATTGTAGTCACGGAAAAGTTAGAACTAGGAAGGATGTACGAACTAGGAGGGATGTGTACCTTAGTTTGTAGAGAAGCTGCTCTTCCAGAGAAGTTAAATGACCTACTCAAAGACACATGGATACTTCATCAAATCACGTTCTTAGCACCGCTTAGGAAGGATGTCCTGGTGCTTCCTGCTCTGCACGTGAGGCAGTGTTGAGGGGTCTGTGGAGACCAGGTCAGGTGTTCTAGCATCAGTCTAATCTGGACTTGAACCCCTAACATACGTCAATGCTAGGCGTTCAAGTCTAGGGTTTCCAGTTCCATGACCTAGAGAAAAATTCCTTTACTCTTCAGAATTTCAACTGACTTAATCCCAAAATGGGGATAAAGTAACTTGTGTCTTTAGAGTTGCCACAAAGATCGAGTGAACAAAGAGCTAACATTAAATAAATGTTGGTGACTATGCTTATTGCCATTAGCAGTAGCCAGAAAGGTGGTACTTTCACCTTCTCAGAAATTTCAATACATTTAGAAAAAGAGAAAAGTAACAGGATATACACAGAAAATAACCACAAAGGTATACAAGTAAGCATACAGTGAATTAATATAGACAGGTTGCACAAACAAAAGGTTTAATAGTTTCATCTGCTCTTAAAAACTTGGACGAAATACTTTACATATGAATATTATGCCTCTTAGCCCTCTATATGGGCTCATTGGTTTGAGTTTTTTTGCAATGACAGGTATTTGTTGATCCTTTAAAAGCATTTTGTCTTCCTCAAAACAATTTATTGCTGAATATTTCACTTCATTCCTTTTTTTTTTTTTTGGATGATCACTGGGTCTCCTCAACTTTGGCCACCAAGATGCAACGCCACTTTCTGTCCTGAAATGTCAAGCTCACACATGGAGCCACCTCAGTCTGTCAGGACAATGAATTATTTTAAGGTCCATGTTTCCCAAGATACTTCTAGCACTATTATTTTACATGTGTCCTGACGACAGTTCTGTTCAGAGGAACAGAATTTCAATTAGATATGTTTTTGCCTTCAACAAAAGTTTGTCATTTTTTAAATCTGTCCTTAAACTCATTAAGTATCTGTTCAAATGTACTTCTTAGTAGCTACTCTTCTGTACTTATAGTAATTATATAAATAGTACATGACAACCTTCTCGTGGTAAAATAAACAAACATTTTAGACAATGCTAAAGTCCTGCTTGACCATCCCTTGTCACCATCACCATCACCATCTTGGACCTTTCACCCTACAATATGCCTGGCCTATTCCACAACAGCGGGGCACCCTATTGCTACACTGTTTCCTATGCATTTTCTAGAGTTTTCTTTTCCTTCTTTGCCTTTGTTTGTTTGTTAAACCAATATTTTTTTTTTGTTAATACATTCTTGGAGTTGGTATATTTTTCATTGGAAGTAATTCATAGCAACTAAGAACATATTTTCAATTGCGTTTGCAATCAAGTAAATTTTTCTCCATTATATATATAATAATTTTAGACATCTACACCCTTTTCTTACATACCACAACCCAACATCCCCAAAATGGCAGTGTTAGAGTTGAAGCCTAGATAGTATTTATTTCTTCGGCCCTAGACAGCTTTTCTCAACAGGGTTTTAGCTATGATGATCTGGGCAAGCTTTATACGGTGGTCCTCCCTCCTAAAACTGGAGGCAATCCTGGGTTGATTCTGTAATTTTTGTTTTTGTAGCTTTCCTTCTGAAGCATATGTCACATATTCCTAATTCTAAGGTTGTTAAAGATCTGTAGACTATTGAGTATGCACATAATCTGACATGCTATGAGAGCATTTTCCCTGTTTTGCAATCTGAGAACAAAACGAATCATTGATAGTCATGACTTGTAAGAATCCCCTTGCCCCTGCAGCTGCACTGGACAGTGTGCAGAGCTTCCATCCTGCTTCTTAGGTTGTACTCCTGAGAAATGGCTCCTCGGATTCTGCTATGGTTAACTTGTCCTTCAGTGCAATACATTTTAATAATTCTGTGTGTATGTGTGTGTGTGTGTGGCCTTTCTTTAATTTGTACCCCCATAGTTCCCTTCAAATCACACTAAAATATATATAATAACGGATAGATTTCCTTCAACAACTTGATCTTCACCACTAGAATGGTTAACACCATTTCCATCAGTGGTGGAAGTTAATTTTCAGGGTATTTGCAGTTCAGATACTTTACATTTAATATTATTTTACTTCTGGCTTGAATTTTTCTTAACCTCTTGGTTTTTATATAAAATTTTAATTATTTAAGTCATGAGTCATGCTGATTATTATTCCCATTGTATCTTAAACTGATTCTAGATATACAATGCATTATATTGCTTTTGTCGGGTTAAAGTAAATTTTTAGTTTATTAAGTGTTCTTGAGAATTTTCTCATCTCACTATTTTCTGTTAGTTTTCCTTTGATTGCAAGTTCTTTTTATCTTATTTTCTTGTGTCAAACTGCATAATTTTTACAAAACCCCTTTTCTTCCACTGGTTGGTTATGTAAAAGATTGATCTTTATATGCTTAGTCTGATATTTTTTCCAAAAAATGAGATAGGATTCAAATACTCATTATTTTCAAGGCATGTAGTTATTGTTACAGTAAGATATATATACATATATATGTATTTTTTTTAATTGGGAAAAGTGTCCATTATCATGCCTTTGACTTACAATCACTTCAAATACCACTTTAAAAGTAGGTGAGTGAAAATTATGGTAAATGAAACCAAACTAGGCTCTGTCATGAGTACAAACTTATGCTTGCACAGAGGCTGTTTTCTGTCCCCTGCCTGTATGTTGCCTCCACCATTTGGAGGTCTCTATCCCTGGATAAACTCTTGCTTTAGGTGTTCACAAAAGATCCCCTGACTTCTGGCTATAGCTTCAGTTTCTGGCTTTTCCTCCTGGGAAGGCCTGGCACTTTTATACTGTGAAATCTAGAAGAAATGAATCCCCCCATCATTTCCACATGTCACTTTAATCCCTACTAGAAACCTAATATGGCAAGATAGGGGCTGGGGACAGAGTTTGGCCCCACATGTCCCTATTTGCTTGTAATCAAGCATCCCTCATATTTCCCTATAGACTGATGTTGCGTACAGGCATGTTAGATACCTAATTTCAAGAGTGAGAGAAAGAGGGAAAAAAACTTGGCCCAAACTATCTTTTTTCACTCCAGTGTCTTCCTTGGCAGTTTATTCTCATCTGACTGGCACCAATACCTGCCAACAACTTCTACTTCAGATCAGCATCTTTTGGCACTTAAGGTGATAGTGTATTTCTACATGGCTAAATGCAGGCAGGAAAAAGTCTTGTGTAAATAATATTTTCCATTAGCAACATTGAACTGATGTCAAAGTTCTCCATCCCTCTCAAGACAACAGAATTCACAATCATGATAATATTAAGATGACAACATAAATTACTTACAGGGGATATCGTTCTGCCCCACTTGATACTATTTGGAAGAAACTACAGGAGTCAAACCTAGATCATGTCTTTTTCAGGCTGCAACGCTTGATAACATTCATGTGGCTCAGCGGTGAATTATGTGGGGTAGAGGGTGAACACAGCGGTTGAATCACAAGCTGGCCTGGCTACACAGAATGCTAACTGGTGATGACGAACGTGTCCAGTGCATTCTAGATTGAAAATATGGCAGATGCAAATTAACACCACACATCTTTATCTAAACCTGCTGTGTCAGTTTTCAGAAATCCTGGGGCTAAGGGGGTAAGAATCACTAAAACTCTAACTTTTTTTATGTGTACTCACATTCAATAACTCTTGAAAACAATGTTCATAAAAAGAAAGCAACCACATACTAACATGACATAATGGAATGTTAAACACTGCATGTTCCTATACTAAGAGGTCACCTACACAAGTTCATTCTGTCAGTATTAAGTTCACATTATCGTCATTACAAGTTTAAATGCTAATTAATAGTTAGAGCGGGCCAGGCACGGTTGCTCAAGCCTATAATCCCCACACTTTGGGAGGCCGAAGTGGGTGGATCACCTGAGGTCAGGAGCTCCAGACCAGCCTGTACAACATGGTTAAACCATGTCTCTACTAAAAACACAAAAATTAGCTGAGTGTGGTGGCAGGTGCCTGTAATCCCAGCTATTCAGGAGGCTTAGGCAGGAGAATCACTTGAACCTGGGAGGCGGAGGTTGCAGTAAGCTGAGATTGCGCTATTGCACTTGAGCGTGGGTGAGATAGCAGGACTCCATCTCAAACAAATAAACGAAAAATAGCACGAACTCACATGAATGGGCATCTAGGGCAGAAAAAGAACATAAGTTCTTTAAGATGCTTTTTTTATCCAGTTATGAAGTCTCATGTTCAGAAGCACATGTCATATCTTGGCAAATGCACTGGTAGTTGCCCATTCATTTTCTTCTCCATGTTATCTGAGGACTGTGCCCCAACTGCTGGGACAGTAGCTTGGGGAACCATCAGGCACTGAGTCTCTTTGTATGCCTCTTCGCTTCAGATACAGGAATTGCTGTAGAATTTTTTGAAGACTTTGCATAGGGAGTCTGAGCTAATAATTTCTTACATCCTTTACAGTTGTTACCTGTTAACCAAATCATGTGTCAGTCTGAGAACTGTGCACCAAAGTCTGCCACCATAACTGATCAATATTCTGGTGTTTATATAATTGAGAATTCTGGACACTGCTTTGAAAAATAAAGTATCTTTTAGAGGACATTCAACATTACCTTTTCCCTCTTCATTGCTCTATTGCACTTTATTTCTTCCCATGAGATCCCTTCTCCAACCTTTTACAGGCATATATCTTTTTTAAAGGACCCTCATTGTCCCTTTATCTTTCATTAACTCGGTCCAGGAACATTTGTTTTCTTCTCTCTCATTTACTTTAGACTGCAGAGAATTTAGAAGCAACCTGGGTCCATACGTCTACTCCATCAAAGAAACTTAAAAAGAAATTAAAAAACCCAGAAAGTCAAATAACACACTCTGCTAGGATTCTAAGAGAATTTGGATTCCTCTGAGGGTGAAATTTGACCATTTGCAGAAAGTGGAGCAGTGCAAAACCTGTGAGGGTTACCATCATCTTAAACCTTGAGTCAAGCTGGTTTCTGCATCACTCTTAGACAAACAGTAAGTGCCTGGGCTGAATGGCACAGTGCATAAGGAAGTGAGGGCAGTAGCTCTCTTCTGTTCAGGGCTATTCTGTTTGCTTCACTTCCCTGGCCTGGCAATCGCTTCCTTTAATTCCAGAGGCTGCTACTTCAATAGCACTTGAGCCCTTCCTCTGATTTTATCTGTCATTTTGAAGATAGCATCATTATTTTCCATTTGCAACAGTGACTTTCTATAAGTGTAGGTATATTTGAATACTCACAAAACCCAAATAGCATATCATAAAGTTGAAGAATTTTTTTTCACCTAAGCTCAGAAAATAGTAGCTTTTCTCTTTCAAGACAATGTCATTTTATCTTTCAACTACCAAAGGAGGGATGATTGGTTTTTCTGTTACGACTATAACCGGATTCCTTGAAGACATATGTTATAGTGAACCCCAAGTTTCTCTTCAAAGAATCAGTATGTCAGTATGTTTAGCTCTCTTCTCTATTTTAAAGTTTAACTTCCTTGTAATTCCAGTAAACAACCTTCTCCACTCGTTCTAATCAGTAGTTCACATCTGTTCCCCTAGCCGCAGGCTCCATCCTGACTCATCCTGGTCACCTGCTCCGGCCACCATCTATGACCTAGTCACCCCTGGCTACCTGCTCTGAGCCTCCTGTAACCATCCTTCCCGCCAAAACACCCACCCTGCCACTCCAGCTCGGACCGCGGCTCTCTTTAAAATAGCCAATTGGGATTAGTGTAGCTTGTGCAGTCTAACCCTAGCCAATAGGGGAACGACACAGCAGTAGGGACGACCCCATCAGGCGTAACTACCCCTTCCCCCCTTGTCCAAGCATGAGGCCACCATTGCTGCATCTGTGAGCTGCACCTTCTATGGAAGTAAGTTGCCTTGCTAAGAGGATTTATCTTCAAGTACTATTTCTTTGGCAGCATCAAAATTTTACTTATAACACATAGAAGAGCTACCTTTCTATTTCACACCTAAGTACATTTTACTTAATGTTTTTGGAAAACTCCTACAAGGTGCTCTGGTTCAGTAAAACCTCCTCCCCTGTCCCTTCCTACCTAGCATGTGAGCAAAGCAACTCAGTTCAGAAAAGGCTCTCTCCCACTTCAAACCTCTCTATGCTCACATTTTCACATTTTCTATGTTCATGTTCACTTTTAAACTTCCATTTTTCTCTTGTTTAGTTTCTACTGAAAATACTTTTTTTTTCTTAGAATAATTCTCATTATTCTGGAAACATAACTGGCTACATAAAAATACTGACTAATATAAAAACTAAGCTTAACTCTTAACATCTAGACCTGTTATCTTTTAAAATAGGCCAAGAATTTCATCTTTGAATTCAGAGAGTGGGCAAGACTGATTAATACATGATGACTGTTTAATCTTCTGCAAAGGTTTACAATCCAACTGGCTGCATGACCCTTCCGGGCTGTTTTAACACAGATTAGGTAGCTGAAATACCACTTCCACATGCCGACACAAGTTTGTGCTGGCAGAAGAAAAAAAGTAAATGAGACAATATGATAAGGAAAGCAGATGCGTTTCGATAATGTGGTCAAGCCTCAATGCTCCTGACCAAGTCTCCAATGTGGTTGCCAAAACTAGCAAGTTTTACTTTTATAGTAGATTTTGCAGGCTCTCTCTTCTCTACTTCTCTATTAAGTTCTTTAGTCTTCTGAGCTGCTCTTAAAATACAGTTGGAAGGTCTTTGCTTATATGACAGTAAATGTTCTCTGTGGCATGACTCATGCAGATTAAATGCACCCTGGTAGAAATAGGAAAAAAGAATTCTCTTTGACCCCTAATGTTTCCAAGAAATAACCTGGGTGCTTCCAACCACTTCCACTATGAGTGGCCCTTCCTTTTCAAAGTTAGTTTCTGGGATCACTGAGAAAGCTCCTTTCTGATCCTCTTTCCTAAGGCTGGTGGATGCAGTGCTGCTTGGATTCAGGGTCCAGAGCATGGATGCAGTTTGCAGTCTCCCATCTGCCACACAGGGATGAGGTCTTATTTTTTTTTTTTTTTTTTGAGACATGGTCTCACTCTGTCACCTAGGCTAGAGTGTAGTGTCACGATCATGGTTCACTGCAGCTTCGACCTCCTGGGCTCAAGCAATCCTCCCACCTCAGCCTCCCAAGTAGTTGAGACTATAGGCATGTGCCACCATGCTCAGCTAAATTAAAAAAAAAAAATTTTTTTTTTTGTAGAGATGGTGGTCTCACTATGTTGCCCAGGCTGGTCTGAAGATCTTGGGCTCAAGTGATCCTCCTGTCTCAGCCTCCCAAAGTGCTGGGATTACAGGCATGAGCCATTGCACCTGGCTGACTGAGATCATTATATAAAAAAGTTGCAAGGACAAGAACAGATTTGTGATTACTATGATATCACCATTTCTAGTCAATGTTTCTCTAATTCAGTGTTTATTGCCTTTAGACTTTGGCATAAAAGGTGACGTGGCAGAGGATTTATCTGCAGCCTCACCCTCCACTGATAGAGGAAACTATACAGGGGAAAGTAGTCTATTTACACACCACCTAGTGGGCTTGGCTGCTCTGGAAAATGGCAGCCACAAATGGGAAAGTGGAGACAAGACCTGATCTAGTCTTTGGATGAAGACCCAGAGATGCCATTTAAATGAGGTGATGACTTGCTCTGAAGACAGGCATGTCTTTCTTCTGCCATCTTCATGGCCCTATCTAGTTCTGCTGTTCATCATAACTGTGCAGGGTTAATTGCAGAAGTCCTCATTTGCCTTTTAAAATCAAGGGTAGAGCTTGACTTTAAAATCAGAGTAAAGCTATCTCACGAGGCTAAGTTGCTTCTTAAAGGGCTATTAAGCATTTTGGAAACAAGATGTTTCGATAAATCACGAAATCATTTCAATAATAAGTATGTGTTGAAGACCAAGAGCAGAATCTTTGTTTACCAGGGTCAAAGCTGTAAAACCTCATCATGACCATAATCCCAAAGGCCACTGAGATTAGGATGCTCTTCATATGATCCAGCTTTCTTATCTCAGCTCCATGTGCCCACATGGCCTTGGGGCTCTTAGGCAAGTACTGGCTCTCTATGACACAGAGTCACAAGCTCAGAGTCATGGGCTCCTGAAGGTCCATGTCATGACTTCCCTGAGACATTCAGATTGCTTTACAGCTTGAAAGATAAACTACTAACAAACATCTTAACATGCTCACAATGAGTTAGCTCACTAGCTAAAAACAGTCTGCTCGTTCTTTTCCTATGATAACCCTACTACTGCAATCCACACTCTGTGTGTCCTCACATCTTGTGTCCATGTGTTCTTAAACCAATGCCTCTATAATAGGAATGTGTATGCCAATTACCTGAAGATCTTGTTAAAAATGCAGATGCATATCCAAGCACTCTGGCATGAGGCCTGAGCATCCACATTTCTAATAAGCTTCTGGGTGATGCTCATGCTGCTGGTTCAGCAGCCAGGCTTTAGATTATTTGTCAATCTGACCAAAGGGATGTAGCTAGGTAGTTACTGAGAGCTCTTTCATGCAGCCAAGAGACCACCATCTGGAAAGCCCCCACACTCATTACAGATCCTAATATCAACTCCACTCAAACGAACGTAACAGCACGAGAGAGAATTACAGAGCCTCCAAAACTCAGAGCCTGCAAACTATACTGAGCCCACCCATTTTCCCTGATTCTGCCTCCTCTCACTTTAACCATTCCCACCTCTTTTTATTGCTCATTACTGCTAGTCTGAGCAAACATAAGCTTCAGCCTGATAAGCAATCAACTGACTTTTCCATGAATATAGATTCTCATGAAAAACAAAAAAGAAAGGGAACAAAATGGAAAGGTGTTATATACTGAATTTGTTTTAGGTTCCAAACATATTTTTTTCCTTAGGCCTATTGCCTGATTTCCATTAAGTCATTCTGTTTGCTGTTAGCCTTTGAGTCAGTTTTTCCTGCTACTCTAAAAGGACTTTAAAATGATTTTTTAGAAACTGTTAACCTTAAAAAAATTTATCTTTTTTATTCTAGTGGCATTAAAGAAATGCTAGGTAGTACTGTGGGAACGTGTACAAGTGTCCTGAAGAGGTATAGCATTGATGTTGCTAAAAATGTCATATTCAATTTTATGGAAATCTTTGCTTTGATCCTTCCAGGTCATCTTTATTGGACTGCTAGCCACAGCATTCACTAAACCCTCTGAAAGTATTCATCTTACATTTGTATGTTTATTTTTCAAGATTCAAACATAGGAAATTAACTCCTAAGAATTTGAAAAGCCAGCAAATTGGAGATGTGTATTGTAAAAAATAAGTGGTTGTGACACATTCTTAAGGTGCAAAGGGCAATATTTTAAAAGCATTCATCATTTTCCCTCATTTTAAAAACTATTTCTTTAATATTCTCTAGGTAATGTATGGATTAACAAGAGGCCTTTGTTTTATTTATTAAGGAAGCTTCTATAACAGAAGCTTTTATTTCATAACAGTATTACTAACAAGCAAGCATTAAGACTGGCTAATAACAGCTTTGGATCTAAACCAGAGGATAAAATCCAATGATGTAAACTGCTATGTATCTAATACTTACTAACAATAATAATAATAAAAAAAAAGCCAAATGACCCCCTGAGTCAACATCCGTGAATGTAAAGCATTCTGCAAATAAGGAAGGAACATGATCAGCACTATTAATTAAGGTACATCATACTCAGCTTCTTGCAATATGTAAGCTACTCATTGAGAGGAGCTAAAGTGCTTTTAGGGGCTACAAATTAATGCTATCTCCAAAAGTGCTGAACCTTATCCCTCGCTTCATATTTGTGCTGGGGACTCTGGCTCCCTAGCTACCGTGGTTATTTTGAAGACCATCTATCCTATCACTTAAATTTACATCTGCAAACAGGGATGTCTGACAGCTCTGAAACTTGATTTCTCAGTTTGGGGTTGACCGGTCTTGAATTGGCTCCAAAGCTCTGTGGTATCAATCCAGCTGGACACTACAGTCAGCTATAATGCCTTCGCCTTCCTTGACAGCTTTCATCTCTTGACCTGAGATTTGATTTATGGACCTCAGTCCTTGCTTCTAGGGAAGACTGTCACACTCTCGATACTGTACATTGAGATGCCATGCCCAAGGTGGCTGAACAGTAGTTCTCCAGACTCATGGTGCATTTCAGTGAACATCATATTTCTCATCACACTGGAGCAGAAAACTTGCTTTGGAGTGGTGTATGGAGTGAAGTTCCAAGGTCCTGCTTGGGTTCTCAAGGGTGACTATGGGTTGCGAATATATCTTAGCGTTTCTGGCAGTCAGGAATTATAAAACAGGCTTCTTGGTATTTGTGTTGCTTTTAAGGCTTTTCTCTACTTACAGTGTATAAATGCTGCATGCCATGAGAAAGCTATTGTTGTGCTTAAATAATACATGTTTCATTAATATAGTTTCTTCAGCTGAAGAGTTTTAAGATGTGTTTCCAAAAATCCCCTTTCCAATGAGAAAACTGGGGCCAAGGAACAACTGCCCACCGATTAGACCAAGTCAACAGAAGAGATAAGAAGACAACCTCATTCTCTCTGCCTGGATGGCTTCAGCTCACCTTAAAACAGTATTGCTTTGCACAATTCTGTTCTGCAAAAGGGTTTTATCCAATGCCATTATCCAATACCATGTTAAATTCTATGCTTAAATGAATGGTGCCTTAACTAAAGGAATAACAGGACAGGCCTGGCGTTCTCTGTCTGCAATTTCTACTTCTAGAAAGAAGTATACAATAAGTAAAGCATGATCTTGTAGATAGAGTACTCTAAACCATTGATTTAAAGGTTCTCAGTGCTAGCTGATGGAAATACCAAATAAGCACTTTTCAGGCTCTCTGATGAATCAACAAAAAATAAAAATCATTATAAGCAAACAACAAAGTGGACCTGATAAATCATCTCTTAGATGTCTCTAAAAACTAGATGGAAAAAACATCACATGCTAAATTCCCTTAATATAGCCAAGGACCTACTAAAAGGGTACTTTACAAGTCTTTATAAGTCTCTGACATTTGAGGCCCTGAATCTAGAAATGAAAATTTCTCTTGGAGTCTGAGAAGTGAGTGAGCATTCATAATAGAATAATTACCCCTGTTCTGTACCCTCCCGTAGTGTGTGGAGAACTCAGCACTAGAACAGAAGCACTGAAGGCTGGAGAGAAGAGATTAAAAGCAGGAGGACCTTGACATGTTTATCTCCTGGAGAAGACCAGACTACCATAAAGCCCTCATGCACGGATTTGGAAGGGGAAACAAGAATGGGGAGCTGGTATGGAGGTAGCTCAAGCCGAGATCAGGGACCCATGGTTGTCTGTCCTCTGACTGCAGGTTAGAGGCTAATTTTCTTTTCATCTCCACCAATATTGCCCAGAGAAACAAAATATAAACAGAGGTGGAAACAACAGACACGAAAAAAAATTTATTTATAATAAGTGGGAAATTACCCTGTTCTAACGAGGCATACATAGCCAATTACTGTTAGCAGAATGTGCCAAATCAGTACTTTTCTGGTGACAACAGGAATGCAGTACACTATACAAAATTCACAAGGGAGTTTCCCCCAAATCATTCATACTATGTACACATTATAACACTTTTCAGAGCATTTAGTAGTATATAAACAATAATGAGAATGCCCAAACAATACTTATGCACTTTTACAAACACCTCTTTGCCAAAGTGCTGCCTGTACGGTTGGTCACAGTACACATTCCATTCAATTAGCTGTGACCCAGAAATACTGGTTGCATTGCTTCTGGGCCTTCTAAATGATCATTTTAAGATCATGTTTAAGTCAGTGATGGATCCTAACCTCGTACAAGCAGAAAATATGAAACTGCATTACTTTAGGGTTTGAGTGGAAAGGGACTGATGGTTAAGGAGTTTATTTTTTTAGAGGCACTTTAAATCACAATCGTTTTCATTTTAAAATACAAGTGTTATACATATCTAATGATTATTTTAGGTCATTAATTTCCATAATATTTCCTCTTATGACTACTTCTAAGTCTCTTTGGTTTTTATTTTAAAAGCAAAATCAACATATCTACTGACAGTTAGTCACAAATTTCACATTGTCAGCAATGTCTGGATTATTTTAGAAAGGAGAGATTACCAAGAAGATGATCCTCTCTAAGGTTACCTGACACCATTTCTCCACCCTTTGGTTCATGACATTGAAACCATGTCTGTGAAATAATACTCCAAAAGTGCTAATGTTAACAATATCTAATGATACAGGAATCCCATAGCGGACTCTGAGGGCTAGAAACTTGGCCTTTAAGTGGCTTACTGAACCAATGAGAAGGCAAAAGAGATGATTTTCCCAGAAATGTTGGTTTAATCTTCTGTAATTACCACTTTTTGGAGGATCTGTCAGCATGTGCCCAGCGGACATCTCTGCACCCCATAGTCTGAGGACCTTCCACAGCACCCCCGTGCTCTGCAGTAATCACAGTAATTACAGCACCTTAGGTTTACCTGGGCTTCAGCCTTTGTGAAAACAGGACATTATTTGATCTGCACCAAAACTTTGAGAGAAAAGCTTGGCTTTCTAATCATCTTACACATAAGGAACATTATTCTCAGAAAGCTTAATTAAATCAGAGGCTCCCAATATTGGTGGATCATCACAATCCCCTGATGGGCTCTGACTCATAGATGCCCAGGCTTCAACCTGGGAGATCAGGTTTGTCTCAGGCAACCCAGTCCCCCAACCCAGACTCATGCTTAAGTTCTCACCCTGAAGGACAGGAATCTAACATTGTCAAAAGAGGTCATCGATTAGCGCCATTTTCGAACACTGGCATCCGTTAGGACATTTAACAACTAACACTGCACACAAGGATCATCAGGGAATAGTCTCTGTTCTTGGGAGAATCAGAGATGAGTGGCTCTATGGAATTCATAAAACATCACTTAGATGAGGTACAGGTATAGGTCACGACCAAATAGAATGTGGGTAAAATCATCTGAAGGGGAAAAGTAGAGGAAGGGAGTGACACGCAGGGGCTTTGAGAGTAGGGGAGGTGCCAAAATGGATAAGGCAGGCAACAAAAGCCAAATTTGCCCATGTTACAATTAAGGTGTGGAATGAATCCTACATGATGGTCTCTAGCTAGCACACACATACACATTCTCTTTGCAGCTCATCCTCTATCAGCAGAAAATTTACCTTTACGTAAGCAGAAAATTTGGGGGAAAATGTAAAAATAGGAACACTTAGCTAGTGCTTATGATGCAATGGGCACTGAAAGCAATGTATACATAATGACTCATTTAATCCTCACAGCAACCCTACAAGGGAGATGCTATTAGTATTCCATTTTACAGAGGAGGAAACTGAGGCCCAAGGAGGTTAAGGAGCTTGCCTGAGGTCACACAGCTAGAGGGGTGAATGTGAACCCAGGCACTGGCTTCTCTGCAGGTAATCAGTGACACGCAGTCTCTTCTCTCATGCACATAGTTTCATTTGCAGACATCTTTTCCCTTCCACCCACTACTAAGTTTTGGCCTGATTGTTAAGTTCAGATATAATAGGTATCTCAGAGATTGTAATCACAATAAGCTTTCTCTTGCAATTAAACACAGATGTGCTACAACAACATCAATAACCCCACTAAAGAATTAGTGTGTCTGGACTGACAACGTAACGTATCAGGAGCCATCAACTTTCTGACAGCTAGCGTAGGACTTTGAAACATATCTGCCAGATGTTTGCCACAAGGATTCTCCTGAGAGCCAGTCACAGGATCTTGTCTGTAGATTCTGACTGCAGTTTTCTACATTAACCTGAAGAAATGGTGACAAAGAAAAATACAGGCATGTCAATCACCACCCACCAAATGTCACTGACACCAAAGAATCACTGATTAACCTGGACAGCACTGCAAGGTGACCTACAGGCTTGTTCTTGCTCTTTAAAATGTCCTCAAATGTATAAAATAAAAATATTTATGGCCTAAGGCTTCCTCTGATATACATATTTCTTTTAAAAAAGGATTTTGTAGCCAACCATTTTTTTCAGTATGTTTTAGTCTCTTAAGTTGAAAATTACAAAGAACACTATTTAGGCAAAGTGATAAAACACATAACTTTACACAGACTGGTTTTTTAGTCAAGAGGAGAATGTTCTATTTTTCCAAGCCAGGGTAAAAGTAGGTGCCATAGAGCACTATGGGAATGAAATGAGATGGTATATATATAAAAAAATCTCTGCAGGGGCTGGAGCGTGGTGGCTCACACCTGTAATCCCAGCACTTGGGAACGCCAAAGCAGGTAGATCACAAGGTCAGGATTTCAAGACCAGCCTGACCAACATGGTGAAACCCTGTCTCTACCAAAAATTAGCCGGGTGTGGTGGCACGTGCCTGTAATCCCAGCTACTCAGGAGACCGACGCAGGAGAATTGCTTGAACCTGAGAGACGGAGGTTGCAGTGAGCCAAGATGGTGCCACTGCACTCTAGCGTGGGTGACAGAGCGAGACTGCGTCTCAAGAAAAAAAAAATCTCTGCAAAACTTTACACTAATTACTTGGCCACTCTCTGGGTCAACTAATGATTTGGTAATAAATGAAATATCCCGGGTTCATTAGAGGGATGTTCTTCTCCATCTCTCAGCACAGCTGCTGGAGGCCATGGAGCAATTTAGTTCAGTGGCCTGGGCAGTATGAAGGTGAGACAGCCACCGTCTTAGACAGAGCATCAGGCCACATCCCTTCTACTGGCAAGAAAGTGCAAAACCTATTTATTTTGGTGAGGAGAGAGCTATGGGAAAGCTTATCTACACTTATAATTTACACTTACAGGAACTGTTACTAATGGGGCACTTTTACAGATCCAATAGAAAATAATTTCCTAAGTGGTGCCAAAATGTTGCCAGATGTGGCAAAAATGAATATTTTCATTCCACCATTGCCAAACTGTGCTGGAAAATTTTAAAGAGTAAAATTTTTTATGGATTGGGTGCAGGGATGTTACTAACGATGGCGATCCTGTCTCCAGGAGAAAAGCATCTCCTTGCACAGACAAGGGCCCAGAAGGAGTTGGCCCTGCTCTAGGGAGCATTCGCTCATTCCCCAGAGTCCTTGTGAGTCATCAAAGGACAAGGCTCCATTTAGAAAACAGCAAACTGCTTTGAAAGCTATAGAGGAAAAATGAGTACATACACATATGCACATATAATGTATTATTATTAAACAACCACATTATATAACTTTGAATAACATGTTACATAACTTTGTATCAGATCTATTTTTTGGGGACTGTGTTCGGAAAATTTTATAAATATATTCACTTTAAATACAAATACCTTCTAGTACTTGAAAATCCATCAAGTATAATCTTAGCCAAATTTCTTAAAAGCCTCAGTGAAACCACCTCTGAACTCCCCGGTTCAGTTCCTCAAAGGGATTAAATCTTAAACACACCATCACAGCCACAGCTCTGGCTGCTCACACTTGGTGCCATTAGCGTCTATTTAATATGGCAGCTGATGCCTTGTGGTCCCTTGCAAAAGGGGGAGAGCAGAGCCTTGGAGAGAAGTGAATTATAATTGCCTGCTGCAGGACTGTGTGGCGCTGCCTGTGACAGCAGCAAATGGGGAAAATAGGAAGGCATTAGAGAAGGTCTGTTGTACTGATGAAGTGGAATTCCTAGAACACACTGTGCTATAAAATGAGATTTGGCTCCACAGTGCTGGGAGCAAACAATGGACTCAATAGTACCCAGCCTTGGTTGCTGGGCATATTCTAGCTCCTTTAGTCAGAGCAGCCTTTCATTCAAAGGAGCAGGAGCCACACTAGAGAATGGGAAAGAGGGGGTGGATTCCTGGTCCAGAGAAATCCTGAGAGTGAGATGCTAGGGGAAGAAAACCAACATCCTTTCAACCAGGATGTTAAATACCATGATAAGAAAGATTCTCACACTCCATATGATATAGCAACCACGTCTATAATTTTTTTTGATAAATGATTATAGAAATGACTGGCAAAATGTGTCCAGCCTTACCTGGGTTAATATAGATTGTGTTCTGGAAATATCTGGAGTGGAGGATAGATCGTTCTTAAATCTGTATTCCTGGAGAGAATGGGGAAAAGACTTTAATGGATCATGATGGGAGGAGGGCCACAGACAGCCCTATAGTTAGGGAAGGGCTTTCTACTGTAATAAACAGTAACATCAGTACATGCGTTTTAAACCATACGTTATAAAACTACATCCTGCCTTAGAAAGAATTATATTTGTCGGTCCATAGATGGGTAACAGATTCCAATAGAATTAATGATAAGCCAGGAGTTAAGAATTTGTTCTCAACTTGCAAAATTGAGAGAAAAAAAGAGGAGAGAATGCTTATTCAAAAAGTGTCTTGGGCACTAAAAAGACAGTTTAACTGTTGAAATCAAAGTTAATTGTATCCTGTACAAGTAGGAGCAAGTTCTATCTAATGATTTATGGGGCACAGTCAAATAAGTTTGCCTCTGAAATTTCCACTTTAAAATAACTTTAGGTTTTAAAAATCCATTTAACAGAAATATTTGCTCAAAACTACATCAAGATATTACTAATCACTTATCTCATGTGAAATGAAATACACACATTTATTTGGAGGAGTTCATATGAAGATAATCTGTAACAATTTTTATAAAGTATTTGTTCAAAAAGTACTGCACAGCAACCAACTTTGTGGAGAAAATGCTGCATTTTAAGACTTGCCTTGGTGAGAGGTGGGTGGTGAAGTTCAAATGATCCTTCGTTTGCCTATCTTCTTAAAAGGTTTCAATTAAGTACATGCATGCAAGCATACATACATATAAAACAAACATCCAGTACCTTTTGGGAAGTTTCATGTCAAGAAGTTCTGGAACCAAAAATCCCTGGCTATGGAGAAAGCTCAGTCCCCCAAGAGGGCCTCCTCCCTAAGCCAGGAAAGGCAGGCTTGGGCGTTGAGATGGTCAACAGCAGATACAGCCCATTCCTGCCTTATTTGTTGAAATTGTCAAAAGGGTGCCAATTAGTGCCTATTTTGATGCAGGTTTTTGTGTTGTGAACATCTGTCCACTAGCATCTGGTCAGGGCCCACGTCCATTTCACAAGAAACACCAAACAGCTGTCAGATGGTTCTGACTTTGGGTGAATACCAAATGAGCACAATCCTCTCTGCCACTGGGAAGGAGGGGCCCCAATTCCCATTAACCAGCTTCAGAGATACCCAGTATCCAAGCTCTTGTTAGCACATTCCCTAACCCCTGACCAACAACTTCCTTATTATTGTGTATCAGGTTGTGCCCATCCGAGCAAACTGGAATGGATGAAGCCAGAATTAACTCTTGTTTGCTTGAGAGCTAATGATTAGTTCAGGCCTTGTTCTTCTTCTTGAATCACCCAACTTCTTTTCTCTCCTCATTACACTTCAGTGAAGTAGGGGTGAGGGCAGGCTCACAATAAAGGCTTACTTTCCAATCCAGCCACTTGGCTGTTTAGTGATTCAGTTATTTGGTTTTGTGAAAGACGTGTTTAAAGCCAATGACTCAATTTGACAATTCAGTTTACTGGTACAAGTAGTTAATGCCACATGTAACAAAGTTTTATTATCTAATGTAAACTTGTTTGTAGCTATACATTGGTTTTGAGTCACACATTAACAAGCCAGGTGCAGTGGCTCATGCCTGTAATCCCAGCTACTTGGGAGGCTGAGGCAGGAGCACCATTTGAGGCCAAGAACTCTGGACCAGCCTAGCAACATGGCAAGACCCCCCATCAAAAAAAAAAAGTAAAAATTATCCAGGCTTGGCGTGCACCTGTTATCCCAGCTACTCAGGAAGATCACCTGAGCCCAAGAGCTCCAGGTTGCAGTAAGCTATGATCATGCCACTGCACTCCACTTTGGTCCACAGAAGGAGACCAGTCTCTGAAAGATAAATACATATTTTTTAAAAATCTAATTAATTAACAGAGATCTTTGGGCCCTCTTTGTTAGCGAAAATCCCTGAGTATTGTGATTCCAAATATACAATCTACATTATCTACAAAATAAACACTGCATTCAGAAAACTCAGCCAGCGAGGAAACACTTGGTATTATGACCTCAGAGTTTCTTCCTGTCCTCTGAGAACAGAAGACAGGAAGGCAGTAGCTCAGGGCATCGTGGGCCTGATAAATACAGGCTTCTCACTGGGCACTGGACTCAACAAAGGCAAATAAAAACCATAGCAAAACAGTCACCTAACTCCTAGTGCCTTATTTAATATTTTAGAAATATCCAATAGGATCTAATTTAGCTCTCTGCACATAGTAGGCATGTGCTATATTTCCTAAATAAAATGAAATAATGATTATTTGCTCAGTTATTTTAAGCCATGCTCTGACACACAAAAGAACACAGAGAAAGAGACAGAAACTGGCAGAAAGATTCATCTGGACACTATCATCTCCTCATCATCTTGTCTGTTTAGTTTTACTTGTCAAGAACCCATATCCTGCTGGTGACAAAAACATTACATTTAGCTAGTTATATTAGGAGGGTTTGGTGTCAAATACTAATAGCTTATTTTTATTGACTGCTATTATGTACCAGACATCATTCTGGTAAATATTGTCTCATTTAATCATCAGACTCCCGTTAAGAGGTAGGTATCATTAGTATTTCCCCTTTACAGATGAGGAATACAAGTTACAGAGATGTTCTAATGTTCCCAGGACCTCACAGCCAACAGAATAGCAGACTCCAAAGCCCATACTTTTAACTACTCTGTCCTAACACCCCTCTAGAAGAAAAGCTGACTTCCAAGTGTCATTCTGGTGTTCAATTTCTTTTTATGTGTGTCTAGCACTAATATGGTTTTAGTTGTTCTTCCACATCTGAGTTTCAAAACTTCGGAAAATCGTTATCATCAGTAGCCATTTTTATAAAATACACTTCAGTTACTCTGCTGCTGTGAGCTAGATGTACTTGGAGCATTGCAATATTACCTTCATAATCCACTGAGAATGCCATCATTATACGTGCAAAAAATAGCAACTGTGTCTGAAATTTACCCTCGCCACTTTCTGCAGACTCTGGAGTATGCTTACTCTTCATCCAAGAAAAAGCAGAGTTGGCACTACTGCCAGAAAAGTACTTAACACCACAGTTTAGGTTGCGGGGTGTGTTTCTCTTCTTAATATCTTTAGAGAAAAATCTTAAAAGTGCTTGTATCTACTCTTTGAAAGTTTGGAAGAGAAAAATGTGTTGAAGTTTGAGAACTCTTCTTTGAGGGCTAATTATATGATAAACTTTGAAGCCGCCTGGTCAAACACATCCCACCCAATGGTGGCTGAAATACTTTCCTTTTGGTTTCTTTGAGACAGAGTCTCGCTATGTCGCCCAGGCTACAGTGCAGTGGCACAATTTCCACGTCCTGGGTTCAAGTGATTCTGGTGCCTCAGTCTCCCAAGTAGCTGGGATTACAGGCGTGAGCCACCACTCTTCCTAATTTTTGTATTTTTAGTAGAGACGGGGTTTGCCACGTTGCCCAGGCTTGTCTTGAACTCCTGGCCTCAAGTAATTTGCCTGCCTTGGCCTCCCAAAGTGCTTTTCTTAATACTTGTAATTTTTATTTAAACTAAAGAATTTCTTACAGCCTTATTTAGACAGAGCTTATTTTATCACATGTAGCTTTTTTGCACATACAAAATAGAAAATGTAAGTGGTTAATTGGTGAAGGTAGTCCTAAAACTTGTGTTAGACTTCGTATTCAGGATATGGCTTCAATTCAGTCATCAGTGTGTGTTTTTTCCAAAGTTGTCTTCTGTGCCATCAAGAGCACTGGTAATGAGCGCATTTTAATTTATTCAAAACCTTTCAAACTATGTATAATAAACTTCTTAACAGGCTAGCTGCTGACTAGATGGTAGCATTCTCTGTGTTTTGTCACCTTTCATCGGATCTAAACAAAAGTGGTTGTGCTGAGATTCAGTAACACTAGAGGGCAGCCTACAAGTAAAGTTAGAAACAAGCCACAGCACAACTATGCAATAATGTGGCATATAGCAGACAAATAATCTATAATTCTGTTTCTCGGCATCACGATAGCAACTTAATATGGTGTCCCAAGTCCTTCCTTAATGTTTACTTCTAACGTGCCTTTAAAATAATGCATCAAAGCAAACAGGTTCATCAAGGTTCTCTAGAACCTTTCTAAAGATTTGGTTTGTTAAAGCCTTCTGCCGAAAATAGTTGATGTTTCCAATCCTGTTTTGTTTGCCTTTTGTTATTCAGCTTCTTTTTAAAATAAAGAATAGAATAAAACTTTCATGCTACCAGTTTTATTTAGAAACCCCACGAAGAAAAATGCAACATGAAAGATAAATATAGAATACCCATCTTTTATTTGTATTTTACTTTAAGTTCTGGGATACAGTGCAGAACGTGCAGGTATGCATGTTCCATGGTGGTTTGCTGCCCCTATCAATCCTTCATCTAGGTTTCAAGCCCCACATGCATTAGAGAACACCCATCATTTAAGGATTCTTTTAAATAGTATAAATATTAGCTATTCTAACCTAGTAGAGGTATTGGAAGATTCTTCTGGACAACTGTACTGTATCAACATTTATCTAAAGGTTGAAACCTAATATGAAATTTGTGATTCCCCAATCATCTATGCAAAGAAGGTTTATTTATTCCTAAGTAAAATATCATTAAACAACACATTTTCCTGTCCACTATATAAGCGGTGTTCAAAAAGAAAAAAAAAAAATGGCCTAGTTGTCTGATTAACACTGTCTTATTAAATAAACAACACAATTCAGGTGTTATTTGTGTTTTATGAATTACATCAGCGGTAGCATCTCAGTCGCACAAGGCAATTTAAGAGATAAACACTCATATAAATATGCCCAACACTGAGCTGCAGGAGGGGAGAACACATGTATATCTAATTTCATAATTTAAAAACTTTCATAAAGTAAGATTGTTTGGAATGAAATAAACAGAACTAGGTGGCTCCATATATGCCCCGATTCTCCCATGAGCAGATCATTAAGTGCTTGGTCCTCCTGCGTGTTTGTAGCAGTGGGTTTTATAGATGCAATGAATGTGCTTCTGTCTTCCTCCTATTAGCCACCTCACATTATGGTATGAACTTCTCTCATGTTGAAGAAAGTGGCCTCAGCTGCTAGAACAAATGTCACAGTTTAAACGTACTGAATTTTAAAATCTTTAGCACTCTTTGTGAACAGCTGAGGGTGAGCACAATGCGGCTAGGTGCTGGGCTTTGGTATTGGGCTTATTATGTGTCATTTAAATATGGTTTATGACGGCTGTTGATTAAATATTTTGTCTGTAAACCTGGTTCCTGTCCTGGCTGATGCCACAACCATCCACTCAGCTCCCCAGAGGTGATACCTTGGAACCAGTTTTTACTCCTTCCCCTCCCTTAACCCACACATCCAACTGGTCCCCAAATCCTGTTGGCTGTACCATGCCAACATACCCAGAATCCATTTCCTTTTTCCACTCATAGTCCTAGCAGATTTATACTTCTAAAACACGTATCTGGTGACATCATCCTCTTGCTGAAAAGCTTCAGCCACCTGCAGCACCCTGGGCAGAGCCCTTCTCAAGCTGCCTCAATGCCTCCTCTGTCTTCAGGGCTTTCCCACATCACCTTGTCCCTGTGCTCCAGTCACCAGGAAGGCCCCTTGCTGCTGGGGGGCCAAGTACTACAGTCCCCACCTCAGGGCCTTGCTCCTGCCTTTCCCTTCACCTCACTGCTCCTCCTCCCCTTGCCTCCCAAATATGGAGACCTCACTCCGTTTTTAGACACTATTCAAATGCTTCCTCCTTCCCGGAGCCCGGCCTGACTTCCCAGCTGGACAGAGCCACTTCCAGCCTTCTTAGCATCTTCTGCATTCTGCATTTGGGACAGAGAATAGTCAGACCTTACACTAGAAAGCTTTTTCACATCTCTACCTTCTTCACTAAAATGTAGGCCCATGGTAAGTATACACCAGTAAACTCTGAACTAGTTCCTCGCTGTCTCTCTGCAGTGTGTAGAACTTTGCCTTGCCAAGAGTAGGTGCTAAATATATTACCTATTGAATTAAATTGAGATGCTGTTTTCACTAGATCCAGTAGCCTGAATTAGAGTCGAATGACCTTTGTCAGAGGGAAGATCCCCTTCGGTTGTGCCATGCCGTCTATTTCATTCCTTGATCCTGTAGCCTGAATTAGAGTAGAATGACCTTTGTCAGAGGGAAGATCCACTTCGGTTGTGCCGTGCCGTCTATTTCATTCCTTGCTAAAACGTGTTTCTGTTTTACAGGTGTGAGTTGCAAGCCCCAGGAGAATATTCCTGACAGAGTATCTGATTTAACCTTCTGTCCCTCCAGTTCCACCCTGCGCCAGGGTCAAAACTGCCACCCTTATGTAACTATTTATTTTTATGCCAACCACAAAATAGGTCTAGAATCCCAACTAAAATCTCCTGCTATTTGCCACTTGATATTTCTTAGGGTGACTTTGACTCAATACTCTAAGAATCTCCAGAGACAATGTCCCCTCCCAGCAATGGTATTTCACTGAGAAGTAGGAATTTAGGTCCTGGTTGCACTAAAGTCTCAAGTAAAATCCTCGAAAAGCTACTTCTAAACTTGTTCTCTGTCAGATTTCACCCTGTATAACAGGAATAATGTGAGAACAACTATGGTTGGACAATTTTAATTTTTTTTTAATTTTAAATATTGAGCAAACAGAGCGATATGGAGGAGCATGAAACTCGGATTCATACAGTTTGGGACCTTGTCCCAGGCCCTCCCTTTACCAGAGGTGTGCTCTTAGGCAAATTACTTGACCTCTTGAACCTGTTATCTCATCTTCAAATTGGCCATAATAATACCTATCCTGCCTAACCCAGAGGGTTGTGATAAGATGAAATAAGGCAATGTTTATAAATACACTTTGAAAAATACAAGCACTATATAAATAGTCTTCATTATTAATAATAACACCCTTAAATACTGTCAGTGTTGATTACCATCAGTAAGCCTGACTTCTAATTCTGAAGTAGAACTCAGCAAGACTCATCTGGGGAAACGTATCTCCTTCCTGGGCAGAACAGCCCTGTCTAAACACCTCAAGGCTGGGAGCCAATCTATTCTCTCCCCAACAAGGTGCCACCCAGGAAGGCGTGTTGAGCACTTTAAACATGGCCAAGAAAAAACAATAAAAGATGCAAATACATTATGATTAGTTTTCACAGAGCAAGCCAGTTAAGACTAGGTATGGTTGACAACATGCATTGTCCTGGTCCTACACTGAAAACTCTTTCAAGTTCTACGCAGAATTTGCATTTCAATAACAATGTGGTGATGTCAAGTTATTCACAACATTTCAAAGGCTTGTCTTGCACACCTGGCATGTTGGAGGATCTGCTAGAAAACTGGATGTAGCTGTTTACCAGCAGCCAAGGCAATTACATTGTCCTTTTAATTCTTGGGAACAGATGTGTTTGAGCAATATTAACAGGTTTTGTGTTTTGGACATGACAAAATATAAAAACGAAAGCTTCACCCTCGGAGAGATCCCTGGAGAATTAATTAACCAGCATATTCAACATGTTGAACTTCCCCTCATCACAAATGAGAGGAAACACCTTGTAGAAAAAAGTTGACTTTTTAATAGAAACTTTTCCCTGTACTCCCAACATCACTTTATAATAATAATTTTAAAAAGTATCCAAAAGATGTGCTACCTTTTCTCTTGGCTACATATGAAACTACTCTGCTCTTTCCACTTTTGACATCTCCTCCTTGGACAGAGGTGGGATCGTGCCACAGGGAGGACTTTATTTCTATTAAAAAATAAAGCCATACTGCATGCAGTCAGACACATACTCTAAAAATTATTTTAGATAACCACTACCCTGGAACAAAGTACAGCAAATATTACAAATCAATTTAATTTCAGTAACTTCTCATTAAGGTGCCTACAGATCGGTAAGTCTAATTGTAAAAGCTAAGCATTTATAATTCATAAGCATAATTACGCTAAACTAGATGGGTTATATGCTATTAGGGCTTTGTATAAGCTACAAAATAATTGTTCACACAGAAATTTAATTCATAAATTGGCATTGATATATTATATCTAACCTTTATTAGACCTTCTAGTTAAAAGTTGAATGTAAATAGCACATTAACATCCTAATTCAGGTTTGTTTTTTTTTTTACGGAGCTATCTAACAGAACGGTTGTCAATGGGTGCTAATTCAGGTTTTTGATAGCTCATGACACAGGAAAAAGTACTTTTAATCAAAAATAAGGTCCAATTCTCTCCAGTGTCTACAATATTCCCTGGTTGTTATGTTTGGTAATTTGTAAAGGGCACACTTGGGCAAAGGAAATGCTACTAGGTCCAGCGCTTCTGTAGTAAGCTTTTATTTGAAAGAACTGGGGCACCACTCAAAATCCCATTCAATCTTTGGAAGGAATGGCCTTAAATCCAGCCAGAAGCCAGTAAATATCAGCAACTTTGATAGGTAAATTCTTTTAAAATTAGAAATGGTTCCTCTAAAGATTCAAATACTCCACACCACTTATGAATTTCAGTTGTTCCCCAAGTGATATTTCATTCTTTATATGACCATTCTGAAAATGATGCAGAATCACATTTTTCATTGTAATAAGAACCTAGTGTGTGGTTTGCATGGCAAGACAAAGGAAGCCAGTTCATGTCACTACTGGCTGAAAATACTCTACCTAAATACCGCCTCCAAGGCATACAAAAGAAAATCTGTAATCAGAAATCATTAATTAAGGTTAATTAAAGTCCACATTGTATTTGACTGACATCCACACAAAAAGTACTCTTTACTTTTCTTAAGGCTATGTGTGCAATATTGTGTCTAACCCGACACCCAAGAGTAATCACAATCTCGTTATCACTTGAGAGGAGAATGAACTGAATTCAACAAAATTCTTTTTAATGAAATAAGCTTTCATCTTAGTCCCACTGTTCTCCTCCATTCCATGTCTCTTTTTGTTGTTATTTAAACATCTAACCTATGCAGATACTGTGAAGTGAGCGGAACCTATTTTCTTACCCTGCCAAATAATCAGGGGTCCATAACACTGAATTTACAAATGCACATTTTCTTTGCTTCTCGGAGATATCTGAGGGGAGGTGGAGAAGGGCTGGGAGATAATTGAAGCCTCTGGGTGAGCCAGACCACATGATCAAAAACTGCTGTGACACTTAAAAGTATTACTCCACAAGAAATTCCGGTGCCTAGAAGCCTGGTGAAGCCAGTAGCAATTAAGGCCCTGTTATCCTTTTAATTTACTTCACATTATTGGCCTCTATAATCAATCCTTTAGTGTGGTTGGATAAGGGATGGGTCAACAAAATAGGCACGTGCATTAAAAATGCTTGTTGATCTTACACAAAAATTTTGGCAGGCCGGATCTGGAGAAATTTAAAACACTGCTTTGAAGCTCACTCTGAAATAAAAACTAGTCATTTTCTAGTAAGAGGGAAAAAAATGACTAATTGTCTAGATTACTCCCATTTGTAAGGAATTCAAAGTTTCTTCTTCTAAATCAGCCTAGATTTTCACTTATGCCTTGCATGTCTTGAATTCAGCACTGTTTGCTTCCAGTGTGAGATGACCTTATTTTATGTTTTAATCTACAAAGGGATTAAATTGCTTGGCTTAGACTTGTAGGAGTCCTTGAAAGTCCACTTCAGAAATGGAAACTGAAACATGAAGTGTACCACTATCTAGTACACAAGGCCAAACTTGCCTAACAAAAGCAAGCTGTGTTCTACATCACACGTGAAGCACATAAATCACCGGAGTATGTGTATGTGTATCACCCTCTCACAGCAATTTACTCCCCAAATCCTTTCTTGACCAAGTCACACTATATATATATCACTGGAGAGCATTTTCTAATCAACCCTAAAGTCACAAGCCTATAAAAAAAAAGCAAAATATTGGAATTATTAAATAAATGAAAAATGTTCATATACTATTCAAGAGTTGACAAAGCAGTAGATCTACAGCCCAAAATGTATGAGCCTTTTGTTACAAAATACAGTAAAATGGTCTCTAGCTCCTTAATAATGAGTGTCAAGTGTAAAAAAGAAAGGTTAAACATGAAGTAAGGCTCTACATGTTTCCATTGCCAAAATAACACACAACACACAGCAATCATGATGTCATTTTATTTATTTAGCAATCTGCAGAGCCAAAACCAAATTATGAAGCTGAAATTTTAAGCAAAGTCATGAATGCCCTCATTTACCTCCACATTTGTGAATAGCTTTAATGAAGAGTTTGCACCCCTTTGCTTTCTTGTTGAAAGATGAAAGTGACATCAGCCTCTGGACTGTATTTTTTATTTTTATTTTATTACCAGCAAGAGTGAGTAAGAGGCAAATCCTGGAGTAAATATCAGCTGGATGTGCACATAACAAGGTCCAGGGAGACACTCTCAGAGTTGCCTCTTTTAATCCAAGACTGAATTACATGAGAAGCGGTTTTCAGTTTCTCAGAGCACAACTACCAAAATAACTGCAAGGCTTGCAAGCCCTAGTATATCTCAAACCTTTCCCAAGACACTCCAACACTATCTGAGGCACTGAAACTATGGCAACCGAATAAGAAAGCAGCCTCCATGATTAATAGATGAAGATCCCAGCGACAGTGTCTAGCTAGGGCCATCATTCATGATACAAGAAGAATTAGCACAGAATCCATCTCGAAAACCATTAATAAGTATTCGTATAAAAATCAACTCCACTGCCATTCTGCCACATATACTCGAGTTTAGAATGCTGTAAACAATTTGGTTTCTATTTATCGCTCACTACACAGGAATGAGAATGTTCCTAGTAATTCAGATGCTCATGTTATTAAAAGAGTGAAAGGCTTAATAGAATGGTTTTCCACCTGGGCATTTGAGGCCTAAGAACAAATGCATTAAAAAACCAAAATATGTGAATGAAGTCAAGTGGCTCTCTGGGTAGAAAGGAGGAGGGATAGTTGTTGAACTGTTTGAGTGTTTTTTTTGTGGAATGCAATTTTTTGTAAAGCATTCCATTTTCAGGAAAGGAACGTTTCCATTCACCAACTCAATCAGTATTCTCTCAGTTTCCTCATTCAAGGACAGTAGGAGTCTGGGGGAGGGGCGGGAAGTGCTGAAGTCGCTGCAATATTAATGAAAAGATTGAATACTCTTCTTTAAAAAACGAATCAGGAATAGAAACAAGGAAAGAAGAATGGATCCATCACAGAGAGCTTGTCTGTAAAACTCCCACAGAACATTAAACCATAATTAATACAATCTTTATTTCTTCCCAGTCTCTAACAATGTTTATTTTCCAATGGCATGTTTTCATTGTATTTAATGCCAGATCCTGTTCTGTTCTATAAATGCTTCAAATCAAATCATGGCCAAAGGCTGGTCTTTGAAGCGTGGAGGGGCAGAAGGGCTAAGAAAGGGGTAAACAGCACCAATTTTAGAGCTTCTTCTGCTAATTTTTTTTAATTGGCATGGGTTCTTTGAATTTAATTTTCTACAGATAACAATTATAGGTTAGTTGAAAATTCCTAGAAAGCACCTAGGAATATTAAAGGAAAGCTTCAAGTCTAAAGGCTGCATGAAGAAATATCTATTACTAACAATACTTTCAAAGCCACAGTCACTATACTGGCTGCTGAGAAGGATCTGAACCTTCAGTATTTGCAGCATGTTAATTACTGATTTACCTCACTCTCTTTCCATTCCCTTTCCACTTACAGAGTTTGAGAACATCTTATTTCTTAGATGAAAATAACTGTAACTCTAAGCCATCGAGGAATTCCTAGAAAACATAATGGTAGCAGGGAATTGTGGTGATAATATCAATTTATTTTCCCTTCTGCTGTGCGTTTCAGAAGTCAGATTCTTCTCACTGTTAAGAACTTGTATGACTATCATTTGAATCAAATTTCAGGTTTTGTAGTAGTGTGTCTGTCAGTAGAATAACTGCTATCTCTACTGGAGTCAGCCAACTATTTCCCACTTTTGGTGTGGAAGGCAATAGTTTGCTTTTGCTGAGATTCACACTTTCAAATTGATTTCAAGCTTGGCCAGGGAACAGTGACCTGGCAGATGCAGGTCACCCTGAAGACCCTCTTGCAGAGGTCCTCGCCACAGCCTCCTGGAGGGTTCCAATCAGCAGCCAGCCTTCTCTCCTAAGACAGGTGCGGTCTTTGGGAATTCAATTCATCCCTAAAATCATCATTAGGAGTTGCTTTCTGATTCTAAATGTAGATGCAGAGTATACGTTTTATTATTAAAATGTTAATAAGTGACAGCTATCATTAAAAAAAAAACTATCCCTTGGACTCCTATTTGATAGGAGGCTCTGCTTGTTATTTTACATATATATATAGTGTTTTTTCCCTTCCACGTTTTGGGTGTGATATTTCAAGTTCCAAAGTTTCCCTGTTTCCTGTTTCCCTGAAAGTGACTTGTTCACATGCGTCTCAACTTAAAATCCATGACATTATGGCCTGTTTATGGTGTGAATGTTTATTTCTAGTCCAAAGGTTGTTTCCTTTTGCATCATCTCTTTATATGGCAGATTCACAGCCATTTCCTTTTGTACTCTTTCCCCTGTCCCCCGCAACAAAAGTATTATCTGCTTTTTCAAAATCCATTCCTAGGGCATTTTCTATAACTACTGTTATGCAAGTAAAAATAATATCTTATGTTGAATGACTGTTTGTTGTAGTGCCCAGCATTGTGCTATGTGTTTTACAGATGTTATTGTGCTATGCATTTGACAGATGTTATCACACTTATTCCTCTCAAAAACCATGGCATTATCATCATACTAGCACTTAAATGAAAGCTGAAAGAGAAGAGAAACTGGCTTAAAGTCACACTGTTAGTAAATGGCAAAACAAACACAAAAAAGCATGACCTCAGCAATGCCTCTAGACCTGTCCACTACATGCCCTCCAACAGTTTCTTCACGTTATTAACTCCACACCACAAAATCTAATGAATTTGCCCTTGTTACAGCAAAGACAGAAACTTCTACTAGTCCTGGTTCACCCTGACGTATCTGTGTTACATTTTTGGTTACATTGATGTGAACTATTTCAGAATTTAAATGAGCAAAAACAATTACCTTACTTTTAAAATAATTCCTGGCAGAGTAGCACTCCCATGACCTTGACTGATTTAATGATCATGTTAAAAGCAAGGTTTCCTTGAAGTAGTGCTGTTCTGATTACTACAGTTGCTACCCATGCTCTAAGTGAACTGTACAATTTCAATGAATTTGAACATATTATTAGTTTTGTAATGTGATTTACACTAAAACTACATGAACGGGGTATATTCTTTTAAAAATAATTTAGAAGATGAAGTAGGATCTCTGTTATATCTAGGGTCCAGAGTGGGAAAGAGAGGTTTAACATCAAACTTCCCAAATTTCTAGAGTGTGTGTCGTATTTCACTAAATACATTCACATTCATGATTTCATATTATTCTCCCAGCAATCCTATAAGTTTGGAAGAATAGGTTTACTATTCACAATTTTCAATTAAAATAACGCATCCTCAGAGAAGTGACTTGTCCAAGGTAGTAAGAGTCTGAAACCCAAGTCTCCTTAACTCCAGGGTAGGATCCTCAACAGCAGATATACTGTATGGGTACAGGGCAGAAACACGGGTTAATAAAGTATACTATATTCTCCTGATAGAAAGTTGAATTTTAAAACAACTATTAGCAAACTCCAAAAAAACAAGAACGTTCTGTGGCCAGTGGTTAGAATGCAGAACAAATGAGGCCAGGGTCAAAAGCTCAGTCCCCATTTATGCTGGCTGTCTTCTTAGCACCGTTTCTTGGCAAGTTGATTTTACCTAATTCAGACTCCCTCCGGCTACAACCAGGTGTCTCACAGATGTGTGCTCTTGGACACAGGAGGGGACTGGGTGAGAGTGTGGGAATGAACAGACTCCAATCCATCATTACCACTGGGAAAACAACACAGTGAATGTTCCACCAATGATGCATGAGACATACCACCTATGTGCCTGGAAGACTGTGCACACACACACACACACACATTCATGCATGCAGTGAAGTATCTCATTTGATAAAAACATGACGTAGAAAAACAAAGGCAGACAAAATAGATAAAATAAAGACTAGTTGTTTGCAAAAAAGATTCGCTGTTTATTCATTCAACAAACATTTGTTATGAATGGTCCATGATGTGCCAGGCACAGTTTTAGGTGCCAGAGTGAATAAAACATAAAAATGTCTATCCTTATGGCATCATGATCTAGTGGAAGGCAGAAAATCAACAAGGACAGCATATAGCTTGTCAGACTGTGAAAAATGCTAAGAAAAAAATGAGGGCTGCCTAGGGGTGGGGAGTGCTGGAGAAAAGAGTGAAGTAAATAAGGGGATCAAAAGGCTTCACTGAGAAATTGACATTTGAACGGAGACCCGAAGAATGTGAGAAGCAAATCATGTAGCTATCTGGGGAAAGAACCATCCCAAGGCATGAATGAGTAAGTGCAATGCCCTTGCAAGGGATCCCAAGTATATGCCATGCTTGGTATATTCAAAGAAGACCAAGTGGAGGTCAGAGCAGTGGGAGCCTGAATGCAGATCATGTGGGGCTGCAAAGCCCGTTGGAAGGACTTTGGCTTTTATTGAAATAAGATGGAAAACATCTGAGCAGAGTAGTGATTTGATCGGGCTTAGTTTTTTTTAAAAAAAAAATCACTGCTGTTTTGACTGTTGTGTTGAGAAAAGACTATAGGGGGCAAAGAGCAGATGCAGGAATGCTAGTTGGGAGGCTGGCATGAAAACCTAGCAGAAGAGGACCATGGCTTGGCCAATTTGAGGGCCACAGAGAAGGAAGACCTGAAGGAAGCCTGCAGGCATTCCGAAGGTGGAGCCAACAGCATTGCAGCCACAATGGATGTAGGTGTGAGAGAGAAGCTTCAAGAAGAACTAATTTGGGGTCCCCAGCAACTCAAAGAATGGAAGTGCCATTTACTATGATGAAGAAGATTATGAGAAAAGCAGATCTGGGGGAGAAAGATACAAAATTAGGTCGTGTAAATGTAAGTCTGGGATGTCTATTAGGTTCAGCAGAAGCTAACTACCCACTAAGCATTGGTTATGTATGAGGTCCAGGAGAGAGGTCTGGAATGAAGAGGTTATTTGGGAATCATCAGTGTATTAATAGTTTTATATGTTACCCTCTATGGGTGTAAATGGAATTATTGTAATAAAAAAGTTTTGCAAGAGTTCGTCTGTTTCACAAAATAAGATACCCTTGTGTACAGACTATATGCAATAGTCCCATGCTGAGAAGTTGTCCTGAACGCCTCCCCCTGAGGCTTGTGTGGTATGACATCTCATTTGCCCATTTCAAAGGGATTAAATGCCTCCTGCCTTTCTCTACTTTACCATATCCCCAAGAGGCAACCATGTGGTTGCCAGCAGAGAATAGCTCAGTTGCTCTTGCAGCACATTTGAAAGCAGATGAGAAAAGCCTTCACTCTGAAATAGAAATAACTGAGGGAAAAGTTAGCTCCAACCACCCCAAGAGAGTGGGGGGTCCTGATATTGGAGGGCCCAGCACAATGCTTCAAGGCTTTATCTTCTCCTGGCATACACAAATGTGGCTGCCATAATACAAAGCTCCTATATAAATATGTCAAGGAGCATCCACTCTAGGAGGAGGACAGAAAACTGTCTAAACCTAAAGAAGGGTGTGGAGAGGGGCAGTGCAGAGATAGGGTTTCCTAGGCATTGCCTTACACAAACGGCAGATGCCTAATTAAAGCATTTGCAATTAGCTTAGCTTGTTCTGTGATTCCTTCCTGCAAACAAATAAGATGGAGAGACTATATTAGCTCTTGGCAATCTAGTTCTAAAAAAACTTTCATCCCATCATCACTCCTTTGTCCTGCTCTGAAGAGCTGAACCACAATGTACACTGAATAAACTATCTGACTTAACTCCTGGTTCAAAATAGTATTTTTCCTTCCATTTCATATAGGAGTGCAACTACCCATTTACTTTTAAAGCATGAGTACTTATTTTGAATTTAATCCAAGTTCTTAATTTGGATGCCTTATTTTTATTTGGTGAAGATAACAGTCTTCCCAACTCTCGCGATCCTTCTGATTCAACATATTCGATTAGTGCAATGTTACCGCCTACTCAAAATACAACTGCTATATGTGTTTAATGTTGGAAAAAGCATTTACTAGATTTTGGAAGAATTTGAGGGGTGTGTGTTTGCGTGTAAATAAAAAGCTGCACTTACTGCTCCCTTGTAATAACCACCCACTTGAAGGCACATATATTTTTTTTACTGTAGGGAAAATAAAAAAGTCCACTCTAAGTGGAGAAACATGAACCATGTGTGACTATTTCTTTCATTAATTCGACATTTACTTGAGTGTTCTATGCTGGTTCTTATAAAATTTTAACCTATTTAAGCTTAGGTATTATAGTCAGTAAGTATATTCAGCCGACGGCTGCTAAGAAATGTTTTTTGGTATCTACTTAACATTTACATATGCAGATTATATGCATTATTGAGAATGCAGCATATCTCTAAAGGTGATAGCTGCAAAACCTAACACATAGGGAAGGCTGTCACCCACAAACACTGTAAGGAACATAAAATAGAATGTTTCTTTACATCAAGGTGAAAAAAAGGCTCATAATACAAAAGAAAGGTTTTAAATTTGATGTTGTTTGTTCTTTTCTGCTTTAGAGTGGTTTGCAAAGTGCCTATTCAAGACTGTCCTAAAGCCAAAATAATAACAGAAACTAGGGGTTACTCAAGATTCAAATAGAAGTTACCATACAAACAAGCATGGGTAAACCAAATTCAAATAGCTAGTGCAATTATTTTTTAATAGATAGTTTAGGTTAATAGGTGGAGACATAGTTCTGCCACTGTATTTAAGGTTAGGTTAATAATTAACTTTGGTGCCTGGAGTAGTTTAATCAAAGCTTACTGTAAATCATAAAACTGCTCCATGCAGACTAAACACAGCATTAAAGTCATACAAAATTCTTCCAATCTTGACCTCTGGTAGCCATTTGGGTATGGTGTAAAAAAGAATATTTTCATTCAGAATTAAACACAGGCACCTTTACTTTTGGGAGAAAACCTAATTAAATAATTAATTAAACCACCAGTCTTCCCTGCCATCACTGTAGCATACCACGGACTTGACGCCCAAGATGTGTGTCTACCAAGGGAAGGACGACGAACAATTATCAGGATTAAAGAAAGGCAAGGCAAAGGCACTCGACCTTCTCATCCTGGAAAGACTTAAAAACCAGCGCTGGGGGGCATTAAATAGCTTTTCTGAGACCTGCTGGCACAACACTGCAAGTGAGTTAAATGGCTTTTCAGATCTGAGGTAAAGAAAGTTGTGCGTACAAGTGCGAGGGGTTGTGGAGTGTGTGTGTGTGTCCGTGCGCTCCTGTGTTTTAAACCTTTCACAGATCGCATTCAGTAGCGTAAAAAAACTGAGCGTAAAAAAAAAGGAGCGATCCCACTGTGGCTGTGCCTGGCCACCGCAGTTCCAAAGCAGCCACCTTTCTCCCAAAGACAGACGCGGAACAGCCTGCAGGGCTCCCCAGGGCGACTCAGGCCGGAGGCGGCCCCTGGAGGTGCTTGCCCTGGCTGTAAAGACAGCGCCTCCAGTCTCCGTTTCCTCCCGCGCTCCACGCGCACCTGGCTCTGCTTCGCCCCTCCCTGGACATCGCCTCTGGGAAATCGCGCGCGGGGCGCAGATGGCTCGGTTGCAAGCCAGCGAGCCCGGGCCTGGGTCCTCACACACCTTCGCCACAGCCTCTGTCCACAGTGGCCGCACCTGCCTCCAGAGTCCTGCTTCCCCATCCATCCCTTCCCCGGCTTGTCGAGCAAGTACTGCCGGCCAGGAGGCTCCACTCTCCAAAGGGCCGGGACCTAGCTCCTAGCCGCACACGGAGCTGCCCATTTGATTCCCTCCAGATCCGGCTTCCCGCGGACTGCACAGGCTGAGCCCCAATCCGGTCCTGCCTGCCGCCCCTGGCTTTCAGGGAAACTTTCCAGAAGCACCAGGTCTAGTGACCCCGCCGCTGTAAAGTGGGAGGAGGCGCTGGGCGTAGGGGCGGTGAGGGAGCGGGAAAAACAGCGGAATTCTGTTTCCTTTCCCGACGTCCGCAAGTCCGGGACAGCTCCCTGGCTCCCCCTGTGCCGCTCGGGTCGTGCGAGGAGGGGGGAGACCTCAGGATCCTGTTTTGCACGGTCTCCCACAGTGAGGAGCTGAGAAAAACGCGGAGAATCGGGACAAGAGACACTTCCCTCTCCAGCAGGGTCAGGCAGGGTGGGTGGGCACTGCCCGGCTGACTCTCCAGCGCCCCACTGCTCCCTGGGCAGTGCCCCAGGACACAGCGAAGAGTCGGGACAGAACCCTTGTCTGGATTTCACACCCAGGGCCATCTCTTGCCAGGTCTCCCACCCTTCCCCCTCCTGGGACATCTTTCCAGAGCGAGACCGCGCAGATCTGGGAGGAGGGCACAGCGTGCGCCAGCCCCGGTGCAGAGGGCTCGGTGCTTCAGGGGGACGCAGCCGCGACGGACTACATCCTCGCCGCACGGGGTGGGAGCTGCGGCGGGGGACAGGACCCAGGGCGGGGGCGCCGCGCCACCCGAACGGCTGCTCCTGGGCTCACTTATTCGAGCAAACAAAGCCCGGAACCTCTGGTGGCAGCGGCCACAGGAGCCAGGATCTCAGCAAGAGACAGGGCGCGCGGGTGCCTAGGGCCATTACAAGTTTCTCGCACGCCACGGAGCCCAGCCCAGACCCCACACTGACAACAAAAGATTCTCTCCGCTTTCACACCGTCTCTGCGGAACCCCTTCTCCCACCTGGCACAGGACGAAAACAGCGCTGTTCTACCCAACCCCCTCCAGCCTTCGAGGGCAAAACCCCTTCCCCTGCCTTCGACATCGGGCCAGGGAGCTTCTGAGAATCCCACTCTCTAGGGCCCGCTCTGCTCCCTGCTTGGCCCGCGAAAGGATGAGCCTTGGGTCTCACACACACACCCCCGGGAGGAACAACCATACGCGCCGTCGCGGCCCGGGGCGGCGCCGGGCGAGTGCGCAACGCGGGTGGGAAAGCTCTCGACGTGGAGCCCGGCGTTCTTTAGGGCACAGGGCGGAGAGGAACCGCAGGCAGGGCTCACGGCTACTCCCCCAGGACCTACTCCCCCAGGACCGGGCAACGCTTGAGAAACGGAGACACAAGACAAAATAAAACGCAAGCACCACAAAGCCGATAGTATCCGCTAGCCACGGCCCTGGGACCCTGAGGCTGGAGTCCAGCTGCCCGGGAGGTGGGGCGCGCCAGGGCGTCCGGGCCGTACCTTTTAGGTGCATCGACGGACCGGCGGCCGGGGCTCGGAGCGGACTGGTACAGCGTGTATCCCATTTAGTAATCCATTATCGAGGGGATCTCTCCGGGCCGCGGGCTGCGCTCTCTCCTTCGCAAGCCTTTGTCATTCCTACATGTGTGCTTGTCTCTTTGGGGGAAATAGTCGCGGCGACTACTTTCTGGGATGCAAGCGCGATGTGTTCATCTCCAATGACGAGCGTAGAAGGGGCGAGGAAAAAAGAAGCCAAAACAAAAAAAAAAAAAAAAAAAAAAAAAAAGAAGAAGAAGAAGAAAAAGAAAACCAACAAGGAAGAGGGTAAATGTTCAAGAAACTCTGCTCCAAATCCAAATTCCACTTGAATTCCACTCCGGTGAGTCCCCTTGGTGGTGTCTGCGCCGATTAAGAAGTCATTTCAGGGCGGGGGGCGGGGTGGGGGCTGGGGCAGGGGTGCACAGCTCTGGCCCGGCTCTGTGGCCGGGAGCGCGGTGCCACGGGTGTGGTGATGCTGGCCGCGGCCACACGCTGCTAAGCGGGCATTGCGGGCGGCCGGCACCGCGGAGGAGCGCCTCTGCTGCGTCCCGAGCGCCTGGGCAGCCGAGTGCGCGGGGAGCAGAGTTGGCTGCAGCCTCACCCGGAGCCGCTCACTACTCCTCTGTCACCGGAGAGGCCGCCGCTCCCGGGCGGAGCCAAATCCCGGACTGGATTGCGCAGATCGGACTCTCCTCCCTCAACTCCGCCTACTTTGGCTGGCGTCTCCTCCGACCCAAAGGAGAGCTGTGTGTGAGTGCGAGTGAGTGAGGCAGAGGGAGAAACTACGCGGTGTGGCTGCAGGTGGAGCCTTGGACCTACTGGCTAGCGCCGCTTCCTTCCACCAGGATTCCTGGCCCCACCAAGCGCTAGGCGGAGGCTCAGCGGGGGCGACTCCGGCAGGAGCCCAACCCTCACCTCCCCCGCCCCCACATCTGCTCTAGCTAAGAGAAAAAAAAAAAAAAAAAATCCCGGACAGCATTGCTGAGTCCTGCCAAATCAGAAAAATAAATAAAAATAGACGTAGTGCAGGAGCGAGTTACAAGAAAGGTTTTGTTCATCGATTTTCCTAAATGGAAAAGTTTTAAAGCATGAGGGTAAGTGAACGTCGAGCCTTTCTGATTCTGATTACTGTTATCAAGAGGTAGATTCCAGAAGCGATGGACGCTCTACGTAGCTAGATGAATTGGATAGAGGCCGCTGCGGTTAAAAATACACTTGGAAGATAAGAACACAGCTATTAGTTACGCACAAACACATGTTAATAAAGCATGTGAAGTAAGCAAACCAGTGGAGAGAATGATGTTTTTAACGACGGCGATCTATTTTAAAAGCTCTTAAAGTTCACAGTCTGTGGACTGGTCTTAGAAATAAGTAAACTTCAGAAATAACAGGCAAACAATTCCAATGGGAACCCAACAGCTTTATGGAAGAAGAAAATCGCAGCTACTTCCAAGGCGCTATTGTTACGATCACAAGAAGAAAGGCAGGCACAGCCTTCTTTCACCACTTGAACTTTCAATAGCTACAAAGTCTTGCAGTTACAGGCTTGTGCCAACTCGTCGGGCACCACCACCACGTTCCCCTCCCCCTGCCGCTGCGCCCCGAAAGCAACTGCGCTCCGCGGCTATTGCTCCCCAAGGGAGCTTCGCAGATGTGCAGACCACAGTCGCAGCCTTTAAGCAAAGTAACACCGGACGGCCCAGCAATTCACGGAGAGCTATTTACTAGTCATGGAATCGGCTGAGAAAAGCAAGTACGGAGATCAGGATCTCAGTCCCACTTAGGCCGAGTTTCTTTATATTGGAAACTGTACCTGTTCCCTACTTAGGACTAGGGCCACTAACAAGTCCGCGTTCCTTTTTTTGTCGCTTCTGCATGTACAGACATCTGCTCAAAAGTCTTCACAAAGAATAAATGCACACGGGTCAACACCCATTCCCCCCACCACTACCACCACCTGGAAAAGGCGGGGAGAATGATAGGAAAAAGAAGAAAAAATCAGTACCTCTGCTGTTCTCCAGAACTGTCAGCAGGGGCCGCTAACTCCACCTTTCCCGGGCAAAGGCAGCTACAGACCTGGGGTAGCGGGGGGCGCGGCCCTAGGTGCGCGCGCAGCCCCCGACGCTCCTAGAGGCAGCCTGGGGAGGGGGTTGGGGAGTGTGAGGCGGGGGGTAGGATTGCGGGTTCCTGCGGGTTGGTTGGGGGCCGGCTCCGGGACGTCTCCTTAGAATCCCGCGGGGCTCGGAGAAGGACCTGGCGGCCAAGACGGCTCGATCCCTGGCTGCGCTATTTAACGCCCAGATTTGGGCTGATGACCGCACGGTCAGTGCCAGCTGGTCCCCAGCTCGTCCGTGCGCCCCAGGCGCGGTACCGCAGCCAGATGGTCCGGCCCCTACGGCCCGCGCGGTTTTCGGTCCTGCGCTCCACCCAACCCCGGTCGCCGAGGCTCCTTCTCTGCTCTCCACCGCTGATTTACATGCTAATTGTGTCTGGGAAAAGTTCTTTAATTGGCAGAATTAGGCAGAGCAAACGAATTGTTTCACAGGTTGAACCAAATTAATTCCGGGTTTAGCTCCTTCCCTTAGAGAAACAAACAATTAAGTTGTTTTATTTGCTTTATGGATGTATTGGAAATGCCCCACATCGGGTTTTAGGACATTGTTTAAAGGGACATTATTTTCAATATTAATATTGCATGTTAAATTTGTAGTAATGCTCAGCCAAGAAGCAAGTGATTAAAATTACCCAATTTAAAAGTATAGAATACGAGAGTTAAAGAATTGGAGTCTACTTTTTCACGGTCAAGAAATACCACCCAGAATCTTCCTGGCAATTACTAGATCCTAGTCTCACCATCCAAGTAGGAGCCGTCCTTCTGACCACGTGGTGTTACATTTCCACCTGCCAGAAGAGCTGCTCCCGGAGCTGGAAAAAAAGCCAGCTATTGTCGGGCTCCGGAAACACTCAGGGGAGCACCTGTGGGGAAGCCAGGCGATGGAACCTCATGACATCATTTCCCATATGTGCGCCTCGGACTCACTTCCAGAAGCCTGCCGTAAGTTTTCAGTAAAACCACTGCCCCTTCAAAGTCTTTGAAGTCTGCAATGTATATCCTGTCCCTTCAGGGAAAGAAAGCCAAAGACTTAAAGAATCACAAAGTAATTAGAAGGAGCTTTCGCTGTTTTTTAAAAAAGTGACATAAAGTGGAGTGTTTAAGGCCCTGGTCTCTGGAGGCCATCTGCAGGTAATGTAACTTAGCTGGTGACCTTGGGCGGGATTCACCTGTAAATGAGGATTCTTATTCTACTCACTCCCCAAGAAGCCTGTGATTACATTAGATGATCTTTGTAAGTCTGGAGTCCAAAGCACACACTGCTTTGTAAAGATTAAGTGGCACATTGTCATCCTTGCCATCCTCCACATCAGTTCTGCCATCCCGTTTTACAGGAGTTACATGGAGGCACAGAGAAAAGAAGTGGCTTGACCTGTGTCAGTGAGTGAGTCAGGGCTGGGAGCTACCTGTAATAACTCCTCCTCCCCTTCTTAAATGTCTGGTGGCAGCTCCCACTTTCCTCAGATCACCTGGAAAAAAGTGTGGAGGAAGATTAAAATAAAGCAGAAAGATAAACTCACTCAGGTTCCCTGCGAAGACCACGTCTAGCTGTTTGATCAGAATCTCTGCTTTGAGACAAAACGGGGTAATGAACTTGGGAGAAGAAAGGGCTGCTGCTACTCACAATTCCTTGAGGGTGTAAGTTCATGGGGACACACTCAAGGAGCACAGTTTGTACATTCAGGCCATTATCATTTATAATCAAGAAACCTATCTGTACCCTCAGCCCCTTCTCCAAAATTTCCTCCACCTTTTTGCCTTAAGTCAGTGATTTTAAAATCCACTTGCACTTTTAGATGACCAGGGGAGCTCTTCAGTGATGCAAATCCCCAAGCTCAAGATTCTAATTCATCAGGAAGGACTGGGACCTAGACATGGGTAGGTTTTAAAACTCCAAAGATGATTCTCATTTGCAGCCAGGGATGAGAACCACGGTCACAATAAATCCTGGCTGTGTTCTAAACCAACTGCTTTTCCCCAGCCTTTTTCTTTTGGGGGCTGTTTCTTCTCCTTCTTGCCCCTTTATTCCTCTTCCTTAAGAAAGTGAGGTCCGTTTCCTTGCTTCTCATGCTGCTTTCAGGCCATTTCTCCTCTAAAAACCTCTGGCTGACCTTGGTGGCTATATTCTACACATACATTTGTGGTCTCATTTTAACCCATTCTTCAAAGACTTACTGACCTCCTATCTGTCCCTCCACCTGTCATCACTCATGGTAGTGTTAACATCCATATATCCACTGACCGGCTTTTCCATTTCTTGCCTTCCTCATCTATGCTGTCTTTGTCTGATCCCCTCTGCCACCCACTCCAGGCTTTATGCTGGACCTTATTATCAAAAAGGCCCCATCTTCCAGATCACTAATTCTGACATCCCACTTCCCAATCCCTTCTCCTTCAACCTTCCTTGCTCATGCACCCCTCTACATTCACTCTGATTTCTTGAGGACCTCCAGATTGTTGATTTTGCTTCTCTCTCGATCTGCCTACTCTCTCCCTTCTTTCATTCCTCTCTCTGACTAGCATTGCTTCATAGTGTCAATCCCTCTCTCTTGCAAATACTTTCAATTCCTTTGCTCCTCTGTTTTTTGGTCCACATCTGTCTGACTAAAAGCTAGTTCTGAACTGTGTATACCTCAGCAGACTCTGCTCCTGAACTGGGCAGCTGAAGCCTGCTGGAAATCATGTAGGGAAGTTATTATCAACCTCAATCACATCCAAAGCACTGCCTTATCTCCGTTAGCCACTAACATTTTCCCTTTAGCCAGATGTCTCACCCTTCATGCCTCGTACTTCCCTGAAAAAAACACAGTCCATCAGAAGGGGACGTTTTTGCTTCTGTACTCATTATTTTCTAAGTGTCTCTTCTTATGAACGAGGCAGTGTCCCTCCTCCAGTAGGAGGCCAGTCCCTCCTGATGTTCCCAATAATTCACACATTCTCAGAAATTCTGTCCTATTTTCTCTAGACCCTCTCCTGCACCTGCCCATCAGCATGTAAGCAAGCTTCGGTCTTTCCCATCTTAGAAACAGCCCACCTTGGACCCCATTTCTTTCAAGCCACTCTCTTCTCTCCTCTCTTCTAAAGCCAGACATTCCCAGAGATTGTTGACAACCAGTGTTGCCACTTCCTGCTCTTTCATCAACTCAGTCCCCTTTTGCTAGTCTTCAGTGACAGTCGTGACAGTAATTACAGTAGATATTTTAACATTTTCATTTTATTTGAATTATCAGCAACAATGAACTTGTTTCTTCTGAAATATTCTCTGCTCTTTGCTTCCATGACACACCCCTGTCTCTTGGTTCTCCTCTCATTTTTGTTTAACGTAGTCTCTCTTTTGAGAAAATTGAAAGATTGTCAAAGACTAATATAACCAACATCCCAATTTTCATTACTCAGAATTAACAACTGTTATTATTTTGTCATTTTTGTTTACTGTCTTTAAGAAATAAAACATGGTGGATAAAGCTTAACCTTCTTATCATCAATATCTTTTCTTACTCTCACTCTCATTTTCTTTTTTTTCATAAGTAATGCTATTATAAGTTTTCTGTGCATCCTTACATCTTGTTTCTGTACTTTTACATATGCCATATGTATCTGTGACCAATACATAGCAATATTTTTTGTTTCTTTTACTCCCAAATTAACATTAAATTCTATTCTCTCTTGTCCTGTTATTCATTCTGCAGATTGTAGCCTAAGTTATCTTTGAAAGATACACATATGATTATGTCAAGCCCTGCTTGAAACACTTCAGAGGCATCCATAGGTACCCCCAAGCCCTAACACAGCCTTAACACTGTGCATGATTAGTTTCTTGCCTACCTCTCTGCTCTCGTCTCCGCCATGCTCCCATCGCTGTCTTGCTTTCTTGCAGCATTACTGGTATTTCAGTTCCTGGAAAGCTCCATGTTCCTTCTTTCTAACTACAGGCCTGCCCTCGTGCTCCTGCCTGGAATACTGGAATTTCCCCTTCTCCCTGTCTACCTGGCTAACCCCTACTCATCCTTCCATGTCCCTGCCTCAAACAAGACTTCCCTGATAAGTCGTATTGCCCATTATGTATTCTCAAAGTATCCTGTGAATTTGCTTCATAGTACATATCAGACATTACAGCTAGTATTAATATTGGGTGCAATTATTTGCTGAGTGCTTCTCTTTTCTGTTAAATCACAAGTTTCTCAAGTCTTCGAACTACATCTCTGTAATTTTCTCTTGTATCCCTAGCACTTAACCAAGAGTGAGGGTACATAAAGGAGGACATGAGTTAGTGAAAGCGATGAGTTCCTTTTCAAGGATTCAGTAGGATAAGGAATAGATCCTTAGATGGAAAGGATCATTTAAAAAGGAACAGAAAAAAAACCACTAGAAATATATATGCTCTTCTGATTTTGAGATTCTAGTTCCAAAGATGAACAAAATCTAGGCTTCTCCCAACACAGAATTTCGACTGTAAAGTGTCTAATTTGCTTTTTGAATGGGGAGAAAAAGATTTATAGATGACAGTGATGAGTAAATATAACAATTACAAAAACAAGATGCTTGAAAATAAGATGCAATAGGAATATAAATAGAACTCTAGAAGACTCATGGAAGGAGATAAACTGAAATTTGAATTCACTGGGAACAATGTCAGATCATCTCCAAGGGCCAGCTCTACCAGCAAGCTGGAGTTGCTAACAGTGATTTACTGTCTGCCTCTCCATGAATAGCTTCACAGTGGGCCTCCCACCCTGTGTGTGACAGCCATTCCACTGTACCATAGTGGAGCTTTGGCTCCATTCACTTCTGATATCAAATTATTGTTTGGGAAATTAAGAGAATGGTAGATTAGAAATAAGGTAATGAATGAACAATACATGTTAATTAAACCAGAACTCCATTTTTTCCTCTACAAAAGCTCTTACATTGAGTTGAAATCTCTAGTTATGTAACACAAAGACTGTCTTTGGCCCTGTTTTCTTCTTTTTGTTCCAAAACAACTTCTTTTAATTGCCCCACCTACTAATATTTAGACTTAAAGATATCTATCGGGATGTGAGATTGTTTAAAAATGCAGTTACCTAAATGTAATTTATACTTTTCATAACCAGATAAACTGGTTGATTAAATACCACTTTGGAATTTGCTATTTGGCCAAAAGAATGATGAAAATGAAAATATACTTCTTTTTGAGAACTGCCTTTCAAGGCCTTTGCTTCCAGGTAGTGGAAGCCCTACTTGAAGAGAAGATTGTTCTGGCACGTGCTTAAATATAAAATTATGCTTCAATTTGTTCCAATTCTAGTTTTTAGATTATGTGAGAAAACTGTACTGATATCAACTGAAAGACATTTTCTGGGCTGTTTATTATAATGAATGTGTATTTAAGAGTAATTTTATAACCAGAGAAATGAAGACAACTAAGGGTGTTTTGTTTTCTTTAACATTGAAACTTTAAAACAGAAGACAGCTGTTTTAAACATCTCAACTTAGGCTGGATAATTGTGAACAATGAATGTACTTAAAAAATCATATGCTTGGATCGAAAGTACAGTTTTAATCAAGTATAAAAAACTATCTTGTTGAATATAAATTTATCATCTGAAAACTCCCCTGTACATATAATTATAAAAAATAAGGATGGTTTCCCAATATCTTAACTTGATCTTGAATTTTGGATTTTGTGCCTGGGACAAGTCTGTAGTTAACTGTCCTGTAAAATACTGACTAAACTAGTTAGATTTGAGTGTTTTCAGATGTAACTTTTTTGGCTGGAATGAGTTTAAATGTTACATTTCAAAATAAATAATGTATAATTCGGCCCTTTCCAAAAGTTTCAGATGATTCAGCCACTAGTTACCAGTGCGTGATTTGTACTTCACTAAATATAAGCGGAACAATTGATGTCAATTTCTCTGTGAAACCTCTTAAATATATCTTTATTCATAACCAAGTACTTATTAATATAAACTAGAATGTTACATTTTAACATTTGAACCGAAAACCTACACACCTGTTTTCTTAAGAACTACTGTATTGTGTTATTTCATTATATTATTAAGACTCTTATAAATACATACGTGTTGATTTCCTCATAATTCCTCTCCCTTTCTTTGCATGCCTCAAAGCAATTGAGTCATTTCCTTTCTCCCAGTCACCTTTTAAAGGCTTTCCTTCTGTTGAAGCAAACTTTTGAAGGTCCCTAACCCTTTTCTCCTCCTCACTATTACTGTTCCCTTCTATTCAATGCTTTCTGAACAAGATTGCAGATTTGGATTTTTAAGTTATTACAGTCCAATGTTTGACTTTTTTTTTTTTTTTTTTGGCTAAATTCCCTTGCTTTAGGGGATTTCCTCTTTTTGTTTAATTCCTTAGTCAATACATTACCTTTTTAGGTTACTTATTTTATTGTAAACTGGTTAGCTATTTTTCTTGTAAAACACACCAAATAAACTTTAATAAAAATGGCATATGACAGCATTAATTAGCTAACTGTGGACCAAGAACTCGCCTGAGACTCTCAGGTTCCTTTCAGTGCGTTGTTGATGAAGGTGACTCAAGATGCAGCGATACTTATCAGCATTGCTTCTCCTGATCATGTAACAACATCCTCCTTCCAGCTGCTCAGACCTCACCATCTTGAGCCGTCCTTGACTCCTCCCTTTTTCCCATTTGTCACATCCAATTCATCAGCAAATCCTGTCGGCCTACCTTCAAAATATATCCAGAGTCTGATCACTTCTCCTTTTCACCATTGTCTCACTGGTCCAAGCCACCATCATTTCATCTGGGGTTTTTGCAATAGTTTTATAACTGGTTTCCCTGCTTCTGAACTTACTTCCCTTGAATCTAATCCCAAATAGCAGCCAGAATAATCCTTTAACTCATTCATTAAAATCATATGCATTCTTTGGTCACAGTCAGTGTAAAAGCCAAAGCCCATACCACCTGGCTTCTGCCGCGCTCTGGCCTTGGCTTCTCCACTTCTCCCCACCTCTCACTCCACTCTGGCCACCCTGCCTCCTGCCCATTCCCACCTCAGACTCTTGTTTCTTCCTATTCCTGCAAAACCATTTCCTCTGGTATCCACAGGGCTCATTCCATCATCTCCTGCAGGCCCTTGCTCCCACGTCAGTGTCTCAGCCAGGCCTCCCTGACCATATAAATAACAACTCCCCATACTTCTTCCTACTCCCCTTACCCTATTCTACTTCTCCTCATAGCACTTATTGCCATCTGACCCTGTATGTATTTACCTGTTTGTTTAATGACTGTCTCCTACCACTTAGTGGTAAGCTTCATCAGGGCAGAAGCAGGCTCTTTCATTAGCCACAGTATCGCCGGCAATTAGAATAGTACCTGGTACAATCCTATACCTGCAGTCAATATTTGCTGAGTGATTGAGTGAATAACCACATTTTACCACATTTAATGTCTATCACATTAGGGCCACTGAGGCAAGTATTATAAACTAGGTAATGTTAAAAGCAAATGAGCAGCTTTCTGTCAAGAAATGTTCCCAAATGTAGTGGTTTTAAAAAATGTACTTTATTTGTCTAACGTTACAGTAGACAGCCTGTGGTACTTTTTTAAAAAATCCAGTTTGCCGGATGATGCTACTTGCTGGTTATTTCAGATGTTCACTTCCACAGACCACGAGGAATAGGAGAGCTAGCCTTATATCATCACCTCCATCTAGGCATCTATGATCTATGTTAGTCAGCTGGAGCTGCTAAAACAAAATACCACAGGCTTCATGGCTTAAACAACAGAAATTTATTTCCTCAAAATTCTGGAGACTGGAAGTCTAAGATCCAGGTTCTGGCCAGTTTGTCTTCTGGCGAAGTCTCTCTTTCTCCTGCTGGCTTACAGTACAACACCTTCTCACCATGTCCTCACATGGCTTCTCTTTGATGCATGAGAGCAGAGAGAGAGACAAATATTGAGACAGAGTTGGTTTTCTGGTGTTTCTTCTTAGAAGGGTACTCACTAATCCCATAGAATCAAGGCCCCACCCTATGACCTCATGTAAGCTTCCTTACTCCTAATACTGTCACATTGGAGATTAAGGTTTCAACATATGAAATTTGAGTGAACAGAAACATTGAGACCTTAACAGCCTCCCTTTGAGGCTTAGCTCAGTCCTGTGGTATCCCAGGCCCACTCTTGCCTGGGCTGGCTTACATAAAGGAGGGGCTAGCAGGGCTAGTGGCTTGAATCTCACGTTCAGAAAAGTTCTCGGATGATCTATTTTGACCTTTTCTTCAAAATGTTCACACATACCATAAACATTAAAATGTTATATATAACATATTTATGTGTATATAAAATATATAAAAAACATACATAAAATACATACCCCAAAGCATTGCACTTTTATTTTACAAATTAAATATTAATATTTGCACAGGTAAAGCCTGTTTTAGCACTTGTTATTTTTTTCATGGAATGGAAGGATGAACGGTCTGGCCCTACCTCAGTGTCAGAGAGGCCTTCTCTTCTAGATTTGGACACAATGTCCACCAAGCTGACCATCCTTATTAATCTTATCTCAACATTGGCCCTTCCTGGCAGCAATTCTTTCCTCTGTTTTACTCTCTGTACAGCTGTGTGATTCTTGTCCCCGAACTGGGACTCCTACCCATCTCTTGCCTTCCAAATCTTCTTTTTATAATCTTTTCTTCTCTGGGACTTCTCCAAAATGAACAAGGCCTCCCATACCTGCAGTGTCTTCACTGACTCATCTTTCCATCCTCTAGTTCACCCCTACTATAGCAGGCAAAAGGATCCCAAGCACTTTGTGGAGATTTTTGAGTAACAAGATCTTTATCGATTGTCAGCGTAGATGCAAAAACATGAAACCTGCTCCCCCATGATGGTATTCACAGAGAAGCCTCTACATGGGCATAGAGACCAGTTCTATAAAATGAGGGGCTCTGCTGAGACATTGTTTGGCTCTTGGGGAAGCAGCATGTGTGTGAAAAAGCAAAGGTTTGAGGCCTAGAAAATCCAGGTAAGCCCAGACAATCCTGAGCCTTTTCTTGTTTCTTCTGAGATTATGGATCTGAAATCTCCAAGCAAAAATTGTTTGGAGTACAAAAAACACCCTAGTGAATAAACATGGCAAGCATGCTCCTGAAGCTTTATGGGGGAATGTGCGATTTCCCCATCAATTGTCCCAGTGTTCTCTGCATTGGCATAGTTCAGGTCTGGAGTCACCCTTCCAGGGTGACTGTGAAAAAGCCCATAATTGAGGCTCACATTTCCCTGGAATCGAACTGGGGTGTGGGGATTAAGGTACTTGCCGCAAAGACATCTTCCAACTTCCTTTGATAACAAATTTGGGACAAAGATTCTATTTTTAAAAACTACACACAAAAAAAGTAGTGATAATAGAAAAAAGATAAACTGAAAGCATGCAAAGTTTTTAAAAAGACAAAAGTAGAACATTATCAAAGCAGCATCCTCCTGGGCTACGATCTTCCCCAAACACTGAAAAAATGGCCTTCTGGCTACTATTCTAAGAGCTTTGGAGTATTATCCTATTTAGTTTTCATAATAATGATTCTAATGTGCAAGGCCTTTTATGATTTCCATTAAACAGACAAGCAAATGTGGCAACCAAATATTAAGACTTGGCCAAAATTTTACAGGTGTGAAATGACCGAGGCAGAGTTGGCGCCCACCCACCTACTGCTCTGCATAGTCAGGCAAAGAGGGTACACATCTTCTATGCAGTTGGTTCCTTGTTTCAGCCATTTGGAAAAATGCACAGAAGTCCAAAATGTCTTTGAGGCATAAGGTTACTGCTAATTTAACAAAATATAAGTAGGTTCAAAATGCGTGTAATGTTATGGCGAATCTTTCTCTAACACAAGTTCAGCAAATTGTTTACATTTAAATGTGTACTCATTCAAACAAAAACCAAATTACATGAAAATTTTAATTATGAAAGGGATAAAGCAGAGGTTGGTAATTTGATTTATGGAAAAGATTATTTGCTTTTGAGAGGGATCAAGGTTGAAGAAAGCTCTTGATTTAGGCTTAATGTCTAACTGTACTAAAATTATACTTACAACGTATGTCTGTTGCATGAAGAATGAATGCACTGTAGGTTCTGTGCTTTCAAGTGTGTGCTCAATTTCTTCCAGACATGGGCATGGCTGTGTACACCAGCTGATTTTCCTCTTGAGCTGGTTCCGGAAACTGTGAAATATCAAAATGTTTTCTCTTCTTAGAATATGAGCTTCTAACAACAACAATGAAAAAAGTCAACTCCCTGCACTGGGATAACTGACTATCCACTTGAAAAATAGTAAACTTAACTCCTATCTCACACCACTTTTGGCAATAAATTTCAGATGGATTAAATATCTAAAAGTAAAAGAAAAACAAAAACAAAATATCAGGGTTAAAAATATGAGGGTTAAATGAGTATAGGAGATAACACAATTATGATCTTGGGGGAGAAAATGCCTTTTTAAGACACTAAAAGCAAAACCTGTAAAGGAAAAAATTAAAAATTGTGACTATTTTCAAAATAAAAACTTTCCAAGACAAAATATACCATAAATAATGTAAGAAAAGGAAAAAAAAGCAAGCAGATGAAAAGAAAATATTTGCAACCTAATTTACAGATAAAGGATTAGCATATAGAATATATAAGGGAGTTATACAAATTTAATAAGATATTGATAAACAATTTGATAGGTAAAAGTGGGAAAAACACATAAAGGGGTAATACTTAGGAAGAAATGAAATTGGCCAATATATATCCCAGATGTTCAACTTCAACATCAATCAGGAGAATACAAATTTAAGTAGTAAGATAATATTTTCTGGTACTCATCAGATTGACGAAGATATTAATACCAAATGTTGACAAATATATGTTGACAGTACCAAATGTTCAAGCAGCCTCATGAATTACTAGTGAGAATATGAACTGGTATAGCCACCTGAGAGGACAATTGGACAGTATCTATTAAAATTGATAATGGGCCAGACATGGTGGCTCAGGCCTATAATCCCAGCACTTTGGGAGGCCAAGATGGGCAGATCACAAGGTCAGAAGTTCGAGACCAGCCTGACCAACATGATGAAACCCCATCTCTACTAAAAAAAATACAAAAATTAGCTGGGCATGGTGATAGATTCCTGTAATTCCAGCTACTCAGGAATCTAAGGCCAGAGAATTGCTTAAACCCCATAGGCAGAGGTTGCAGTGAGCCAAGAAAGTGCCATTGCACTCCAGTCTGGGTGACAGAGCAAGACTCCATCTCAAGCAAACAAACAAACAAATTGGATGACGTGCATATTCTGTGATCCAGCAAGTCATCTTTGAGAAATATTCACCTTTGTATACAAAAAGGCATGTATAAAGATTCTCATTGCAGAATTGTTGATTGAAAAAAAAGAAATTAATTAAATACCTATCAATATGGTGATAGTTACTTAAAACAGTTAATAGACTGGGCAGAGATTAGTCAATGGTTACAAGGCTACAGTTAGATAGGCGAAATAAGTTCTGTGTTCTATTTTATACTAGAGACTAGAGTTAACAATAATGGATTGTATATTTCAAAATACTTGAAGATAGGCTTTTTAATGTTCTCATCACAAATGATAAATGTGAAAGGTGATAGATATGCTAATTACCCTGATTTGATCATTATACAACGTATACATGTATGAAAACAGCACATTGTACCCCATAAATGTGTACAAATTATATGTCAATCATAAAAAATACAATAGTTAATAGGATCTGGTAATTATATATCAGAATATTATGCAGCTCCAGTACCCATAACTACTATGAAAATTCACCAAGGCATATTTTACAAAAAACAAGTTAAAAATGCCTGTGCACAGGAAGAGTTTTTAAATGCACATAATAAAAATAACTTTATAAATCTATGGGTACATTTTATTTTCTTTTTGAGAAAAAAATCTGAATACATGCTTGTACTTGGAAATTGATTATGGGGATCAGAATTGGGGGAGAAGCATCTAGATACAGGAGGGCATTGATATGGACTGAACATGTGTGTACCTTCAGAATTCATATGTTGAAGCCCTAACCCCCAGTGTGGCTGAATTTGGAATAAGGAAATGATTAGGATTAGATGAGGTCAGAAGGGGCAGGACGGGTTCCTGAGTCGATGGGATTATTGTCCTTATAAGAAGAGACACAGCCAGGCATGGTGGCTCATGCCTGTAATCCCAGCATTTTGGGAGGCCGAGGCAGGCAGATTACTTGAGGTCAGGAATTTGAGACCAGCCTGGCCAACATGGCAAAACCCTGTCTCTACTAAAAATACAAAAAGTAGTCAGGCGTGGTGGCATGAGCCTGTAATCCCAGCTACCCCAGAAGCTGAGGCAGGAGAATCGCTTGAACCCAGGAGGTGGAGGTTGCAGTAAACCAAGATTGCACCATGCAATCTAGGTTACAGAGTGAAAATTCATCTTAAAACAACAAAAAAGAGAGACACCAGAGAACTCTCTCTTCTCCCTCAATCCCTTTCTTTTTCTTTCTCTTTTCTTGCACAGCAGGGAACAAAGTCCATATGAAGATACAGTGAGAAGGCAAGAAGGCATTCATCTGCAAGCCAGGAAAAGAGCCCTTACCAGAAACCAAACGCTGTGAGAACTTGATCTTGGAATTCCCAGCCTCCAGAACTGTGAGAAAATAAATTTCTGTTGTCTAAGCCACACAGTCTGTAGTATACTGTAATGTACTGTTATGGCAGCCTGAGCAGATTACGACAGGTGTCAAAGAGGACTTCAGCCTTAGCTGAAATGTTAGATGTAACATTTTAATGTTTTAGAATGAGAATGTATTTATGTATGACTCGTGTGATTAGAACATTAACTTCTTAAAGTCAACTTTCTCTTCCCTCTTCACCCATAACCGCCCTTTTTTCCTTTATCTTCCTTTGAACAATATTAATCAAGGCCTGTGGCAGACATATACATTCTGAGCCTTCCAGCAACATTTTTCTAAAAGACCTGTCTTCAGGTCAAGGTCCCTAAAAATAAATCTTCTCACCACAGAACACAGGGGTGTGCTTATTTAGTTTTGTTTAATAAAATATTTATTGAACTCTTATTGAAGTTCAATTAACTTTATTCATTATAAGATATTATACTAACACTGTCACAAATTTAAAGACAAGACAATTTCCTCATTACACCTCCACTGGAAACACAACCATGATTTCCATTTTTAGGCATTCCTTTCTAGGCTATCTATACGCTTACCGTTTTTTTTTTTTTTTTTTGGCAGTCATCAAATGGTTTATATAATTTTGCACATATCTTTTTTCACAGCATAAAACCTTTATAATTGCCATTTTAATGGTTACTCAACATTTTATTCAGTTTTAATTGACTTATCTATTCCCGTGTGGTTGACATTTAGGCCATTTCCAAATTTTTATTATAGATAATGTTGAATAAACATTTTCACATACATGAATTTTAAAATTTGAGTTATTTCCTTAAAATAAATTCTTCGGGGTATTACTAAACCACATGATACAAGCAGATTTTATGACTATTGATCAAAATTATTCAATAGAGTTCCAAAGCTTCGTGCCAATTAATGATGCCACCAGCAATGTGCAAATATACTGCATTTTCAGCATTGATTATACAATGTCAAGGTTTTTGGCAATGTAAAAACTTTGGAGGGGAATGCCTCAGATCATCTAAGACTACTTGGTAAGCTGATTGAAAACCATAGAGTTACATAAAAGGACATGGATTATCTTTCCCAGCTCAGCGTCCATCCCCTTTCTCTAGGAACTGCACCTTGAGGTCTTCCGCTCTCTCAATCCATGTGGTTTGACAGGACTCCAGTCCCACCCTCAAATTTAAGAATTCAACCTGTGACCCAGGTTGGTCACGGGTCTCTCTTTCTCCCTCTCTCTTCCTCAATTTATCTCTCTCTCACACACACTCGGGGTAGGGGGTAGATCCAAAAACAAACAAAGCAGAGCCAAGAGGAAAGAGTAAGTCCTGGTGACAGTGTTTGAGTCCCTTGATCCAGCTGGCAATGATGCCAGACTACCCTGGGATTCAGGGCCACTATGTAGAGTTGAGCCAATTGTGAACTGCAAAGCATTCCCAGCCAAAGGGGTAAGTGGCTGCTGAAATCTGTTGTGTGCATCTGGGAGTAAGGGTGTGTCTATTCAGAGAAAGAGACTTGTTTATTGTTTTGTTTTGTTATTTGTTTGTTTCATTTTGTTTTGTTTTATTTTTCATTAAAGGTTCCCATTGCTTGCCAAGCCAAATGCTCACTCAGGAGCCCTTTTTTCTATTCTCAGAAGGTGCTATGCAGGCTGCCAATAGCTTTGCAGTTATGTGAAACAATAAATCTCCCCTCTTAACTGAAGTCAGTTTGAGGTCTCTTTCTGTCACTTAGAGCTGAATGAATCCTGATTAATACATCAGAGTAAGGGATTTTAAAGCTGGGAGAGATCTTAAAAATTCCTGAGTACCTAGTGGATACTTACAGATGAAGAAACTGAGGAGTTTAGCAACTTGCCCAAAATCATCATACCTCCATGTAAACAGCAGGATAGCACTAAGAGGCCGGGTCCCAAGTTAGTATTCTTTGTAACAAAAATATGCTGCCCTTCTATTTACTACCTCTGTTATCATATTATAAGCTTGGGTTTGAGAATCAGACACTTCAAAGATAGTTTATCTCCTCTCAGCTACTCTGGCTATAATGTTGCTGCCCCAAAGTCAATATTGGCCTCTTGAGTGACCTTTGTGACTCAATCACCAATATTTCTAAAACTTAAGATGTGATTTGGTTTGCTGTGTATAAGAAGTTGACTCAGAAAGAGTCAAAACGCTAGCATTAATTTGTGAGGATACTATGATTAAGGAAATTAAACACTGTACCCTTTAGCCTAAGATTTAAAGAAATAATTTTTAGATCTATTTACACCTATCCTTTAGCTGTTATTAAATACTATTTAATTTGTGTGTGGTTGTTTCTGAGGTTTAAGCAGAGGATTCATCATAGGACTGTGCAGACTCAAAGCTAAGGTCTCAAGAATGTTGGCCCCAGGCCAGGAACCAATGAAATGCTAAAAGGCCTTAGTGTGTCTTCTGGTCACTCCCCATTCGGTTAATCACTCCCCTTTCCTTTGGATATTCCTGAATTTTATTTATCCTGGAGAATCTGTCTTCTGCTCCATATGCCTGCTTAAGATGAAAAAGCAGGGAGCTTTCAGCTTTTTGATAAATATAATGAAAGGCTGCCCAATTTCTCTGGGATTCTGTCAAATCCTGTTGTAGTCTCTTCCCAGACAGAAGGGAGTAATTTTCTTCCACCAGACAGCCTTCTCTCAACCCAAATTTGCCCTGCGACAATATCAAATCTGATTATCTGCTAAACTCTATAGATGTCTTCTTGTTTTGAGGCCTAGTGTTTTTGACAGTGATCTTTGAACAAATTACTTTTTAAAGTGTAGGTCCTTTGCCTTCTGCTCATTGTGAAACCCATCTCAACAGAACTCTCAAACTAGCTCCTCCTCTTATCTCATTTTGCCAGTGAAAAGGTATTCAGAGAAAGGCATGGAGTGGGTGTTATCAACCCACAGCTGCCCCTCCTCTCACTAGGAGCTGGACCCTGCCCCTGAGCTTGGATTTTTATCTCCTTCTGCCTTTCAGGAAACTTCCACTATCTATGCACCTTTGTATCATGCTTTAATCATGCTCAAGTCTCACCTACTTAAAAAAAATTTCTTAAGCCAAAATTTCCCTTCAGATATCACCCTGCCTTATTTTGTCCGCTTCTGCCCATAGTCGCTAAAGATTTGTCTGCAGGCACCATCTCTACTTCCTGATTTACACCATTCCATATAGGCCTCCTTTTTAAATCTTTCCATACAATCAGCTTTGGCTAAAGGTGCTAGCCAAAGATACCTGAATGACCCAAACACAGTAGATCCTCCCTGAGCACTTGCTTACAATTTCCCTGCTGACTCCTTCTCTTCCATCTGGTCTCCAAACATTTGGGATCTGCAATGGGCCCCGTTTGCTTTTCTCTACATTCTTATTCATTCCTATGATTTTAAAGACCATCCATATGTGATGACTCCTGAATCTGCATCTCCAGTCCATAGCCCTTTTCTGAGAATCAGCTCCATACGCTCGATTGCCTGTTTGACACCTCCATTTAGATGCCACATAGACATCATGACCCAAACAGGACTTCGCTTTTCTCCCCATACCTGATCCATGCTCAGTCTTCTCCATCTCCGTTTCCAGACTGGAAACTCAGGGACATGACTTGATTCCTCTTTACCCCTCATAATTAATCTAACATCAACTTCTGTCTGTTCCATTTTCAAAATATATCACATCATTCTCTTCCTTCTTTTCTGTTCCAGTGCCACCCACCCTGTTGAAGCCACTATAGTTTCTCAGTTGTTCTGCTGCAACTAAATTGTTTCTTGAGTCTAGTCTTGCTTCTGTTTAACCCATTATCCCTACGTCAACCAGAATAAAGATACAAATTTCTTTATCATGCTCTGTTGCATAAAACCATTTCGTTATTTGCCGCTGAACTTAAATCCCTTCCATGATCTACAAGGCTTGGATAATCTTCTAGAATGTAAGCTTCCTGAGGGCAGTTATCACTACTACCTTGTTCTCTATTTTATCCCTAGTGCTTAACATCAAATTTAACACAGAGAAAGAATTTGATAGATATTTTTGAAAATATATCAAAATATATTTTGATATATTTTCAACATATTTATTTATATTTGATATATATCAATTATATAAATAAATATATATATTTATATATGTTTATATAAATATATATATTTATATATTTATCAGTATATACGGCACTCGTCATACTATATGTGGGGTTTTTAAAATGCTTTTTGTAAACTAGTATGTGAGCTCTGTGGAAACAGAAATCATGAATTTTTTTCTTCAACCCTTTATACCTAACAGTTAGCAAAAGAGTTTGTAATAATTATAAAATAATTAGAAATGATGGATTCCATACATGGCAATATAGTTGTTGCAGAGTGTAAGAGGTATGAAAGAAATTAGATATCTAACACAATGCCATTTAAAAAATAAAAAATACATGCATGCAGATAGCAATATACATTTTGCAAAAGCACAAACACAAAGATGTACATTATACACATCAGATTGACTGCTTATAAAAGAAAGTGGATGGGCTTGGGAAATAAAATAAAATAGAAAAATAATTGAAGTAAGTTAGCGGAAATATTTGTTAAATGAATGACGACTGGATTCTGCAGACGGTATGAAACTCCAAGGTGAGTAGGCATGAATCTTTAAGGGACAGCAAAACAGAGAACTGAATTCATTCATAAAAATCCATTTGTATGGACAGCAGGGGGGTAATAAGGTTGGGGAGGGGTAACAGGGGCAGAAATGCCAGATATAGGTGACAGGGGATGGAGGCAGCAAACCACATAGCCATGTATGTACCTATGCAACAATCCTGCATGTTTTGCACATGTACCCCAAAACCTAAAGTGCAAAAAAAAAAAAAATACAAAAAAAAAAAAATCCATTTGTTAGTTGAGGATTTCCTCCAAGGTTTTGAGAATAAAGATGGAAACGAGGTTGCAGTAGCCTGGTCAAGTTGTAATATTCTCAGAAAAGTGATTTCCAGATCTGACTTCGCTGATCTCTAGGAAAGCTCCAGGCATGCCACCACATTCTTAGAGATTATTTTTAACTCAATTTAATTAGGACAAGTAAATATATGTCATGTAGCACTCATAAGAGAAAAATGGATTATCACATTATATTAATGAGGCTAGACATTCAAAGGGTGGGGCAGTTGTCTTACAATCAAAACCTCAGGCTCTGTACAACATAATTTAAGATTTTTCCAAGGTCATTATATATCTGTGACTCAGTCTGAGCATACAGTCTGCACTTTTCTGTTTAAGAACCACAGGCTCCAGCACTTAAATCACCAGAGAGTTCAAAGCAAAATTTAAAAATCTGAATAGACATTAATGAACAAAGAAAAAGAAGGCAAAATTGCAAGAAATGTCATTATAAATAAATACTAGTATTTCATCAATGAAGGCCAACCTCACTATCACACTATCATGGGCACATATGCAGACACACATACACACTCTTTGCTGTATAGCTTAAATTAGACAAATGTAATTCTGAAAACATCGTGCAACTACAACTTTTCTTATGAGGTTTACTACTTGGTAACTGCAGCTGTGTTGCATAATTGATCATGAAATATTTATAAATTTGGGGGATTTGATTTCCAAACCTCATCAATGAATCTCACATATCAATTTAATTGCAATCATAAACTTGACTTCAGCATCTGGATTACCACATCCTATGTTTCTTGATCGTCTTCATTTCCAAACAGACAAGGTATCAACTGGGGATCAGACTCCATTTATAAAATATGACCAACACATTCTGTAGTGAGGAATATAATCAGGAGTGTTTTTACTTAGTTGCGGCATCAAATTTGTCACAGCTGGCTTATCTAATAATAATAACTAGCATTTCTTGAACACTATCGTGCTGGATTTGGTTAGTCAGAATGGTTGATGCAAGTGGTTCTCAAACTTGAGCATAGCACAGAATTCTCAGGAGAGCTTTGTTAAAACACAGACTGCAGTTCCCATCTTCAGACTGAGTTAGCTGGTGTGGTTTGGATGTGATTTGTTGGCTCCATGAAGTCTCATGTTGAAATTTGGTCCCCAGTATTGGAGGTGGGAGCTGAGGGGAGGCTTATGGGTCATGGATCTAAATCCTTTTTGAATAGCTTGGTGCTATTCTTGAGGGAGTGAGTTCTCACTCTGTTCCCATGAGAACTGGTTCTTGAAAAGAGCCTGGCACCTCCTCCTCTGTCTCTTGATTCCTGCTCTCGCGATGTGGTCTGCTCCTCCTGCCTTTCCCCATGAGTGGAAGCAGCCTGAGGCCCTCACCAGAAGCAGATGCTGGTGCCATGTTTTTTGTACAGTCTGAAGAACCATGAGCCAAATAAACCTGTTTTCTTTATAAATTACCCAGCCTCAGGTATTCCTTTATAGCAACACAAATTAACTAAGAAAATAGGTCAAGTTTGGAGCTTCAGAATTTACATTTCTAACCAGTTCCCAGGTCACAATGATGTTGCTGCCCAGGGACCACACAGTGAATGAAGCTGATTGATTTAATTGATGGCACTCGGATTTGTTTGAGGTGGCCAGATAGTCACACAGTTCACAGCTGAAGAAAGTTACAGACAGGTTATCTTTTTATTTCTTTGAAGGTCATTAATATTTTATAGAAAACGGTTGTTTTCCAAGTGCACAGAACCTCTGAAAGTAGTTAAATAAATACACTCTTACACTGAAAACAGAAATGTCAACTCAGATTCACTTTACTAATTGGGCCTATAATTCTTTTAAGGTCAATTTCTGCTACCAATTAAATTCAATTTTTAAATTTCCTTTTCTCTATTTTTTTTTTTTTCATGTGGGAATCACCTTTTGGTTTACATATCGAGAGTTTAAATATTGACCTACATTTCTCTGGGAGTTAATTTTTCTTTTACAGCTTTGATCACAACTAGATTGACTTCTTCAGTCACATAATTTGGGGAAATTTGTCAAAGTATGCAGTCCATGTATGGACACTGAACTACTGGTAATTGTCCTGTGGGTAGGACCTTTCATTAGAGGATGTTGTCTAAACAGTAACATTGCTCAGAACAATTCTGAACTTACATACAGAGGACATTTTCATATGGATCTAATAAAAAGCCTTCTTGAAATATTGTATTTTAATTATTGTCAGTCTAGACCATTTCACCATCACAGAAATAGGTCAAATTCCACAATCCCACCACTGCTGCTACTGCTATTGCTACCACCACTACGACTTCGCACTGCCTCTCTTGCTCCAGCACGACCACTGTACCTATACACACACCCACACATACATGTACACACACAATTCCATGAGCACCCAAATTATATTGCAGTGGGGGCTGGTTTTAATAAGTGTTAATTTATGTATGTTTTCAGCCCCTCATTCAACAAAGATCCACTGAGAGTCTACTCTCTCCAGCTAGCTTTTACCTATGAGAGATTTAGAGGTGAACAAAGCAAAGTCTCCATTCCCATGAAGTGTACATCTTATTGCAAACAGTAGGTAAGCAAACAAACAGATGAGAAAGCAATGCAATTTCCAGTAGTAGGAAATGCTATGAAGAAACAGCAGAGTGCAGGAGTCGGAAGTAACCGGGTAGAGACTGGGGAAGGCAGGTTATTTTTAAGTTTCCTATTGCTGCCATAAGAAATTACCATACACTTGGTGGCTTAAAATAATGCGAATTTATTATCCTACTGTTCTGGATGTGAAAAGTTCAAAATGGGTCTCACTGGACTAAAATAAAAATGTCAGCAAGGCTACATTCTTTCTGGGGGCTCTGGAGGAAAAACTGTTTCCCTGCTTTTTCCAGCTTCTAGAAGTCACCTGCATTCTTTGGCTCAGTGCCTTTTCTCTGTCTTCAGAGTCAGCAGCTTAGCATCTTCAAATCTCTCACTTACTCTTACCCTCTCATGAGGACCCTTATGATTATGTTAGGCCCATCCCAATTATACAGGATAATCTTCTCATCTCAATATTCTTAATCATACCTGCATGGCCTCTTTTGCTATGTAAGGTAACATATTCACAAGTTTCAGGGATTAGGATATGGACGTCTATCAGTGCTGCTATTCTCCCCCCTACTGGGTGATCAGGGAAGGTCTCTTTGAGGGTTTCACTTTACAGCAGAGACCTACATGACCTAAGTGAGCCATTGGAGGACCTGGTAGGAGGCTCTTCCAGGAAAGGGCAACTGTAGAAGCCCTTTGGCACATATGAAGTGCCAAGCAGAAAAAAGGCCCATGCGGCTGCTACAGAATGGGGAAAGAGGATGGGAAAGGGGAGGGTCTGAGGTCCTAGATGTAAGGCGGGCTGCAGATGTGGGCTTTGCAGGTCTTTGTTTCCTAAAACACAGTTGAGGATTTCATTCTGAGTGGGATGGGAAGCTTATGGAAGATTCTTAGAGTGGACGGCATGATCTCATATATTTGTAGAACTCAATGAACTTGTAGAAATTGCTTTCTTACCGGGTGCGACAGCTTACCTGTAATCCTAGCACTTTGGGAGGCTGAGGCGGGCGGACCACGAGGTCAGGAGATCGAGACCATCCTGCACAACATAGTGAAACCCCGTCTTTTCTAAAAACAAAAATTAGCTGGGCGTGGTGGTGCACACCCGTAATCCCAGTTCTCCAGAGGCTGAAGCAGGAGAATTGCTTGAACTCAGGAGGTGGAGGGTGCAGTGAGCCAAGATCACGCCACTGCACTCCAGCCTGGTGACAGAGCGAGACTCCATCTGAAAGAAAGAAAAAGAAAGAAAGAAGGAAGGAAGGAAGAGAAATAAATAAATAAATAGATAAATAAATAAATAAATAAATAAATTCAGGAGCATATTGAACTGCTTCCCAGCTCTTTGGTGAGTCACTCAGTTTAGGACACATCCTGGGCAATGCATCCTAAACCAGAAAGAAAGAGTGAGATGTCATGAGAGTCCTCTGCCCTCCCTCCTGTGAGGGACTGAAATCCTTTGTTGATGTGTCTGGCTGGGTGTTAAGAATGTCAGGTGGGAAGTAGAGTGGAAAGTGATAGGTTCTTAATAGATACTTTAGTAGAGGAGCTGAGATGATCTTGGCTCTTTTTCTTTATTTTTATTTTTTCTAACATGAGCAAAGAACAATAAGATATCTAAGTGTTGGGAATATAAGCTTTTCTGGCAGATACCTGAGAAAGCATGTAGTCCATAAAATAGCTTGTTCTGTAGAATTGATCTAATTAAGAATCGCTGTCATCCTGTTCTATCCCCCAAGATATTCAGATAAGTTAGCTATCCAGAAACATCTTTATAATATTTTTGTAATGGGACACTTGGTAATGTAATTTTACTTGCAGGTTAAATTGGTCTGGCATGTTTTTCCTGTCATACAGCTATATTGGTTGTTGTTATCATCTTTACTTACATTCTCCAAGGATTTTTGTATTAAGTATTTATATGATCTTGGATAGCATTAAAATTAAGCTGACCAATTTAATGTTGTAAGTATAATTTTTTCTCTTTAATTTCAGAGGATTTTAGGACAATGGTATGTTTGTAGTGATCTTTAACTACATGGGAAACTAAATGTTTGCATGAACATAACATGGCTCCCTACCTCTGGCGATCATACAATAATTATTTTTAAATCAAGATACTTTCTATTTTCTTTTTGAAGCTCTTTCTTTTTAAGTATGAAGTCAGCAGCTTAGGACCAAAGACAATAAAATTCACAGTTTTGCAGCTGCTATTCCTGTTTATAGGATCTGGGGCTATAGCTAAACCTACAGTTTTGTTTGGAGGAGAAAAAGCCCTCCCTGGGAATATACAGAAGACATCCTGACAAGAGTGTCATGGATTAAACGCTGTGTTCATAGCAAGACTACATAAAGGCAGCACATCAATCAAGAATTTAGGGGAGCAGGGAGAAATAATTGCATTTATCTTGGCAAGGTCCATGTTATTACAGCACAAGCCTGTAGCCCAGCGTGGACCATAACCATGCCTCCTGAAATAGCCCAAGATAAGGAAAAGCATAACTGCCATAATTGTAAATAAGTGGCCCAGAGAAGTCTGCATTATATCAGGGATTTTACATACAAGTATAACATCAAACAGATTGTTAAAAATCAATTGAAATTAATAGAAAAAATATGACTAGATAAATAAGCTGTCTCTCTGTGACCTTTCCCTTGAATTCTGCTGTGGACATGGTGTGGCAAATTGTACACAAAGCAGGTTCCCAGCAATTAAGAAGCCATTTATGCCTTATAAAGGCTTGGACATTGGGTTTTAATTAAGAATTTCAATTATTGTAAAGCAAATCATTTTTCTTCCTTGGGTAAAAGGGATTGGAAAGAAGACAGTCGTAAAAAGTATTGACAGTAAAGATAGTGCTTGGGGAAACAGAGAAAGTTAAGACAAAAAAATAAGAAGGAAAAGAGATGAGAAATAGAGGTTAAAATAGAAGAAAACCATCAAGGTACTGAATAGGAAGAAAGAGAACCAGCAAGCTTATCTTGGAAAGGGAAAGGGGAGAGTATTTTTTCCCATGTTAATATTTAGAACATGGCTAATATTTGGCTGTTCTCATTAGCTGAAATAAACTGAGTGCCAAATCTAGATGAAAAGTGAAAAATGTAATCTGTTATCCAGATGTTTCCAAATATCTGAATTTTTGGCATCAAATAGTTAAAACATGTCAATGATCAACTGAACCTTTTGATTTGTGTTTATACATGTTGACATTATTAGAAAGCTAAACATTGCTTGGTGCCTGTGCATACAAAATATGTGTCCAACTCTGAACCTGTTTAACATATAGTTACACTTTAGGGCAGCCTCTTCAAGCATGTGTTTGCTTGGGCTCTGGTGCAGTGCTATGCCACCATTATCTCTGTATATTAAAAGGAGAGTTAATGTTAGGCACATTGTCATCATCCTAAAAAGAGGTGACAGTGTTTTGAAAGATATTGTAAAATACTTGGAAAAGATAAGATTCCTTTCTTTCAACAGCTTGAGGCTCACTGGTGCTCAAGTATTTAAAAAATCATTTTAATTTGGAAAAGATTGAAGAACATATCCTAAAACTAGTGAAAAAAAGAAACCACACCAAAACAGGGGTCTCCAAGCCCTTTCTGTAAAAAGCCAGATAGAAAATCTTTTGGGCTTTCTGGGCCATCTCATCTCTGACACTACCTCTCAGCTCTGCCACTATCCCATGAAAGCAACCACAGACAATATATACATGAATGAGCATAGCTCTGTGCTAATAAGCTTTATTATGGACAATAAAATTTCCATTTCATAGGACTTTCATGTGTCACAGGATAGTCTTCTTTTGATTTTTCTCCAACCATTTAAAATATAAAAATGGCTTTAAGCTCTTGCACAACACAAAAACAGGCTGTAGGCAGCATTTGGACTGTGAGCCACAGTTTGCCAACCTCTACCCTAAAACATGAGAGATTTAGATTAATAATAATAATGCAATAATAATATAAATATTTGTAGCAAGTTTAAAATGTGCCAAGCACCATACTAAACCTACATATTCTATAGCAGTTATGCCCTCAAAATAGCCCCATCAGACAGATACTATTATTTTCTTCAGTATCCAAAGAAAGGAAAATGCAGAGATTTCAAGTAACGGAGCCACTGTATACAGTTATGTGGATTGCGTACTGTGTGGGTGCCCAGTCAAGGGAGTGAGTCAAAAATGAAGCCTTCAACCTCCTTGGACTTCATCTGCCCAAAGGAGCACCTGTCTCTAAGTTGCACCAAGGTCCTAGGACTACTCTTTTAAGTAACTTGTCCAAGGTCACATACATTAAGTGGCAGGGTTGGGATTTGAAGTGAGGACTTTCAATCCAAAGACTCTGCTAAGCTGCTAAGGCAATTTCCTGCATATGTTTTGAATATATTTTATGTTCTAGAGGTAGTTTTTGCACAAATCTTGTTTGTTTCTTCATAAATTCTCTCTTAGGACTAACAGATTCAATTACTCTAAGGTGACTTTGTTCCTGAAATTAGACATGTTTGTCCTCATAGTTGCTTCATGCAACAGTGTGTCAAAGTATCAGAAGACATTAAATAGCAGGAGCACCAAACATTACAAAAATGACAATATTGTGAGATTGCAAACACTTGTTTTCTCTTTACTTCTGTAATTCTTTCTCAACCTAGTCAAGACAACATATTTTCAAAGGGGTTTAGGTGAACAGCAGCTTAAAATAGCAAACTGAAATATATTTTACCATTTTTGCCTGTAACATTACTTAAATAAACCATCATCCCCTGTGTGATCAGTTGATTGTGAGCTCAGCTAAATAGCATACTAAAGTCATCATTCCAATTTGCCAAAGTTAATTCCATTCTTCAAAATATTTTCTTCCATTATTTCTTGTACACATTTCCTTCTCCATTTATCCATAATGCAGGCCTTCACCTCCCTTTTTTCCTAGATACTGAAATGACGTCCCCTCTACTCAGCTTAGTTCTAGTTTCACGAGCTATCAATAATCTATCAAAGTGACTTCATGTTAATCTTAGAATGCCAGTTTTAAAAATCATTTCAGGCCAGGCTCAGTGGCTCACACCTGTAATCCCAGCACTTTGGGAGGCTGAGGCGGGCAGATCACAATGTCAGACGTTCAAGACCAGCCTGGCCAATATGGTGAAACCCCATCTCTACTAGAAATACCAAAAAATTACCTGGGCATGGTGGCGCGCACCTGTAATCCCAGCTACTCAAGGGACTGAGGCAGGAGAATCGCTTGAACCCAGAGGCTGAGGTTACAGTGAGCCAAGATTGCGCCACTGTACTCCAGTCTAGGCAACAGAAAGAGACTCCTTCTCAAAAAAATAAAATAAAATAAAACAAAATAAAAATCATTTCACAGTCCAGTTTGAGGCTTCCAACTGGGGTCCTGTTTATGGTGTCCATACAAATGTCTGAGCCAGGCACTCAAGACACTCCAAGGGTGGTCCACCTTTATTTATCTAGTTGTTCACTTCCTTCAGTTCAGTCCATCAAATACATTTCCTTCTTATCCTCACTCTTGAATACATATGCACACACCCATCTCTGAGTCCTTGCTCATGCTGTCCGTGTTTGGAAAACCCTGCTTCTTCCGCTGTACATCTGTACTTTCGTACACTCTGCCGAGGTGCCATGCCCATTCCACCTTCTCCAGAGAGTTTCACTGGGTTCCCAGCTCAGTCATATCTCTTTCTAACACAGGTTCTATCATTTGGCTACTTTCTGTTTGGGGTGCTCTCAGATTTGCTTTGCCTCTGTATTCTGTAGGCCAGAAGATTCTAAACGCTTATGGGAGGATTGCCACATTCTCCTGCAGCAGCCATGCCAAACTCTGATCTGCAAACAATGCTTCATCTTTTGCTTTTTATATCTCAACTTAAGATCTGATTCTGATTTTCCCATTCTGTTGGGCCTGTGGAAAAAAATCCAACAAGCAAAACACAACTAAATTTTAGCTAGTCTTGGGATAATATAACTTATCCCCTGGGGCTGTGCCACAATTCTGGCATCTTCCACAGAGCCAAGCGGTGGGGAGGTTGGAGACACTGGGTCCTCTGTTATTGCACACAGGCTAGGCCTGAGAGCTTGTCATCTCTGTCCTCAGTTTTAATGATCTTCTGCTGTTCCCATGTCATGCTGTGAGCCCAGGAATCTTTGTCAAGGCCGCTTATATTTCTGTCAATGTGCACAATGTAGCCATCCCTCTCCAGGCTGGCAGCCTTCCTAGTGGGCTGCTTAATGCGGGGCACAATTCCTCTCCGCTCTTGGGACTGGTCCCACACCGCCGCCTCTTCCACCCTTCCCCAAGCCCAGGGAATTGGGGAGGTTTGGAGGAACTTCTCCATTCCTGTTTCTTTAGAATGTGAATAGAGAATCTCTTTCCCCAAGGGTTTAGGCTTTTATAAAACAAAGACACAAAAGCTTGTGGTTTGCCCTGTTTCCCACTCTTTTCTGTGCTTCTTCCAATTGAGTACAGATCTGGTCTTGTGCTAGCATGGGGGTGAGGTGGGAGAGATTCACTGCAAAACGAGGAAAAAATGAGAAATACAGAGAAGAAAAATGAATATTAAAAAATAGTAACATCTGTATACATTTTTGTTATTTCCTACTTTATCTTACACAACATTGATGGCAATGCAGAAGGAGCTTTATAAAGACTTTTTCAATTAACTCACAGAACTGAGTCTTTACATTTTCAATGAAAATGGTGAGAACTTCCATTTCTACCACCAGAATTTTTAAGGCTTTCTTTTTGTTTTGTTTTGTTTTCTTTACTTTTATAGCTGTATTAGGTTAAACCAACATTGTTACAATTTTAGCAAAAATGCATCCTTATTTAAATAGATGCTTTTTCATCCTAATGTAACATCCCTTTCTGCAGAAAGGCAGGAGGAAGAAATGTAGAATCTGTTTACCAAAAAGAAACTTTGGCTCTCAATGAAATCACCAGGTAAGTAGGAGGTGGTGAAGTCTGAGCAAGTAACTGGCAGGAAAACTCCCTCTGCTTACCTAATTCCTTGGCATAATTCATTCACAAACAATGCCCATGTGGGCTCTGCCAGGTACAGCCCTGTCTGAACACCTTGTTTCATCCAGGTGAATCCTAACTATTTCTGTGGGATTTCAAAGGATGCTACAAACAAAGCATGCTTGGGGAACATTCAGCGTCAATAGTTGGATACTTCTACATCAGCCTTAAAGGACCCAAATGACAAAAGCAGCAGCGAATAGTGGAGCCAGCACTGGAGCCAGAACCTGCGGCTTGAATTGCAGGTCTTATTATCTGTGGCACCTCTGGTCCCTCTATTCTCTTCGTTGAAAACAAACGGGGATACATATACTCATATTGCAAGACTATTATGAAGAGCAAATGAGGAAATATGTCCTCTGACTTGAAAACTCCTGGGCACATGGCAAGTGTAATGTAGTGTTAGCTCTTATTACCATCAGATCTTCGTTCTCTCCTTTTTGTCTGCCATTCCCTTCCTGATTACACCTCTCTACCCAAAAAAAAACCTCCGAAAAAATACATCTAAAATTTTACCATTTACCATTCTGTCCAACATAATTGGCACTGCAAGAGACTTCATATAGCCTGTCATTTTAGGACACTTAGAATCATGGCCTGCTTAAAGCCATTGCTTTGAAAGGGGCAACTGCATTCTGATTGCATCAGGTCTTTAGGCAACTGTATTTCCAGTCAGTCTTTATGCCAGTTTAAGCATGTTAGATGTAAAGAATCAAAAGCCCAACAAAAAGTAGCTTCAATAAACAATAAAAGCACACATAGTGGTCTATATATCTGGAAGTCTACCAGTAAGACAGAACTGTGGATTATAAAATTCAGTGGCTCAACAATGTCATCGAAGTTTCTTTCCATTTTTCCTCTGCCTACCACAATGGCAGATTCCCTCTGAGGTCAGACTTACCTAGGTGGTAATATGACTTAGCCTTACCTCATGGTGCTAATTTGACATTTTCTCAAGTACTTGCTCTCACATGTGTCCTTGGAGAAAGCCAGAGAGATGCCCATTTCCAGAAGCTTTCAGAAAAGGGAAGGGATACTTCTCAGGTTACAGAAAATTTCTTCTCCAGTCTTATTGGCCCACATATTGTGCCATCCATGCTTGAAGCAATCACTGCAGCCGAGGGGGCCACACTGAGTAGATTGTCCCTGAACTACATACCCCACCCTCAGTGGGAATAATAGGGCATTCAGCCTCCTTCAAGCAAGGACTCATGGAAGGTGTGGTTACCTGAAAAAAAGAAAATTAGGACAATTACCCAAAGAAGGGGGAATGGACCATAGGCTAGTGTATTAGTCCATTCTTGCATTACTATAAAGAAATACCTGAAACTGGATAATTTATACAGGAAAGAGGTTTAATTGGCTCATGTTTCTGCAGGCTGTACAGGAAGCATGATGCTGGCATCTGCTCAGCTTCTGGGGAGGCCTCAGGAAACTTAAAATTATAGGGGAAAGCAAAAGGGGAGCATTCACATCACATGGCCAGAGTAGGAGCAAGAGAGCAAGGAGGAAAGTGCTACACATCTCGTGAGAACTCCTTTACTATCATGAAAACAGCACCAAGAGTAGGGTGCTAAGCCATTCATAAGAAAACCACCCCTTGGCTGCGTCCTGTGGCTCATGCCTGTAATCCCAGCACTTTGGCGGAGGCAAACAGATGACTTGCGGTTAGGAGGTCAAGACCAACCTGGCCAACATGATGAAACCCCGTTTCTACCAAAGAAAAAAAAACAAAAAACAAAAAAAGCTGGGCATGATGGCAGGCACCTGTAATTCTAGCTACTTAGGAGGCTGAGGCAGGAGAACTGCTTGAACAGAAGTTGAACAGAGGTTGCAGTGACCCAAGATTGTGCCATTGCACTCCAGCCTGGGTGACAGAGTGAGACGGTGTCTCATACACAAGAAAAAAGAAAAAAGAAAAAGAAAAGAAAACCACCCCCATGATCAAATCACTTTCAACCAAGCCCCACCTCCAACATTAGGGATTACAATTTCACATGAGATTTGGGTGGGGACACAGATCTAAACCATGTCAGGATCTAAACCATTTCAATATCACTTATAATAACCATGGCACCTGACTAAAAGCATTCTTCTGCTCTCTGCTAAAAATCTGATTTCACTTCATCATACTCAACACAGGACTGCTTCTATTTTTTTTTTTTTTTTTTTTTTTTTTTTTTTTTTTTTGCTTTTTTGGTTTGTTTTGTATTAACAGGAACTATCACGATCCATACATGTCTTGGCCACATGGAATTGTAACTGGCCACAGCACTGAGTAAAAAGATACTACCCTTGGCAGATTCATAGTAGCCATGACTATAAAGACTTAAGTGCATACAAAGGCCTATTCATATATTTTAAAAGTAATTCTATATGGTGCCCTGCTTTCAAAAGTGAATTTTAGTGGAATTAGAGTTGAACAGCCTGAACATATGTTTAGATATATTCAATTTTAGTTTCTAGCTAATTTGATGAACTAGCAGTGAACAGTGTATGTCAAGGTGAGCAGGTGAGTCAGCCTCTGGCCTACCAGCCCTAGTGTGATAATCTGCTGTTCTGCTGTTCTCAATCTGTTCCCACCAGATCTCACATGAAGGAAGAAGTTCACCCCGAGGACAAGGCTCCCAAATGCATTCTCAGTACATTCATGTTTTCTTTACCCATTCCCTTCCATTCAAATGCAAGTGAGTAAGAGACATATTTTTTATAGATATGAATTTGAATCAGCCCTAATTTGTAAAAAGAGAAAAGTTGTTTTCAAACTTTTGTTTTTGCATTAGGTGCATTTGGCTAGTTATGCGGCAATAAGAAACAACTCTTAGGGGCTTACCACAACAACATTTTGTTTTTCACTCAATGTGAACTTAACAGCGGAGGGGATATGCTCTGCTAATCAAGACCACCCAGGCACCCAGCTGGCAGAAACACCATCTCGAAGCAGCTCACAGGGTCACAGAGCTGAGTGAAGGTGACATCACCAATCACAAACTCATTCTTTATGCTTTTGCCCTGCAATGACATACCATTTTTCTCTCTTTTTATGACCAAGGTAAGTCACATAGGCTGTGCCATGTGGGAACAAGGAAAAGCAATCTTAACATATGCTTTGAGAAGGAAAAATGGAGTATTTGTGAGTGTCCTAATTACCACTACAGATTTAAAAAGAGAAAAATCATTAGTAACAATGAGTTAGGATATATATCACTGCTCTGCTTGTTAATTGCACCTCCTGCTATCCAATAAAAGCTTAGTTGGGCAAACGCTTAAGCTGAGGAAGTTCTTCCTGGACCATTTTCTCTCTGTTTACTACATGGAAAGGGGGCTGATGTTTACATACTGTTAAATTCTAGTTTAGTGAAATTTAACATTGTACATATATATCTATATATTGTAGCATATTGCATAAACACAGGGACACTCTATGATAGGTTCAAAACCAAAAGATAAAAATAGTTCTCCCATAACACAATGAATAATCAGACTGAAAATTCCACTTAAATGGTTACCTAATATTAGTTTACAGCACCATCTTCTTTCTAGAAATACCTACATATATATATTTATAATGCTTAGGAAAAATCTGGAAGCAAATTCACTGAAATGCTAATTACATCCGGTTATAATGGTAAATAGTAAAAAATTAGTTTTTATTTTACTTTTATCTCTATTTTCTAAATTTTCAATGATGAATGTCTTAAATAATAAAATTATTATCTCATCAGATTTGTGGTCAGGTGAAATAACTGGAAGCAACTCTAGTAGGCAGGATTCTGAGACAGCCCCAAGATTCCTGCCCTCAGTGCACCTTGTGTATGAGGAACACATCTTGTATAATGCTCTCCTATTGAGTGTGGGAGGCACTGGGAATACTGTGGGATATCACTCCAGTCACTGTGTTATGTTATAGGACAAAAGGGATTTTGTGGATATAATTAAGGTCCAAAATCAGTTAAGTCTGAGTTAATCAAAAGAGACATTGTCTTGGGTGAGCCTGAGCTAACACAGTGAACCCTTAAAAGAGATAGGCAGCAGCAGAGGCCTTCGTCTACCTGCCTTGAGGAAGTAAGCTGCCCAGTTGGCAGAGGAGGGGACCATGAGTCCAACATGATTGGGTGGCATCTGGGAGGCCTGACTGACAGTCAGCAAGAAAACTGGAACCTCAGGAATGCAGCTGCAAGGAAATTAATTCTGCCAACAACCGGTGAGCTTAGAAGAGGGCTCTACCTAACCTACTACTTGATTTTAGTCTGGTAAGGTCTTGAGCAGAGAACCCAGCTAACCGGACAGGATCAACAGATAATGAATTTGTGCTGTGTTAAGTCACTAAGTTTGTGGCCAATTGGTTACACACTAAAGAAAAAACAAAACAGAATACACAGCAATGTCAACAACTGCCAAAAGATTGTTCTGCATAAAGTCAAGGAAAAGTCAGGAGAAACACATATTTTCAAAAAATATTTCTTTACTTCAAATGGAAATCAAAATTGTAATTAGCTTTGTGGGAAGTTTGTAGACAGGAAGGGGCAGGCGGGAGCCTGCTGGAAATATTCTGCATCTTGAGCCTGGTAGTGATTGGTACACATATTAACATTCAGCAAGATGTATAGTTAAGACCTGTGTGTCTGTACTTACATCCCAATAAAAAATAATGAACTAAGCTCGGTGAGCTTGACATCAATCATTACCAAAATTCTCTTAGGCAAGTCTATGTGTCTTGAGCATGATAGGCACTCAATGAATACTTTTCTTTATTGTAGTAAAATACACATACCATGCAATTTGCTATTTTAATCATTTTAAGAGTACAATTCAGTGACATTAAGTATGCTGGCATTGTTGTGCAACCAGCACCACTATTTATCTCCAGAGCTTTTTCACCATTTCAAACTGAAAGAAATATATTTTATTGTTGAGACACCTGGTTCTGTTTTTTTTTTTTTTTTTTCCTATGCAAACAAGTCAAGGAACAATACAGGATGATTATCTAGGCCCCTCTCATATTGTGCTTATTTATGTGTGAAGTTGACATGAGCTCTGATATGCCTCTAGGTTTTTGTGAAATAAAAAGTCTTGGAAGATGGCCATTTATTTTACACAATATTATCATCCTGGTTTTTTATAATCCCTTTCCAGCCCCCTATTTCACCACTTCCTTGCTCAAACTATATACTTCATTGTAGCAAGCTATTTGTGATTCTCAGAACACACCAAATCCATTTGCCCCTTGCCCATATACTGCACCCACCCCACTCCCCAAAATGTTGTCGCACCCTTCCATGCCTGGCAAACTCACTCAATTCAGAAAATTGCATTGACTACTTGCTCTGTGCTGGATCCTGGGGATCCACTGGTGAGTCTACCTCAGTCTTGTAGGGAGGTGGGCACTTGTCCTTTAAATTGTTGAGACACTGGCTCCTTGTGACACCTTCTCTGACTGCCTTCCTTCTATGCCCCACTCTCCCATTGCCATCGCCTGCGGCTCTCTTAGAAATGTGTGCATATAGCCCCCTACTTCAGAAACCTCCCTGCTTCTTGACTTTTGTTTATATCCTGTCTCCTCTACTTAACTGAAATTTACTTGAAAACCAGGTTGTACCTAGTTCACTTTTGTGTCCTCTGCATCTACCATATTGCCAGGCCAATGATTGACCCTCTTTTGGTATTCATTGAATGACTGAGTTGAGTGTTTGTTGGATAGGGACATTAAGTCATAATTACACTGGAGGTGCTACCTAAAGATCAGGGCACCTTAACATCTGAAGGTCACTGAAAAGTTTAGTTAATAGTTGTGACAGGTAGAGAAAATGAGGAGGGCTCTGTTAAAGTCTTTTCCCCATGACGGACTTATTAATTAAACAGCAGAATGTGGGAACCTGTGAACATTGACTCCCTCCCCTAGAAATGGGCTCCCTTTCTTATTAAGTTGAATGTAGTACAGTGTAAATCTCCCAATTCTTATTCCACTCAGTTCATACATACTAATGAGGACACACGTGTGACTGTGGTGCTGGTGGAGGAAATCATTTATTCAGCAGTAGGAAAAAAAAATAACATGAGGAAGTGGACCCCCTGCTGACTTTACACGCAGTTTTCTTAAGGACTTATATTGGCAGACTAATTAAGTAACGGAGTGCATTAGATAAAGAGCATGTCATTGCAAAGGTTACAGGAGGCTCTTCGTGTTTCTCCGCTTAACATCCTACAGCTGAGTGTGGGGAGTGTGGACACAATCTCTCTGGCTCTTTCCTCCACACATTAGCTACCATGTTTAAGTTTTCTGCTTCCATCAAAAATTAATCACAGAATGTTCAGAGAATTCTCAGCATTCCCCGTAACTATAGAAGACAAATTTTGGTACAGGATGACACAATTATGTTTGTCTCCTTTACACTGCGTGTATTTAACATTTTAAAATGTAGGCGATAGTCTCATTAGCTAAGAGAGAATATATTCCGAAAACATAATCTCAGATTTTATGACTGTGCTTATGTTATTTACTAATTTCCAGAAGGAGGAAAAAGGGTAAGGTAAGTCCTTAAGTTATTGTTTCATCTGCAGGAAATGACTTGAACTCCTCCTGGAAGTGAAATACACATTATTTTCTACAAGCCCACATGCTTGGTCAGCTCTGTTTGTATCCTGTCTGATGGCAAAACTGAAACAGGGCATGTGAATTTCATAGTATATCCACCTACTGTACTGTGTTTTGAATGTCAGTCCAAACACAATTTAAAAAAAAAATTACAGAGAAAGCATTTGTATGTGTGTGTATGTATGTATGTGTGAGTGAATATATGAAGATGGCTTTTAAAGTATTTCATAAAGATATGAAATGAAACAGTCTTCTTATAAGAAATCAGGTGACTTTGTCTTACAGTTTTCTTCCTACCCTTTTTATTTTGTGTATATTATGGGAATAAAGGTGTAGGAACAATTTACAATAGGCAAATGCCGGTGGATTGATTAATTGGTTGAATGGGTTTCTTCTGGTTGTGGCCAGAACAAAACCCGGAACTGAGGGCCAGATATGGGCAGTGTCCTGGCCAGTGTCACATCGTCTGTTAGAAGCACAGCAGAGGCCAGCCCCTCAGATCTCCTGATACCCAATGGGTTGTCATTTCACTAGAGAAAGAGATATAGTTGCTAAAATTTTCCCTCCTTCTTTGCTTTTCTTATTTATTTTTTCTCCATATGGTGTCTTCCATCTGTATCTTGATACTGTATCTATTAGCAACAACAGAAGAACTCACTTTTTGTTTTCATTTTTAATTTCTCTTGATGCATCCAATTCTTTTTCCCACTGGGTTCCTACCTAACTCTTTCCACTCTTCTTGTCAGTACCCTGTTCCTGGGAGGTCTGGGTCTGTTTACTATGCCTTCCTGGCTGAATCAAGATAGCAGGAAGAGTTGGAGTGCTGACTTTGTTCCGTTCTCTATTTTGCCGCAAAAGTAGAGGGAGGTGGGGTGGTGGGAAGGGAAATTTTAACTACGGGTGAAAAACTCTATGCTTCTTTTTATAAGACAGGGGGTTTTCTCATCACACCAGCTGCTGTGTAGTACTAACTCATGAATCAGATCATGTTCTTTTACCACCTCACCCAGTGACACCTTCCTCAAGGCTGGACTTCTGCTGGAGAGAAGCAGGCGGAAGCTCCACAAGGTGAGAAGAATATATTCAGCAAGCCTTGGAAGAAATATAACATACGCTGGGCGCGGTGGCTCACGCCTGTAATCCCAACACTTTGGGAGGCCGAGGCGGGCGAATCACCTGAAGTGAGGAGTTTGAGATCAGCCTGGCCAACATGGTGAAACCCTGTCTCTACTAAAAACACAAAAATTAGCCAGGTGTGGTGGTGCATGCCTATAATCCCGGCTACTCAGGAGACTGAGGCAGGAGAATTGCTTGAACCCTGGAGGCAGAGGTGAGTCGAGATCGTACCATTGCATTCCAGCCTGGGCCACAGAAGGAGGCTGTCTCAAAAAAAAAAAAAAAGAAGAAGAAGAAGAAAAAGAAAAGAAATATAATATACAACATGAGAGCAAACTGTCAAGCTTTGCTTGTTGGCTCTTCCCCATTTCCCAGTGTAGGCCCTTGTGAAAGTCATGACCACTTTGGACCTCATTTCCTCATCTACAAAATGGGGACAAAACTTACCTCCCTCGCAGGCAGGATGTGAGGATTAACTAAAGCATTTGGCATAAAGCCTGGTCTGGAGTTAATGATTCATTTTATTAAGTAGCACCAACAGGTAGGATATAATTTCTTGGGAACACTCGGATTTTCTCTGAATCAAGAAGTCATGAAACAGAGCTCTGGCCCCCAACATCCTTCCCTCGCTATCCACACCACCATATACAAGTTTTAGTTCTTGAGAATAAGGGTGGGAGCAAGAGTTTAGGCTCCGGGGAGGGTGTCCAGATAAGACATCAGGGCCGCAGCCAAGTGGTCTGAATCCTAGGTGTGTTGTGGTCCTCAAAGGAAGCTGCAGAGCCAGGCTGGGTACTGCAGCAAAGCCCAGAGAGCCACCGCAGCAAAGGTCCTTCCACCAACTCCATGGCTTACTGGCTAAGGACTCCTGCTGAGTTGAGAGCAGAGCTGAGCCTATGGAGCAATGGTGTCACCTAATCCTGCCAGGTTGGCTATGGCTCCCAAGTTCCCTCACCACCTGCTGGGGGGTAGGTGGTGCCTTCCTGCCATCTCCATGTACCTTGTGACATAGGCCCACTCTCTTTATATGCAAACATTGCCCTCTTGGGTGCTTCATGCTGCTGGTGCTCTGCTCCCTCATCTGTATCCCCAGATGCCCCAGGCTCCTGTCTCCAAGCACACAGAAGGCTTCCCTGCTCCCTGAAACAGTGTCTTCCTTCATCCTTAGACAGAAACACTGGCCTTTCTGAAGTCACTTACGTATGTGCAATTTGAAAGTGTCAACGCTGGCTTTGTAAACAGAAACCCCACCTGGAGGTAGAGATGGACAACCTCAGACAGCAAGAAGTAGCTGCAGGCCTCCATGGATTCCCAGCTGCCCTGGAATCGCTTGTTCTCCGGGAGTTCACAGGAAGCCTTGTGAGGGCATTTCCACGTCGTCCTGGGCCCAGACTCCCAGCCCCGAGAAAGGACTTCAAGTCTTGGTCAACCGCCAGGACAGGCCCTCGGCATGGCATCTCTCATTGCAAAAGCCACGCAGGCCTGCAGAAGAAGCCGAAGGTTCCTCTGCCATTTCCAGTGTAGTTCTGTGAAGACCAGGGCCATCCGGTTTAATTGAGTCGGCTCCCCTTCTCATACTCCTCCCACTGCGATGAGAGGCAGAATGAGGCTCGCTGTAACACATTGTGAGACAGATAAGAGGAGGCAGAACCTAGGGTAAAAATTCATTTTTCTTGTTGCCATATTTCCTTGCTCGTTATAGTTTCTTTGCACCCTAGAGCTCTTGTCAGCGACCCATTTTGTGAATGGAGACATTTCTGCTTTGAAGTCATAATTTATCCTGCAAGAGCTGCTAAAAGAAGCACTTTTAAACTCAGATCTGAGCGAAGGCTGGGAATTGTTAAGTCACCTCCAAGCACTTGGGTAAATTGCAAAGAGTGGAGTCTTTACCTCAGGGAGTTAATTTTAACTTATTGCTTTTTCCTCTGAAGATAGTTTTCTCAAACATTTTCTCCCTCTTGCGTTGATTGCAAATTTTGGCTTAGGTTGTACAAATTAGTTGTCTGTGATTTATTTATGACATTTAGTTTGCTGTAAGTTAACTTGTGACTATCTCATCATTAGCTATCTAGCTAAACAAGAGTTTTTAAAATTAGCCTATGTCAAGCCTTGGGAAACATTATATATTTTTTGACCTACTCAAAGACAATTACAATTACTACCAGCCATCCCTCTTCATAAGTCTCAGAGAAAGGATATGGAAGGGCAGTCAAGAGGATTCACTCACTTGCATATGCCTGAATCAAATCATGCCTTTCCCTATGATCATTTATGTGGCCTTCGGCAAGTGACCTAACCTCTCTGTGTCTCAGTTTCCACAACTGTGAATGAAAGTAAAGCTTCTGCCTTCCTCATAGGGTTCTTGCAAGTACAAAATGACTTAAAGATGTACAAAGACGTTAGAAGGCTGCCTGCAACATAGAAGCAAAATGTAAGTACATTTTACTATCAAACTGTCTTCTAAATGTGTTCAGAATACGTAAATACTTGGAGAAGAGAGAAATACAGGTGGACCAGGAAAGTGCTTATTTGTAAAAACAGGTATCTTTTTCTTTTATGGTTTGATTAAGTATGAAATGGCTATTCAAAGCAGATCAGATTCAATGCAAAGGTGTTCATAGTTTTAGTCACTGAAGGTGTTTTGTTTTTTGTAAAATAGAATCAGGTGCGTTATCTATTTAAATCTTCTGGGTCTTATGACAATGCTGTTTTGAATCCCATGTTTTAAAGGTTGACAGAAAATGTCTTCAATGTGTGAGTCTGCATAATAGAAGCCATCTGACCGAATAGCGCTATATTAAGTGACCAGATCTCTGGTATCTCCTCCTCACCACTCTTCCATACGTTCTCACACACTCTCAAGAGACACATGTGGCACACTTTCTGTAAGCCACAGAAGAGAAAAATATAAAAACACAACTCTGTCTCCATATGTTGTTGCATTTTCTATACACTGCGTTTTCGGAAAAACTATCCTGTTGTTAAATTTGCCTGTTGCTGACAAAGCTATTCAGGGCTAAACAATACCCTCTGTCAGTTGATAGGTGGCCAATTTCCCAAAGAGGACTCTTTTGGAACCCCTTAAAATATTTGTTTGCTGCAATCCATAGAAAGTCACAAGAGAGCAGTTGAAATATGTAACTGAGTTTTATTAAGAACCCACTGAGACAGGGATAACTGCTTGCTTTCTTGCTTACACATTCACACACACACACACACACTCTCCTTTCCCTTCATTCCTTTATTTTTTTTGTGAGGGGTACTTCGCTAACAAAGAAATAATTTGGAGCTAAATCTCTGCTGATTGGGAGCCATTTCACTTCACAGTGTGGATTTAGCAAGGCTCTATTATCATACCCATTTTATTGCCAGAAAGTCCAAGGGATTTGGCTAACTTTGGTATAAATTAGATTAATCTCCTGGCAGTCACAATTCAGCCACATGGATTCAGGCAGCTCTTTAATAGTCTGGGGACTCCTAAAGGAAAGATCATGAAACTTTAAATTTTAGAGAATGGGAGATGGGAGATGGGAGTAACCAGAGGGAAGAAGATTTGCAGAGTCTTAACCTGGAGGCTCCGGTTCTGTTTCCAGCACAATTCTCTTCCTTCAAATCCCAGGGCAAACAGGTCCTCCTGTTTCTTGCTTTCAGAGTCCACAAAATATGCTTCCTTCTAATATGTATCATGTTGCAAAATTATATTAATTTTTATGATCACCTGAATAATCTCTATCTCTACCAAGAGGGCAGGAATCCCATGAGAGGTGCTAGGATGTTTTACTTACCACTCTATTTTTGACATCTAACCAAGTGCCTGGCATACAGTTGAGGCTTAATAAATAATGACCAGTGGAGTGCTGTCTTCTGTGCATATTTCTTGTGCCAATTTCAGTGTCTTCTGTAATACCACCGACTTTAAACTGCTGCCATTGACTGGGGTCAGACATGATAGGGGTGGCTGAAATTACCACATAATCTTCTAGGCAGGGAGGGAGGCATTCCAGCAATCAATAATTTAAAAAGAATGTATAAGATTCACACCATCTACTTACTTTGTGCTCAGTGCTAAAAACTGAGGGAAATATTAAAAAGTCTGTCTCTTTGGCCAGAAAACCTCAAAATCTACCTGGCAAGATGAATATTTCTCAAATATCATAATTAAAAGTTAATTTTTTAAAAATTAAGACTTATTCTAGAGTTACGTTTCAGAGAATGGAGAGATGAAGGTATCTGAAATGAACCGAAAAGGCTTACACAGGATTAATATTTAAACAGGAAAGATGGTAGGATTAGAATATGTCAGGGTCAGAGGTAAGACTTTCTGTGTGGAAGGGAGGGGATGGGGTGAGCAAAGACACAAAGCCTGGCATAAGCACAGCTTATCCGAGCAGAAGAGAGCCACTGACCTGACTGGAGTGCGCGACAGACAGAAGGAGGAGATCAAATTATGGAGAACCCCAAAATGTACTCTGTGATCTTGATACCAACCCTGAATCCAACCTGGTCAGTCTGGGATGGTGATACCCAGAGTGGCAGGGACCGTAGTTTGGGCAGTGTTAGAGCCTGGGGAGCAGTGAAGGAGCTTATCTTAGCACCGCCAATCCCCGTTCTCCTCTTGGTTTCCATTTCACTCCAATCAGTGCTCAATTTTTTTTTTTTTTTTTTTTTTTTTTACTTTTAAATCTCTCAGGGTGAATCATCCTAATCTCCCTATGAGGCAATGGTTCTCAAAGGTGGATGTACATCAGAATCCTCAGCGATCTTATTTTACGTGCTGGTTCCTGGAACTGTCTCCTACTCCACAGCCAAGTTATGGTTTACTAGAATAAGATTAGGGTCTAGGGGTCTGCATTTTTGCAAAGGTCTAAGGTGGTCTATAGGTCACATTTTTTGGATATGGCCCTACAGGGTAAATGACCTAAGGAATGAGCAGTAAAAATCTCAGAAGATGGATAGCCAGAGAAAGGCATGATAGAAGCAAACTTCACAGTGACCTGGATGAGATTGGAGACTATTATTCTAAGTGGTATAACTCAGGAATGGAAAACTAAACATCCTATGTTCTTACTGATGTGTGGGAGCTAAGCTATGAGGACGCAAAGGCATAAAAATGATACAATGGAATCTGGGGGAAGAGTCGGGGGGGATGAGGGATAAAAGACTACAAACATAGTGCAGTGTATACATGGGCGATGGGTGCACCAAAATCTCACAAGTCACCACTAAAGAACACACTCATGTAACAAGAAAAAAAAAGAAGCAAGTTGTCACAATGAAACTGATTTCTACTTAAATTTAAATGCCACCCAGAGCAATTCTTATCTTTTTCATCATCTAGGGGCTTTCCTTAACTTGATGAGTAGGGGTGATATGTATGATAGGCATAGAAATTATCCAATTTCCAGGAGTGCAGGTAGTGAGAATACTAAAGCTCACCTTAGTCCAAGGACATCCTGAGAGCAGCCACTTGAATTTATGCTTTACTATCAGTTGGGCCCAGAGTAGCTCATTTTAAACTACAATTAGTAGCAAATTACAGTCAGACTGACTTTCAGAAGTGCTGGTTACATTCTGCTAGGAAACAATTTAAAGGATCAGATTCGTGCTGCCGCTAAATCAAACAAGCTCATCTGGCTCCAGAGACTTGGGCCTCCCAATCCTGCGAAGCCTGCAAGTCAGCTTCTCTTTTAGCAAAAGGCTTAGCTCTGGGCTTTGGTATTCTAATGAGTGCTCACTCTAACAATGGCCTGATCTGCTTAGGGAGGGTGCAGTAAACTGATGGGCAAAAATGCAGAAATGGTGAAAATGTATATTTCTTCTCCGATGGGAAACCTTTGCAGGACTTCTGCAGTACCTGACCCAGTTTCTCTGTAGGTTCTCTGCAAACTCATTGGGAAGTGAAGAGACCTCAGAGGAGACACAAACTCTCCTCTGTCAACTGCTCTTTCATTCAATACACAGTGAAGAAAGCCGGACAGTGCAGAGCAAATTCATGCCACTGAGCTCTCCACAGAGTCACATGGTTTGACTGTGGGAACTGGAACACCAGCAGCTGATACGGTCTGGGACAGAGCTGGAATGTGGGGTCGCAGTGTGGGGTGCAGTTCTGAATGGATTGAGTGAACTTCCTCAGAGTTATAATTTGAGAAAATTGTAAAAAGGTTTTCAGTTCTTACAACACAGCTACAAGGGGAAAATGCCTCCGTATTACTTATTTCACCAGAAATCTTTATTTTGTGTTTCTCACTCTCCCACAGTTTTATAATGAGAGCACAGCCATTTCACCTGAGTTAAAAGCAAAGCAAAGACCCCTATTAGTGAAGGAAACACATGTGAGACCTAACCCCACTCCTTTTATCTTTACTTTTAATCAGCAAGCCAATAATGTTTGGTTTTATTTTCTGTGATCGTGGCCAGATAGAGAGCCAAGTGTCCATGAGATGTGCAGAGCTGTCTGTCTGCAGCAGAAATGAGTACAGTACAGCTGTCTTCTATGCCCAGGCACAGACATCTCTCATGCCTGGAGCTGAGGAAACAAAATCCCCCATGTCTTTGAATCACCAACTAAAGGCACCCCATTTTCCTCAAGGACAGGCAACCCTCAACCATCTCAAGGACAGCGTGAGACGGGGAAAAGAATGCTGTTGAACTAAACTGAATTTAAATTAAAAGCCAATGCCCTTTCCATAAATTCAAGAAATTTTGCTTGTTTACAATATCTGCTGGGCACTGAATGGGCGGGTCTCTGGCAGTTGTCCGGGACCACCCAGTTTCTGACTACCACCACCCTGGCATCTCCCAGTCTCAAGTTCCAGATAACACTTATCCTGAAAGACACATTGCCCATTCTGGCCAGTGCCTGGTATTTTCTTCACTCCCTCATGTGTCTCATAATAAAATATCTAGCCCAACTGTTTCCTCATTTCACCAGTGTCAGCTAAAAAAGAAGGGCAAACTCAGAATGACTGACTCCAGAGACAGAGTGGGGAGGAGAGGACCTACTCATCTCTCAGCATGTGCTCCATGTCTCTTGAGAATCTGTATTTGGAAACTGATGCCCCTTGAGGTCCTTGAAGTCTACACTTCAACATGTTTTCCAGAATTCCAACAGCTTAGGCTAGGGGGCAAGCCTGGAGGAAAGCATCTCTATGATGGGATCTGCTTAAACCTCCCCTCCATGACCCTCTCCTGCCTGCCCATGCCCGTGTAGTTTGGCTCAATAGCCATTGTGACAGAAACTAAAGGAGAAGAAGAAGCATTTCCAGCCTTGATGAAGTTTTGTTTGTGTGCATTGCTGAACCTGTTGCCTATTTGTTATGAGAAACAGGCCCGATCCAGACCCCAAGAGAGGATTCTTGGATCTAGCACAAGAAATAACTAGAGGCAAATTCATACAGTAAAGTGAAAGCAGTTTATTGAGAAAGTAAAGGAATAAAGAAGGACTGCTCCGCAGAGCAGTTCCAGGGCTGTTGGTTGCCCATTTTTATGGTTATTTCTTGATCCTATGGTGAACAAGGGGTGGATTATTCATGCCTCCCCTTTTTAGATCATGTAGGGTAAGTTCCTGACATTGCCATGGAATTTTAAGCTGTCATGGCACTAGTGGGAGGGTAGCAGTGGGAATGACCAGAGGTCACTCTCATCATCATCTTGGTTTTGGTGGGTTTTGGCCGGCTTCTTTACTGCAAACAGTTCTATTGCCAAGGTCTTTATGACCTGTATCTTGTGCCAACGTTCGATCTCATCCTGTGACTTATTATGCCTTAACCATCAGGAATGCAGTCCAGTAGGGCTCAGCCTCATTTTACCCAGCCCCTATTCAAGATGGACTTGCTCTGTTTCAAACGCCTGTAGCATATCTCCCATTTATCGAGGGGCATTTATGCTGGCTAGGTCCTATGTGTTCCTGCACCCTCTGGGATTGGGGTCTCCGAGGAAATCAGAAGGAATACCTGTCGTCCTCTCCAGGACAGCCTTCTTATTCTTGTGGGCATTCTGGAGACTGTGATTCCACCTCCCATCCTGCTTTCAGGCTGCCATTCCTGTGCCCTTTTACTTCTTTTCTCTTCCTCATAGATCAATTCAGTTTTTCATCAAAATAATGTAACTCAACCTCCTTGTTTTATAGATGAGGTCACTATAGTCTAGGAAGCTTGAATGACTTTATGTACCACTAGATGTGTTCCTCTCATTTACTCCTCTGTCCCTGTTGCTTGTCGTGTGTGTGTGTGTGTGTGTGTGTGTGTGTGTGTGTGTGTGTAAGACAGAAAGAGAGAGGAGGGCTTATTTATTCATTCAGATTCATTGACTGTTTTATGCAAAAGAGAAAGCACTGATATTTTTTGAGCTCTTACTGTGTGCCAAACGAGAAGCTTTTTGTATATCATCTTTTCTGAGTCTCATACCAGCTCCATGAACTAGATGTTATTATCCACATGTACCACATGAGGAAATGAAGGTTCACAGAGGTTAAGTAATTTGCAGGAGATTGTACTTCTGGGGGGATCTGGGCTTGGGCTGTATGCCTGGCTTAGCCCAGGACTGGTCCATAATAACACATCTCTAGATCTCTGTGTGGAACACTGCCCTGGATTTTAGAGATAAGAGGCTGCACGTGAGGGATGAGAGGCAGCCCAAGGCTTGATCAAGGGGAGGGGCTAAAGGCAGAGCAGTCCCTGAAGGACCCCAACACATGTGAGAGGGGATATTCTGCTGTTCAATAGGGCACTGCTCCTAAGCCATCTACTCTGCTTCTCTCCTTTCCACTTTGAGGCTTTGTTTTTTGCATGAAGTGACAATGGGAGGAAAAAAGGGATCTTGCAGAGGTGTTCAGAGTGACAACACTAAGTGTGATGGTGCTGCTTATGCCATCTGATTTCATAGCTGCTACCAGAGACATGGATGGCAATGTGGGGCTGGAAAGAAGCTGTGCAGGCATCTTCACTTTGTAGGAGGATGAAACTCTCGGATCACCCTGATGGCTGGGCAAATAAGAAACCAGAGGACATCGTTTCCTTGTGCCCTTGGTCGGGAGGCTGCTCACGGGGCAGCCCTTTCACTCATTTTTTTTCTAGGCATCTATTTAGGAACTCGTTTTCTCTCCAAGTGGCCCTCTGAATGGAGGCAGGGAAAGAGATATTGAGAAGGAAATCTACAATTATTGACCAGGACAGTAGGTGAGGCACAAGGCCCATTGGTTTACTGGCATTTTTCAGAACAACAGAATGAAGTATGTGCTTCCTCTCTGCCCAGATGAGCAGATTTGGAGCCTCTACACTGGGCTGCTAAGACTGGAGTTCCACGAGATAAATGTTTTCTAATGTCGACTTCTCCTGGAGAAAGACCTCTGGAGAGAAGAACACCCTACTATAGTTAGAACATAATTTTTTTCTTTCCTTTTGGCTTGCTCTGTGGCATCATTCATTACACTTGTCTTTGAGGGCATTGGGACTACAACTATTCCCACTTCCTCTTTTTCTCTAGGGATTTAACTTTAGCTCATTTTAAAATGGCAAGTTGCCTAAAACGTTTTTCCCCGTCTTTCCAGAAAGATTTGCAAACTGGTAGAGCTATTTAAATGCAGGTAATCTGAAGATATGCTGGTGTGTTCTATTCAAGCACATTTCTTTCTTTCTTTCTTTTTCTTTTCAAAAAAGTACAAAGTGATTTTTAAGAGTTGAAAAGGAACTAATGAAAGTTATTTCATTATTTTTCATGGAAAACAAAGCCCCAGGAAAGAGCAGAAAGTGACATAATAGTGTACATCAGACTGGGAGAGAAGTTTCTCTAGGTTCTCAGTGCTTTTGATGATCATAAATACACACTGCCCTTTTCCACACAGTGTTGTTATGAACGCTGACTTACTACTGCTGTCTTCACAAAGGTGGAAGAGCTAGTTCACTGACATGAGGTTGATTTGCAGGATTACACCAAAAGAAAACCTGTGAAAGTATGTCTTATCGAGGACAGGACAGGCTTTTAAGGATTTCTTCATAATTCCTTCCCTAGGTTCTGTTTTGGTACAGCTGGGCCTGACCTACTTTGTGCCTTTGTAACAGGGTTTTGCATAGGTGATAATAAGGAACAAGATGAGGAGGCTGTGATGTTAAAACTCATCTCTGAAACTCAGCAAGGCTTCTCGGCTCCCAGTCCCTAGGCCAGGTTCATGCATTTTATTTATGTATATTATATCTGCTACTGAGACTCAGATGAAAAATTAAAACATAAATTCATCAGAAGGAGCTGCAGTGGAGCTTGGTTAAAATTGGAACCTCTGAACTTTTGGACTCCTCCTGCCACAGAAATAACAAGATCATTACTTAGCTCCGAAAACAAAGGAAGCGCTCTCCTCCCCGCAACAACAGGCGAAAAGGCAGACTTGAGAATACTCGCACAGCTCACAACATCACTCACGACATCCCAAACCAAAACAAAAGCAACTCGCCAAGCAGCCAACAAAGGGAGGAGAAGTCAGTCTCCAGCGAACCCTGGTGAATTGCCAAATTTGGCTCTGGCTGTTTGCCCATGAGGAATTACGTAATTCTAAAACGAGGACTCTCAACTGAAAATTTCAGCCTCTCATATTTTACTCCCAGGATCTGGCAGCAAAAATAGGTGAGAATCTCAGTTCCACTGATGCAGGGAGCTTGCTGATTTTGATTAAGTAATTCTGTTGTTAGGATAAACTGAGGATGATGCAGAAGGTAATGCTATGTTTATGAGATTATAGAATCAACGCCACTCCTCCCTCCTCCAAAAGTAACTAAAGTACCCTCTATTTCTTACTCTAAATGATCCACGTCTCCAGTTCTCTGAGGTCAATAAATACAAACATCCAAAGCAGGAAGCCCTGTTGACTTTCTTTTCCACTGTGGGAAAGCAAGCTCAGACTAAAGAACTGGCTGATATTCTAGGGATTCACTAAGGAAAAGCAGAAGTAGGAGAATGTTGAGGTTAGAAAGTTGAGGCTGGGGTCTGGTATCAGGATGTGTTAATAAAATGACCCCTGTAGACCAGACATCTTACAGATATTCTCTCATTAATATCCACAACAGCCCTATAAAGTACTATTCTCATTTCACAGATTAGAAAACTGAATCTCAGCGAGAAAACCCACTTGCTTGAAATCACACAGCTAGTGAGCAGTGACCTGGGGCCTGAATGATTCAAAAGCCTGTTCCATGCCCCAGGCTAAGAGCTTTGCTGTGTTAAGTTCAATGGATTTAGGTAAAAGTGCCCGAACTCTTGTTAGCTCCATGGGAAAGTGTGATTGCGGTCTAAAGGTGTTTACCTGTAAAGTCAGTGCCTACACATTCCCTAGTCTCTGTGCTGTCCCAGATGGTAGCTACTAGCCACATGTGGCTATTTAAGTTTAAATGAATTAAAATTAAATTAAAAACAGCTCATTCCCTCTGTCACAGCCGCCATATATAAGTGCTCAGTAACCACATGCAGCTAGTGACTATCCTGGACAGCACAGACTTTTAGAAAGTTTTCATCTCTACAGAAAGTTTTGCTGCATGGCACTGGAGCTGGACAGCACTAGAACATTCTAGTTGTTAATGGGACCTCCCCTACAAGGCTGTGTTAGTCCTCCTGGGCCTGATCCATCGTGCTTACTGGAGCAGGAATGCTTCCTTCCTTCTGGGTTTCTATTAAGAGGAATTTTCCCTAAGCACATTTCTGACCTCTCTCTGCCTCTTCACTCATTCTAGTCCTGGGTGGTGGACATCATTTATTGATGGATTAATCTAGAAGAATTATTGGGAATGAGCCATCTACTAAAACGCAAGTTCTGCTTTTCCTCCAGGGCTCTGCCTCTATAGTGGGCAAGATTTAGGAATGACCTGAATATCTTCTGTTTGCCTTTAATCCACTGTCTACCCTTCTCCACCCGTCTCCAGGCTCCAGAAGGCTGGCCTGAATGACATACATCAGTGAATTCCTTTGACCTCTATCAGACCTACCAAATCATAAAATCTTATACTCCCACGAGAAATTCACGGTAAGATGAAAGAGCCATATCTGGAGCTGGGCACCAGCAGGTATAGACCCATTCACCTGCCACTCTTGCACTAGTGTCTCTCCCTCAGCTCACACCCATGGCTGCATGGGGGAAGGAGGCTCCTAGGATCAGCTGATGAAGGAGGTCAAAGGCCAAAGTGGGTTCACAGAGGGGCTGGCTCTTTTTATGGGTATAAGCAGAAAATGGCCTGCTTACCACAGCTCTGTTCAGGGTTGACCTGAAAGAAAGACTGAAGAGAAATTCTTCTAACAGGCAGAGATCTGGGAAGTGTACATGTTTACCCACCTTGTGTACAAAGAGAAGTGGTCTACAGTAAGAACACATGTGGGCTCATGGTCAGTAAAAGATGGCTTGTCTAGTTTATCAGAGCCTGGAAAGAGAAAGACTAGAAGATTAGGGATGAAGAGACCTAGGGAAGAGGTGCATGCAAGCCTCTGTGACAGAAAACATAATGTGTGACAAGCTTTGTATCAAATATTAATGCTAAACAGAGAGTATTTACCAGGGAAAAGGCACTACAACCCAGTAGACAAAGGGACCCAGCCAGTTGACATCAGTTATTGGTCACTGTGATGCTGACAAATGGGCCTCACACCATGGCAGCAGAGATGGAAGCTATGCATAGATCCAACAGCATGGGTGTCCTCTTACTAAGGCTGATCTGCCACTCTAGATGTCCAGCCTTGTAGAAATACAGACTAGTACTGATCCACTGATTCAGCACATCCTCTGTGGAGATCAGCCAGACAACTGGTGGCAAGAGATTACTTTAGAACCCTCTCATCTTGGAAGGAGGAGTAATTCGTGCTGACTGAATCAACATGTATACTAGATACAAGATTGCTTTTTCTGCCTGAAATAATCTACCCGAATGACTCTCAAAGGGCTTGACTCACCTACACAGGATCCCATGTAGCACTGCATTGGACAGAGAGCTAGAGAACCCAGTTAAAAACAAGGAGATGTGGCAGTGGGCCCTTGACTGTGGTATCCTCTGGCCTTATCACATCCTGTGTCACCCAGAAGTTGATGTCTGGTAGAGTGAAAAAACAGCTTCTTACTAGCCACTGAGGACCCAGCTTAGAAATGATGAGCTGTGAAGATGGGCACTGTCCTCCAGACACAATATATATGTCCTAAATCAACAACCGTTCCTTGGGGCTATGTCCCCAGTAGATAGCAAGTGTAAGCCTGGAAATCAGAGAGTAGAAATAGGCATGGCCTGGCTTATATCACTTCAAGTGACCAATGTAGGCAATTTATGCTTCTCACTACACTCCCAGGGCTTTGTGGTTTATAAGTCCTAGTTCCTAGAGGGAGAACATTTCCACCAGGAAGTCAGTAGGAGGCCCATTAAGCTTTAAGCTATGCTCACGCCAAGTCCGTCAGAAAAGGGAAATAGTCTCCATCCCAGCAGGAGTAATGGGCCCTGATGTTCAGGAGGAGGTAGGGCTGCTGTTACTCCCTGGGGTTCTCTTGGAACTCCCTTGCCCAATTTCAACAACAAATGGACAAATGCAGTGGTCACGGCCTGAGAAGGCTCAGATCTTATTGAAGAAGATGGGGGTGTCCCCAACAGGTAAGCCACTTAGACCATCAGAGGTGCTAGCCAAGGGAGGAGAATCTAGAATGAGTTGGAGAGGAGAGAAATTATGTGTGCAGTTACCTTGAAACCAGCTGCAGCATGGGGGCAGGGGGTGCTATAATTCATGTGACTAGCCTTCCTCTTGTTAAGTTTACCAAAAAAATAGGCCAGCCAGAATCTTGGAGGGGCTGTTCCCAAGTTTTACTGTAAGATGAAAGTGAATCCAAGTGGCCTGGGGCTGAATCTGAGATCATGCTGTGAGCACTGCCCAGATGCCTTGTCAGAGCTGAGATCATTCTCCCAGCTACTGAGAGTGTGGGTAGCCTGTGACACTCAGCTGAGTCCCTCTCCAGGAATTGCCATTAGCAGAAAATGAGCCGCCTCCCTTCACTCAGACCACATGCCCCTCGCCAGGGAATGTACCGCCCAATTCAGTGTGTGATCAACGCAGAGGTACAAAGGCCCAACTTCCCTGCATCTAGCAAGACATCTAGGAGGGTTCATCCTATTTCCTGAACTCTCCGAACTCCCCATAAGGCTGACTGAGGCCTTCGTCACAATTTCATTGCAGTTCCTACCTCCATTTGCCCAATCCCACTTCTTCCATTCTCCATGGGTGTTGATGTTGATGGAGGCCACTCCCCAGAACACTCCCTGCCTGAGCATCTCTGTCTCAGGAGTCCGCTGCCTGGGGATTGCATGTAAGACACATGCTGGGCTTCACCTCAGAGTACTCTCCCTGCCCACACTTTTGATCAAATGTCCTTGTGTTGTCTTAATTTGAGTGTGACGTCTGAATTTTGCTGGGATCTGGACTAATGGGGGCAGGGTATTGGGCTAGGGACATGACTGGCGGGTAAGTCTGCCCAATTCTGCGTCTCAGTATTAGTAGGACTCTTTACTGACAGATATTTGTATCCTCAATCTACCAAAATCAGCTTACTAAAAATACTTTGGTCTCCACCTTAATTCTTTGTTTATTAAAAGTAATGGCAAAAAGCGCAATTACTTTTGCACCAACCTGATAAAGTATTCAGAACCTGAATGAAAGCTACTCCTTGGTGGTTCCCTCAGAAACCCCAGCCCCATCCATAGCCCCTGTATCAGATTTGGATGGAAACGCCATGTGTTCAGTCTGTTCAAGGGTGACTTTTAGCCAGTCCTCTTTCTCTCTCTCTCTCGTGTGTGTGTGTGTGTGTGTGTTTGTGTGCGTGGGCTCAGCCTTTGTTCACTGGGACAGTTATTTTCACCTGCAGGCAGACACTCTGATGGGAGAAGCAGGCTGAATGGATCTCTTTGATACTCAAAGTTGTTTAAGCCATTGATGCGTTACGTGTCTAAAATCATATTCTGTTTTAAAAAATTATTTTTTCATGATATAATTCATAAATTAATTTATTCTCTTTGCTAAAAAATAAAAAAATTATAGATAAGGATAAAATTCCTTTTGACTGCTATAGCAGTCCCCTCCCCAGAGTATAAACTATGACCTTCCAGACCTTTTTGAAATTGACAGGATCTATTCAAATTTCTGCATTTTCCTTGACCAGGACATTCTATTTTTCAGGCGTTACAGTTAAGAAAACTTCTTGAATGTACGTAAGAAAGAATGAACAAGCATATTTATTGCAACATTGTTTATAATAGCAATAAAGGTAAACGTCTTAATAGGGTACTAAATAAATTCTGGTCTAGTTTTACAATGACATACTATGCAGTAGTAAACACAGTGAGGTGGAGCCGTAAGTGCTAAATTGGAAGAAGCTTCAGGAAAGATCACTGAGTAAAAAAAGGAGGTTGCAGAATGATAACTGTAATACGATGCTGTTTTATCAGGGCTGTTTAGGAAAATTATGGCCTAGTAGAGGTGAGCTAGGCTGAATGACAGGGGCAGGAGTGGGGAGAGTGATTAGTACCCCTCCCCTGCTTTGCCTCCTTTAGCCATTTCTTCCCATTCTCTCCATCATTTCTTTCCCCTCTTTCACTCCACATTCTTCCCTTCTTCATCACTTCTTTTCATGGTTAAAATCGCAGCCAAGTCTACCCTCTAGGAACTGTATGTGTTTATGCTCATTAAAACCAGTTGAACTCTGTTGATTAGCAACATGGCCAATCCAAGCTGGTTGTTAAAGTGTCAAAATAAATGGATCCACTGCCTGCACCCTGGCTCACATGATCCAGTTGATGAATAATTAATTGAGCCTCAATCTGATGCGTTATATGGAAACCTGCCTGCTTTGGCTACCATGAAAGCTTAAAAATAAACCAACCACTTGACAAAGTTACAAAAAAATAAAGTATAAAAAAGAAACTTCCAGTATGGGTTGAATAATAAATGTACGGTGTTTGCATTAAAGAAAGTACCAGTGACATTGTACTTTGTGTTATTATTAGAGCGTGTCGATTATTTGATTTAATAATTCTAGTTTAATGACTTCCTTTTGTACTGAAGGGGATAGTAGCCCAGGGAAGGTAGTAAAGCAAGGCTGTTCAGTGGTTCTCTGGTATCACATTTTGGAGATAACAAAGATGGTCATTCTCCTTTCTTTTGGGAATGGTTCCATCTCTCTGATATGGTAGGAGCCAAATGGGTGGATCCTCTTTTACTCACAGGCCTGCATCTGCGGCACAAGCTTTATTGGATGGATGGCAATGGCTGACACAGGGCCAAATGGGGTTAGGAAAGGGAGGACAGAAGCTGGGTTTCTCTGGAGCTCTGTGTCATGGTTCAAAGATGACTCCAATGCCAGAGCCTCTGGGAACAACATAATATGAGAAATGGTCGCGAAAAGGGTCATTTTAAGCTAGAAGAAACTCAGAAGAAGGGTTACCAGATAAATACAAAATACCTAATTAAATATGAATTTTAGATAAACAATGAATACTTTTATAGTATAATAATGCCCCAGATATTGCATGGAACAAACATATACTAAAAATTTTTTCATTACTTATCTAAATTCAAATTAATTGGGTCTCAAGTATTTTGATTTGTTAAATCTGTCTAGCCTGCCAGGATGTATCTTGAAATATATAACTCAAAATGTCTTATAACCTGAAGAACACATTATGCTCTATATTTCTTTGTCTGTGTGACTCCAACATTTTAAATTATGACCAATACTTTAAACTCCGAAGGTATTGGATATTAGATCAATTCAAGGACAAATTTTATAAAAACTGGAATCTTCTCCCGCAGAACAGATTGCCTCAAAAGTAGTGAATTCCTGTGCCAAGGATATGCCTATATCAACATTTGTAGTGGTAAAAAAATGGGAGACACATAAAAGGTCATGAATAAAGGACTGTTTTAAAAAATTAGGGACGCATCTATGGAATGGAATTCTCCATAGATTATTTTCTAGCCTCAGCTGCTGTTATGCTAGGACTGTCACCACTGTCATAACCTGACCAGCCAATTAGTTTCCCAATAGACAAGCTGGTCTTTCTCACACCTTAGAAGCACTCCTCATGCACTTTAGAATGGTTTTCTGTCCGTACATAATGGGGATTTCCAAGTAGATCTTTAAGTAAAAATAGTTAAAAAAGCAGCATGCATGTTGACATAGTATGTGTGTTTGTTGAAATGTGATCCTTAACACTGCAGGTGGGGCCTGGTGGAAGGCGACAGGGACATGCAGGTGAATCCCTCATGAATGGCTTGGTACTGTCCTTGCTCCCCTCTCTCTTGCTCCTACTCTGGTCATGTGATGCACGTGTTCACCCTTCCCTTCCACTGCGACTAAAAGCTTCTTGAGGCCCTCACCAGAAGCAGATGCTGATGCCATGCTTTTTATACAGCCTGCAGAATCATCAGCCAAAAAAAAACCATTGTTCTTTTCTTTTCTTTTTTTTCTTTTTCTTTTTGAGTTGGAGTCTCACTCTGCTGCCCAGGCTGGAGTGCAGTGGTGCAGTCTTGGCTCACTGCAACCTCCACCTCCCAGGTTCGAGCAATTCTCCTGCCTCAGCCCCCCAGGTAACTGAGACTACAGGCCATGCACCACCACACCCAGCTAATTTTTTTGTATTTGTAGTAGAGATGGGGTTTCACCACGTTGATCAGGCTGCTTTCAAATTCCTGACCTCAAATGATCTGCCCGCCTTGACCTCACAAATTGTTGGGATTACAGGTGTAATCACAGGTGAGCCACTGTGCCAGACCCCTTTCTTGTTTATAAATAAACTAATTGTGTGACCTTCTTTAATATATTTATCTTCTAATTCTAATTCATGATCTCTCTTCTATAGTTTTATTCCCAGGCTTCTTATCTATCCCTTCTTCTGTTGAAATTTATTTTCCTCTTTCTCAGTCACAGATACTTATAGCAACACAAAATGGATTAACATATATGTTAAATTCCTACTTGTGTAAATTCCAATGGCATAAACATAAATACAAATAAAAACATAATAATTTTTCTGGTTAAATACTAGGAAATTCTTAAGCATGTTTATTTTAGGGAAAGAGATCAGTTATTAAGGATAGGTGAGAAAGACTTACTCTTTATTTCATACCTTTATGGATGGATTTTAAAAACTAACTTTGCACATTGAAAAAGAAGCTGGATATTTCCTTTGGGAACACTGTAGAGGCACTCCCTGGGATGGGGGAACAAGAGGGAGAGGATGTATGCTAAAGGAAGACCACCTCATATTTCTTTAAAGATTATATAAATTTAAACTTTAACACTTTAAGAAAAGGCTCCATCAGTTAGTTCCAGTAACACAATTGATACTTCAGGGCATCCTCAGTCGCCCTTGCCCACTTAAAACTTCAGGCTAGAGGAAAATTTCTCTGAATGCACTCATGGCTAATCGTACACATGTTCACCAATGAGTGTCACATGAGGGTTAAACATTACTAGACACATGAGCCCAGTGTCCACAAATCCACATGCAATTCTTGGCCTTAGGTTCAAGGCAAGCCCTGGTAGCTCACAACCAGGAAAAGCAAACTTTTTGATGCCCCACTTAATAATAGCTTGAAACACATGAAATTGCTATAAAGAAAGACTGAATAGCAATAATTTGGTATGGTTCAACAAACACTATTTGTAGGCATCCTTTTATACTTTCTCCCTTGATCAGCTAGAGAAACAAATCAAAGTAACTAGAGTATGTATGTGTCCAGGCTTCCAAATCCACCTTACCTTTGATCTGTTATCTTAGATAGGGCAGCTATAACAAATACCGTAGACTGGGTGGATTACAAACAGCAGAAATTTATTCCTCACTGATTTGGAGGCTGGAAGTCTGGTATCAAGATGCCAGCAGGGTTGGGTTTCAGTGAGGGTTTCTTCTGTGTTGTGGACAGCTGATTTCTGGTTGTATCCTCACATGATGAAGAGCAGAGGGAGAGTGAGCTAGCTCTCTGGTCATTTTCTTATAAGGACATTAACTCTGTTCATGAGGACTCTACCATGAGGACCTAATTACTTCCCAAGTCCCCACCCCCTATACCATCACCTAGGGCAGGGGTCCCGGTCTGTGGCCTGTTGGGAATTGGGCTGCACTCTACGAGGTGAGTGGCAGGTGAGAGAGCAAACTTCATCTGTGTTTACAGCCACTCTCTATTGCTTGAATTGCTGCCTGAGCTCCACCTTCTGTCAGATCAGCAGCGGCATTAGATTCCCATAGGAATGTGAACCCTTTTGTACACTGAGCATGAGAGTGATCTAGGTTGTGCAATCCTTATGAGAATCTAATGCCTGATGATGTGTCACTGTGTCTCATCACTCCCAGACGGGACTAGTTGCAGGAAAACAAGCTCAGGGCTTCTACTGATTCTACATTATGGTGAATTGTATGATTATTTCATTATATATTACAGTGTAATTACATTGGTTCATTTTCATGCTGCCGATAGAGGCATACCCAAGACTGGGCAATTTACAAAAGGAGGAAGTTTAATTGGACTCACAGTTTCACGTGGCTGTGGAGGGCTCACAATCATAGCAGAAGGCAAGGAGGAACAAGTCCCATCTTACATGGATGGCGACTAGCCAAGAGAGAACTTGTGCAGGCAAACTCCTATTTTTTTAAAGCCATCAGATCTTGTGAGATTTATTCACTATCACAAGAACAGCACGGGAAAGATCTTCCCTCATAATTCAATCACTTCTCACAGGGTTCCTCCTATGACGTGGGAATTGTGGGAGTTACAATTCAAGATGAGATTTGGGTGGGGACACAGCCAAACCATATCATTTCACCCCTGACCCCTTCCAAATCCATGTCCTCACATTTCAAAACCAATCATGGCTTTCCAGCAGTCCCCCAAAATCTTAACTCATTTCAGCATTAACTCATAAGTCCATAGCCCAAAGTCTCATTTGAGACAAGGCATATCCCTTCCACCCATTAACCTGTAAACTCAAAAGCAAGTTAGTTATTCCTAGATACAACAGGGTACAGGCATTGGGTAAATACAGTCATTCCAAATGGGAGAAACTGGCCAAAACAAAGGGGCAGCAGGCCCCACGCAAGTCCAAACTCCAGCGAGGCAGTTAAATCTTAAATGATCTCCTTTGACTCCATGTCTTGGATTTAGGTCACGCTGATGCAAAATGTGGTTGCTCATGGTCTTGGGCAGCTCTGTACCCACTGAATTCATAACATCTATTGTTTACAATGTTTATGTTAACAGCTAAAACTTACATAACATTTGTATATTCTACGTATTTCAAATGCTTTAAATCAATGCACTCATTTAAATTTTACAATAATCTTATATGATCATTATTTTTATCCCATTTTGCAAATTAAGGAGGCTGAGACATGCAGAGTTTAAGCACTTTGCCTGGTTTGGTGCAGCTGTAGATTTTGGAGCTGGGATTTGAGCTCAGGTAGCCTTCTGCTGGTAACTGCTACATTACACTGCCACTCACTCCCCTTTTATCACCTGCCCGGCCAACTCTGCCCACAAGACAAGTTCGTCTTTCTGACTACATGAGGCATATCTAGTGTACTCCAGGATAGTCTCCTGAGGCAATATAGAAGTTTCTCCAACTGCAGTCAGGCCAGTGTGGCCCCATATCCAACTTTTTGGAATGTAGGCCCTCAGGCAGGCAGCCTGATCTTCATCAGCTCCAGTGCCAGTTTCACACAAGAAAACCGTGCCTGATAAGAATCATCTGTTTTCCTGGTTGCTGGTGTTCTTCAGGGCTCATTGCCACGGATTGCAGCTTTCCCCAGCTCTCTCTGTTTGGAGACATCCGATTTTACATCTCCACCCCTGCCCAACAATGAGCTCACTTTGTGCTTCTGTTTATTTCCTCTTTCCTAAAACAGTAGGTAGTGCTGAGGCAGCAGCAAGGCAAAGTGGCTAGCAGGTGCTATACAGATAGGAGAGGATCCCACTCAGAACCTGAATGCGAATTCATTTTTCTGCAATTTAATTTTTTTCATTTGTAGAATGAAAATAATAATACTAGCATTAAGGAATGGTGGTGTGACTCCACTAGCTCTTGTATGCAGAGCCCAACATTAACTTGGGATATATGGTCAAAGATCTGAGAAAGCCCCATGGGACTGGTGTCTGTGTATGAGACTGGGTCTGCAATGTGGACTAACAAACAGATTTCCCTGGCTTTCAAAATGTTATTTTAGCAAAACCACCTCATTAAAGGCACCTGTGAATTTATCAATTACACCTTGGTATCTGTAAGTAGGAATAAGGAAGCTTAGACCCCACTCCTTATAATTTCCTCAATGAGGATGGAACTCTGCTAGGTTTGACATCTTGCTGCTCACAGGAGGGTATCAAATTAGCTATTTAGTGAGTTTCTCCTTTCTCTTGGGCTTTGTCACCTAGGATGATCTCTTCTGCTCCACCAGACACAGTCCCCCATAACTCACTGGTTCAAAAATCTAAGCAGGGAAGATAGGTTCTATATTATAATTTATGTTGATGTGTTATAGTATGGGCTTTTTCTAAGCAATATCTTTCTGAGAAAGACCTATCAGAATTCAATTTTCCCTTTGCTCCTAGACCATGCTTTGGCATGGCCAAAAATTCCAAATGTGAATTAAAGACACAAGTTGTGTATATTCGATATTTTAGTAGACAATAGCTACCACATTAATGTGAACATTAGAGATTTGATATTTAAGATGTTTGAATGATTTGATACTAGAATATTATAGGCATTTATGCTGATTTTTAAAAATGTGATGGTGTAATAGATTTTTCGTTTATTTTTGTGACTATTTTTTTCTTTAGGCTGCACACTCAATTTTGGAATGGAACTAGGACAATATTCATTTTAGTTTGATGTACATAAAAAGTGGAAAATTGGATCTCTTCTCCTTTGGAAATTTTTAAATGCAACAATTTAAATGTTTGGAGAATGAGAGTCACTTCAAACAATAATGCCTACCTCTTGAGTTTTCATCTTCCCTTTCTTTCTTCCTTACATTTTTTCCTTTCTTGTTTGCTTTTTTCCTTCTGTTTCTTTCTCCCTTCTTCTTTCTCTCCCAAAGAACTTGTGTATATCTCCTACGTATATGATAATTGTACCTGAAACTGGTCTAAAACAGTCCACATTTCTTCAATAAACTTTATTGTGTGTTTATTAAGTGCCAAGGGCCCTGTTAGGTACTGTGGAAGACATAAAAAACAAAAAGAAAAAAAGAAAACTCTAGAAGTCCACAGCAGAGTGGCAAAGGTGAAACATGTCCATAATAACTACATATAAGATAGAAATTGGTAAGCATCAATTTGAAAATAGAGCATTGTAAGACTTTAGAGAAGAAAAAGCTTATGTCTAATTGGAGATGAGGAATCTCGGAAGGTGCGATATTGTATTTTCCAAGGCTAGAATATCTCCACACTCTTCTATGATGAGATGTTGGTACACTTCCCGTTGAGAGTTGGAATTGATGTATTCTCTTGAACCTGGGCAGGCTTGTGACTTGTACATAACCAATACAGTACATAGAGGAAATAACACTTAAAATTTCTGGAGCTAAGTCAGAAAAAGAAATTCAGGTCTCCCCCTATTTATTGGGATATCAGGTAAAAAGCTCATCAAGTGAGAACTTCAGTTCCCCAGGAGCCACCGTGAGGAAGCTCAGGCCACATGGGGAGGTGATCTGTAGGTGCTTTGTTTGACATTTCCAGCTGAGGTCCTAGATGATGGCCACCATTAACAGGAGACACATGAAGAAGGCACCTCCACACGATTCTAGACTCCAGCTCATGAGTCACCCCAGTCATTAAGTATTTCCAGCTCAGGCCCCAGACATCATGAAACAAACTCAAGCCATCTCTGCTACACACTCTGAATTCCTTAGCCTCTGAATCCATGAGCATAATACAATGGTCATTTTACACCATTGGGTTGTGAAGTGGTTTGCCATGTAACAATAGTAGCCAGAACAGAAGATGTCTTGAAAGAGAGAACATTCAAGCCAAATTAACTTTTAGATGTTAAAAAAAAAAAAAAAAGAAAGTGTAATATTAAATGAGGCTGGGTAATTGTATTCACAATTGTGCAGAAATCTTTTTGAATTTCCCTTTACATTTGATGTTTCGGCTATTGAACATTCTTTTGTAAAAATACCTCTAGATGTCTATCTGATTCCAGAGCATTTACAAAGATTTTGGAACACAGCTCTTTCTTGTGATTTGACTCTGAGATGACACAGCGCCTTCAAATACAATTTAGCAGAACCTAGATTTTGAAGACAGTAACTAACTTTCACACAAAAAGTTGACCGCTTCATTAACAGAGATACCAGTACATATTTTATATAAAACTAACAATACTATTTACATGGTCACATATAAAGCTTTGTAGGATATCTAACATCTTTCTATCTATCTATCTATCTATCTATCTATCTATCTATCTATCTATCTACTTACCTATCTACCTACCTACCTATCTATCTTAACAACAGGAACATAGTCTGAGAAATGCATTGTTAGGCAATTTCATCATTTTAAGCAGTGGTCCCCGACATTTTTGGCACCAGGGATTGGTTTCATGGAAGACAATTTTTCCATGGACTGGGACAGGGGAGAGGGATGGTTCTGAGATGATTCAAGCACATTACATTTATTGTGTACTTTATTTATATGATTATATTATAATACATAATGAAATAATTATACAACTCACCATAATGTAGAATCAGTGGGATCCCTGAACTTGTTTTCCTGCAACTATATGGTCCCAACTGAGAGGTGATGAAAGATAGTGACATCTGAAGTATGTTGCTATGTCCAGTCTACTCCATAATCTCGCTTTGGTTGCTGTCACTGCAGAAAACCCTGCTTCACAAAGATAGGATGACCAATTACATTTTCCTAATGTGTAATCATTCAAAGACTTGAATATGGAAGCAGACTTTTCAGTGCTTTTGTGGCAATCTCAGGATATTCCACCTTGACTTTAATCCAGAATGGATGGAGATTCAAAGCTGCCTCAAACATACGTTTAAGACCACTGTCATTTGCAATCTCAAGCAGTTAATCCTCTTCTAGCATGGATAAAGTTGATTCACCTGGCTTATTCACAAATGGGTGGTGGATCCATTCCTTCCCAGTTCAGGGTCTTTTGTGGTTGGGAAGTGCATTAGTCAGGGTTCTTTCTCCAGCGGGACAGAACTAACAGGATATATATATATATATGTATGTATGTATATATATGAAAGGAACTTTATTAGGGAGAATTGGCTCACACAATCACAAGGTGAAGCCCCATGGTAGGCCATCTGCAAGCTGGGGAAGAAAGCAGCCTGTAGGGGCTCTGTTCAAGTCCAAAAGCCTCAAAACCAGGGAATCTGACAGTGCAGCCTTCAGTCTGTGGCTGAAGGCCCAAGAGCCTTCAGTAAACTACTGGTGTAAGTCCTAAAGTCTCAAGGCTGAAGAATTTGGAGTCTGATTTCCAAACAGCAGGAAGAACAGGAGGAAGCATCCAGCACAGGAGAAAGAAGGAAACTGGAAGACTCAGAAAGCAAGGTGAGTCCACCTTCTTCTGCCTGCTTTGTTCTAGTCACACTGGCAGCCAGTCGGATGATGCCCACCCACATTGAGGGGAGTCTTCCTCTCCTCATCCACTGACTCAAATGTCAATCTCTTCTGGCAACACCCTCAAAGACACACCAAGAAACAATAGCTGTCCTCCAGGCCTTCTTCAGTTCAATCAAGTTAACACCTAATATTAGTGATCACAGAAAGTAATGCTCAAACTCTTGAAAGCTGAGAAAGGTGATCATGCGTCAGTTGGGAGAAAGAAAGCCCTGGCTCAGACTCTCTCTTTCAAAATCTCTGCTAATGTTTGAAACATGTTAGAAATCCCAAGGTTCACTCATCACCCCCATAATTCCAGTTTGGCTTTGAATGCAGCCACTTTATCTTCCGACTTGAACACAGTGGTTGTTCTCCCTGAAGTGACAGATTGAGTTCATTAAGCAGGTTGAACATGTCACACAAGTAAGTAAGTTTTGCCTCCCATTCTGTGTCACTGAAATGTGCCACCAGTGGTGCCTGTTTTTCTAAAAGAAATCTTTGGAATGGCTCTCATAACTCAAAATCTCTGGCCAGTGAACCACCTTGAGAAATCCATCTCACTTCTGCGTATAAGAGAAGATGGCTGAGGGGAGCAGATCACGAAGTCAAGAGATCGAGACCATGGTGAAACCCAATCTCTACTAAAAAATACAAAAAGAATTAGCTCAGAGTGGTGGTGCGTGCCTGTAGTCCCAGCTACTCGGAAGGCTGAGGCAGGAGAATTGCTTGAACCTGGGAGGTGGAGGTTGCAGTGAGATCACGCCACTGCATTCCAGCCTTATGCCTGGCAACACAGCGAGACTCTGTCTCAAAAAAAAAAAAAAAAAAAAAAAAGAGAAGATGTGTGTACTCTGTGTCCATCTTCTCACAGAGCTGCACAAACAGACATTGAGTTACAGGCATGTACTTTATTGTGGTACATGCCACAAAATGTTGTTAAGTGCAGGTGACATTTTTTGGTTAGCCAGCATTTTTCGATGGATGACACAGTGCATAGACTCACATTCAGAAACAACTTTTTTGACCCAAGTAGTGACTGGGTCATAAAGCCGTCTGGTCATGGCAGCTGCTCCACCTGTGTATATAACGACACAAAATGACCAATTCTGTTTTCCTAATGTGTAGTCATTCAAAGACTGGAATAGTTCTGCAGCTGTGGTGTTAGTTGGCAACAACAGCACACCTAACATACTCTCATGCACATCCTCCTGAAAAATATATTGAATGAAAACAAGCGTTGTTGTCTTGTCAACATTGCTAGACTTGTCAACCTGGATTGCATACCACAGTGACTCATTAATCCTCTCTAGCAATTGTGCATCAATATCCTCTGCTTTTTCATCAATTCATCTAGTTATGGGGCTAGCCGAATGAGGAACACAGAGCATCTTTTAAACCACAGCCTCTTCTAAAATTTCATGACAACTGTCCTTAGCAGCAGGAAGAATCAACTCTTCACCAACAGTAATGGGCTTCTTAGCTTTAGCAATGTGCTTAGCCACTAAGAATGATGGTCTCAGTGCAGACACACTTGATGAAGTGGTGGCCTTCAATAATTGCTTCTGTTCTTCGTGTTCACATTTTTTTTTATTTTGAAAAACTCCAAAGCCTTGCCTTTTAATGCAAGTTGCTTGGTCTCTATGTGGCAAAGCATTTTTGAAGGTTTCATGGCTTCATTGAATAGCTGGCCACCACATACTATACAAAGCAGGTTTGGAGAACATGAATCACCTGTTGCAATGAACCCACAATTTAAGGAGGACTCTTGGCGTTTTCTTTTAAGTGCAGCTTTCTTTCTGTTGGCAGTCTTAGAGTCTTCTGCTGTCTCAGCATTCAGTGTATTCCCCTTTTCGAAGAAGCTCTCCAGTGATGTTTGTTTTCTACTCATTTTGGCTAGGGTTAGCTTGTGGGCTTACCAAAACTGTGGCTGAAACAAGTGCATAGTGAAGAAAGACGCATGGATGAAAATGGTAAATAAAATAATGGGTGGACCATGCATGGAAATAAGTGTCAGATTCTGACTTAAACCCTGCCTCGAGATGCAGCTGTGCAATTGAAGTACCTCAACTCACTGGCCACTGTAAAGCCTGCCACTGGATGCAGTTTGTCACTTGCCACTCACTGATAGGGTTTTGATATGAGTCTGCAATTGATGTATTATGGTCTCTGCACAGTGAAACCTCTTTGCTAATGTTAGTCAGTGTTTGCAGCCACTCTGCAGCACTGGCATCACCACCTCAGCTCCACCTCAGATCATCAGGCATTAGATTCTCATGAGGATCATGCAACTTAGACCCCTCACCTGCACGGTTCACAATAGGGATTGTGCTCCTACGAGAATCTAATGCTGCCACTGATGTGACAGGAGGAGAAGCTCAGGCGGTAATGTGAGTGATAGGGAATGACTGTAAATACAGATGTAGCTTTGTTCACTCTCTCGCTGCTCACCTCCTGCTGTGCAACCCTGTTCCTAACAGGCCATGGACCGGTGCCAGTCTGTGGCTCAGAAGTTGGGGACCCCTGTCATAGAGTATACTTACATACCTAGATGGGATAGTCTACTACACAGCCAGGCTATATGGTATGGCCTGTTGCTCTTAGGATATAAATTTGTACAGCCTATTACTGTACCAAATACTTTAGGACATTGTAATACAATGGTAAGTATTTGTGTATCTAAACATGTTGCAACATAGAAAAGGTACAGTAGAAATATGGTATTATAATCTCATGGGATTGGCATCATATATGGAGCCTGTTGTTGACTGAAACGTTGTTATGGGGCACATGACTATATATGATTTTTATAATTTACTTTTAAAACTAATTTTTGTTGTCACAACACTAATGCTTTTATTTTTCCTGTAAGTGTTGAAACTTTTGTTGACTTACCAAATCAAAAAGGAGAAATTTTAAGTATGGTGGCTATATACTTATTATTGGCTCATTTATCCTAAGCTGTTCTGGCTTTTCTTGTGCAGTTGATTAACAGGTAATCAATGGTTTGATTTCCCTGAGTTCTTTTGTCTACCTCCCTGTGACTGCACAGATCTGTTTGTGTTGCAGGGCTGATTTTATAGTTGGGGTGTTCTGTTTGCATGTCTCTGGGACCAACAGTAGCCAACTCAAGGAAAAACCAGCAACGGTAAGAAGCTGCTTTTATGGGATTTACTGCAAAGATGTGGGAGAGTTTATGGAATCAAAGAAAAGGCTGAAGGACCAGACCTGGGCAGGAAGAGAAACAGAACAACTCCAGGAATATAGGAGACAGGAAACATCTCTTCCAAGTCCTATCCTGGAGGCAAATGAGCTCCAGCTGTTCTAGGGCTGCATATATTCTGCTCACAGCTCACATTCCAATGAAGTGTGACAAGGGACCAGAGAGGGTGGGTCCCTTGATGAAGCTCTCTGCAAGGCTGCATCCAGTGGGGGAAATTTCCCAAAATAAAAACTGTACCTTTTAACATCAGAAGGGAAATGGAAGTTAGGCAGCCCAAACAACAGATGTATTAGTTCCTGTAATCATCTAAATGGCCAGTAGCAGACTGGATCTTAAACACATTTAGGACCTTCAATCAATCCAAGTGCATCTGTTAACTATGAGTATATCTTATTTTAAAAAATCATCAGCCAGGCGCAGTGGCTCATGCTTGTAATCCTAGCACTTTGAAAGGACAAGACAGGTGGATCATGAGGTCAGGAGTTCAAGACCAGCCTGGCCAAGATGGTGAAACCCTGTCTGAACTAAAAATACAAAAATTAGCTGGCCATGGTGGCGGGCACCTGTATTTCCCAACTACTCAAGAGGCTGAGGCACAGAACTGCTTGAACTCGGGAGGCAGGAGCTGCAGCAAGCCAAGATTGTGCCACTGTGCTCTAGCCTGGGTGACAGAGTCAGATTCCATCTCAAAAAAAAAAAAAAAAAAAAAATTCACAGCTACATTTGGAACAGCATTATTATTTTTAAAAACACCTTCATTTTCATTAGCTGCTACTGTACTTAAAAACTTGATGAGGTGGATAGAAACAGAATTAACATTCCCTCTTCTGAGGTGAAACCCAGAGATGCTGGATATTTAAGGCACTTGTCCCAGGTCACACTGATGCCTTAAAATTATGATCAGGACTCCAGCTGAGTTTCCTTATGCATGGTTTCTGCACCTCCTGCCCCATCCGCAAAAGTCTTGGCATATATTAGGAAGCCGCACGACAGAAAGAAAAATGCTTTGGAAAGGTGAGATTCAAGTCTTGGCTTCAACAGCTATGAGCTGGATGGTATGTTTACCTGAGGCCTCCTGGCTGGCTGTCTCCCATGGATAACAAAAGAATAAGATAGCTTAATATATAAGACGAGGCTTTATAAGGTGTCACGCAATTGTGAAATGTTATGATTTTCCTCATTCACTCTAAATTCTTCTTATATGTGTAGGCATTTAGTGACATTAACATTGACTACTACACCATGTGCTAGTTGAGCATGTGAGCAGTATCAATGCAAGGTATATTCTCTATGCTTATCAGTGTGGTTGAAATCAATGAACTCAGTGCTTCTAACCTGAATCACATTTTCTTCAATTTGTGTGGTTGCTACCTGCTAAGCATGCAGTAGTAAAGGTGTTCGATTTCCAAAGAATAATTAAGCAAGGATACTGTGTCCCATGTTTGATGAAATGCAGATTTCACATTAAAATCAGATTCTTCATTTTTAAATGTTGAATAGAATAACACCTAAAAAAAGAATTCCAGCTGGTTAAATTTAGGCTGCTGGAAACAAAGTTTAATGTAAGATTATTCTTGGTACAGAAACATTTTCACTTGGCTGTGAATTGGATACATTTGAAAATCATTTTAAGCTCTTGCCTTTGGAATTGTGTGTGATCAGGGAAATCATCAAACAAATGTCAATAGGCACATTGGACTCAGTAACACTGCTTTCCTCATTCCAATGAGTTATTTTATGAGAAATAGGTTAAGGGGTTTCTGGTTAAGAAAAGGGGGTCTTCTGATTGCAGGTATGCATGCAGTGATTGGTCACAAAAGGCTGATAGTATTACTGTAGGTGTTGGCCTCCCCCTTCAAGCTTGGCTCACTCCAGTTCCTGGAACAGACATGTGTCTTGCTTATTTAAAACTTATCTACCTATGTCTATGAATCTGAAGTACCATATGGCAGATGTAGCCATTTCAAGAGACATGCCAACTGATTTCTCTGTTGCATATCTTATGCATATAATTATAATAATAGATGTGATTTAATGAACTTATACTATGTACTAGGTACCAGGCTGATCACTATACATATTTACTTTTACCTCATGCTGTGAACGTAGAACTCACTGAAGAAGATAAAGTGATTTACCCGGCCACAAAATGTCTGGCCATTTAACACATTTAAACTTGACCATCACTGGCTTAGAGGAGAAAAAGAAAAAAAAAATTTTTTAAAACATTGGGCCAGGCATGGTGGCTCACACCTGTAATCCCAGCACTTTGGGAGGCCAAGGTGGGTGGATCATGAGTTCAGGTGCTCGAGACCAGCCTAGCCAATATGATGAAACCCCATCTCTACTAAAAATACAAAAATTAGCCAGGCATAGTGGCGGGCACCTGTAGTCCCAGCTACTCAAGAGGCTGAGACAGGAGAATCACTTGAACCCAGGAGGCGGAGGTTGCAGTGAGCCAAGATGGTGCCACTGACTCCAGCCTGGGTAACAGAGCAATCATTAAAAAATCTGGAGACAACAGATGCTGGAGAGGATGTGGAGAAATAGGAACACTTTTACACTGTTGGTGGGAGTGTAAATTAGTTCAACCATTGTGGAAGACAGTGTGGTGATTCCTCAAGGACCTAGAAATAGAAATTCCATTTGACCCAGCAATCCCATTACTGGGTATATATCCAAAGGATTATAAATCGTTCTACTATAAGGACACATGCACACGAATGTTCATTGCAGCACTGTTTACAATAGCAAAGACCTGGAACCAACCCAAATGCCCATTGATGACAGACTGGACAGGGAAAGTGTGACACATATACACCATGGAATACTATGCAGCCATAAAAAACGATGAGTTTTCGTCCTTTGTAGGGACATGGATGAACCTGGAAACCATCATTCTCAGCAAACTGACACAAGAACAGAAAATCAAACACCGCATGTTCTCACTAATAGGTAGGTGTTGAACAATGAGAACACATGGACACAGGGAGGGGAGCATCACACACTGCGGTCTGTCAGGGGGAAATAGGGGAGGGAGAGCGGGGCGGGGTGGGGAGTTGGGGAGAGATAGCATGGGGAGAAATGCCAGATATAGGTGATGGGGAGGAAGGCAGCAAACCACACTGCCAAGTGTGTACCTATGCAACAATCTTAAATGTTCTTCACATGTACCCCAAAACCTAAAATGCAATTAAAAAAATTGAATAAAAAAAGAAAAGTCTTCATCTCAAAAAAAATCATTTTTTTTCTTCAAATATAGGGATTTTTGTTTTCTTGCTTGTTTGCCAAAGAAGAGCTCTAAGCAAAAAGGGGGGTTAGTTCTTTCCCATCCTATCCTGTTGCATGATCATCTCCCAGATTGAATGACGAGAGTAAAGCTTCATGCCAGCCCCTCTAAAGCCTCAAACACTGTGTGCTGTGATAGACTCAAAAAAGGAAAGAAAAGAAAACAGTTCTCATCCCTGTCCCACGCCACTCCTGCCAGACAGAGCTGTTGGCAAATGCCCAACTGGGCAGGCTGCCCTTTTTGTGACTCTTTCCTTTGGCTACCCGTGAAACCTGGTCACAGTGTCAGCCTTGGAGGATCTTTCTGGGAGGGCCATGAAGCCACTAGGTTGCCTTCCCTGCTGGGGGCCTTCGGGCTGCAGTCATGGCTCTGTTGACAGGAAAGTCGCTGAATTATAATAATAACCTTTCCTTCCACTTCACGGGGGTGTCGTTAGCATGAGGTGACATAATGGATGTAAAAGTTTTTTGCAAAGTATAAAATTATAAGTCACAATAATAAAAGAACAAAGAGCATTATGATTACAGTGATGTCACAGCGTTCCACCCCAGGACAGTTAGAGCTGTCAATGCCAGAACAAATTCTCTGCAGGCCGTAGGGTTTTCGCTCAAGGTTTTAGCAGATTTGTCTAAAACCAACCACTCTCTTAGAGAAACAAAAGAATGGAAAGAGTTCGGTGAGCTGTTATTTGAGGCCAGGTACTACCCCAGAGTTTCTCTGACACACGTATATGCACATTCGCCTAATCACAGATGTGAGACATACACATCGGAAATGTGTAAATGTTGGCAGAAGGGGAAAAGTATAGTCCAGTTGTTCTGGCAACTTCCCTGCTCTTACAGATCTGTATCAGATTATCTTGGCCCCCAACTCTGCAGCAAACATAGCACCCCCAAGTAGTTGCAAAATTTCTGCAGTTTCCCCAGGTTTTAGTGGTTATGCCAGCTTTTATGGTTTCTGTCCTTGGTTTTCCATTTCCATTTTTTTCTCTTTTCCATGTTATGCAGACTGTGCTGCATAACATGGAAAACACAGAGAAACTCAGGCTTTGATTTCAACAATCAACATCGTCCATCCCAAATGTATGAGTAGGTTTTGCTGGAATGAATAAGAGTTCAGTGGATGTGCAAGTGGGATTGAATTTACATGGCAAGAGTGAAGTTTACCTGGCAACACTGATCAGTTCAGGAGGTAAGATCCATGCTGAAATGTCTGTCAATCACCCTTTTCCAGGAAGTATTGAGAGCCTTTCCCTGAAGGCCTACTTTTCTCCCTGTTCCTCTTCACTTCTGTCTACCTCCCCACACCCCACATTCCTAATCCAACCCCTCCCACATCTCATATCCTTGTCTTAGAAGCAAATAACTCGTTTCCTTTCCCTGTCTCAAGCAGAGCACCCCTCCCAATCCCTGAGTGGTGGGTGGGGCTACTCCTCTTCCACAGGTGCTCTTTCAAAAACTGAAGGAGGCTTCGTAAGTGAATCTACACAATAAATTGTCTTTGCCTCCTTCCACAAGTGTAAAATAATTACATGACACCCAAATCCTGCAGCCCATCAGGGCTGAACACAGGTTACAAAATCATATTCAATACTATTTAACAATAACTTTAAATGAGTCACTCACTGAAATCTCGAGGTTAGACACAATCACTTTGAAAATCTAGCTGATGTCCAACATTCTATATTGTTCTGTTATTCTATTGAGGGAAGGAGGGGAGGAGTGTTTATTCCTGTCAGAAAAAAAAAAAGGTGAACTGTGTAAAAATAATGTAAGGAGAATACCCACTATTCCTGCCCCTTCTCAAATGTCACATCACATTGATCCTGGTGAGCCAGGAAGTCACTTAATGCATTCTTTAAAAAGTCAGACTGTCCAGGGAAAGAAGGACACCTTCTTTCACTTCCAATCAGCCAACCCATCACTCCTTTCCTCCATTTGTAAGTCTGTGGAGTAACTTAAAAGGCATGAGTCATGTTCTGAAAATCAAACACGCGCATGCAGAGCATGTAAAATGAACCTCGGGGAGAATCGGCATTAGAGACACAATGCGGCCTTTGTGAAACATGACAACATCCCTGGGGACCGAGGTTTCTGAGTGTTGCTGAACTAAGGAGACTAATGACAGGGTCCAGGGTTTGCCAGAGAGTGTGTTGTAACGTGGAGATTTTAGGAAAAGTGTGGAGTCCCTTTAATCAGCTCCGAGAGGAGCTTGCTAATAGTGCCTGTTTGTCAGTTGTTTATGTGATGAGTGGGTCCACATCAGAACTTTACCCCTTTTTTGTTATGAAAATTTATAGTGTTTATCTATTTTTTTCCTCTCCAAGGAAACATTTGCAAAATGTTAATTATAGAGATTCTAGCTTTACCTTTCCTGAAAGATGAACTCTGAAACATTACTTTCATTTGGGGTCACCTCTCTTAAATGAGGGACTTTAGTTTCAATTACTTTGCCTGTTACTCTGAGCAGGGTCTGTGCTCCAAAGGAATCCCTTGAGATCTACCATTTGTCTGGGGGACAGGATATTATTTTGGGCTGTGAAGTCTGTCTGCTGGAAAAAATGCTGGGTGGATACCAACCACACACAAACATAGGGATTTCTATTTGTTAAAACTTTCAGTCTGCAGGGGAGTTACTACGTTATTTCTGATAGCTGTTTGTTCAATGAGAGAGTAGTACGTTTGAGTCTCTGATCTTATCTCCCAAAGTTTATTGTGAAACTTTCATATGAGCACCTGTGTTCCTGGATTACAAAATGATGCCATTAGGCAATTCTTATTGCCATGGATAATTGCCACAGAGAAGGGAATAGGATAGGGGACTAGAATAAAGAATGAAAGTAAACACTTACAGGGAACATTACGCTTTAGAAAAAGGCATTGCAATATAGTAGCATGATTTCAATCCCAGATTCATACTGATTTAATGAAATAAGCAGCATCCATAGGCTCAAAACATGTTTACAGAGGTAGATGGAATAGCAGGTATTTCTATTGTAAAGTAGTGATTTTTGTGTCCAAAATGTATCTTCAAAAGACACGTAGTCCTTTGAGGTCTGAAAATACTGATAGTTTTCTTTTTATGCTTCTTGTGTTTAGCACCCATTGTTTTATCTTGGAAGACACTTTCTATTTCTATGTACAGCCATCGTAATAGGATTTACATTTCAGCCGGCAGCAATCCCTTAGACTAATAGAAAAGCTGGAAGGAATAAGAAGACTTCTTATTTTAGCTGTCATAGTTGATGATTGGATTTATAAAGGACTTAAGATATAAGGACAGGGAGAATTCAAAACCTAATATTTTCAAGTCAATTTCATGTTCTGCTTTTAATTAGATTCTAGCCTTCTTCTCTTTTTCATTTGCTAAGTAACATATCTTTTCTTAATTTCTGGGGGGAAGACCCTCTAGAAACGGGGGTGAAAAAACTGTTGATTCAGAATCATGTCATGAAATAGAACTAAAGGAATGGGGTGAACTGACTGCCTCAGACTGAAACAGAGCTCTTCAGGGTTGGTCCCACTGATTATAATGTTGATGGCACAGAGAGGCAACGCAGACACAAAATTGTTAATGTGGCAATGAACACAATCCTAACCATTAATACTTGCCAAAGCTGGAATGTAGGATTTAAACGAACCCACCTAGTCTATTTTTCCTTTTTTGAGATGGAGTCTTGCTCTGTTGCCCAGGCTGTAGTGCAGTGGCACGATCTTGGCTCACTGCAAACCACCTCCCAGGTTCAAGCAATTCTCCTGCCTCAGACTCCCTAGTAGCTTGGATTGCAGGTGCACACCACCACGCCAGCTAATTTTTGTATTTTTAGTAGAGATGGGGTTTAGCCACATTGGCCAGGCTGGTCTTGAACTCCTGACCTCAGAAGATCCCCCTGCCTTGGCCTCCCAAAGTACTGGGATTACAAGTGTGAACCACTATGCCCCGCCCCTGAACCAACCTAGTCTTTTATCCCACTGATGTAATTTAAAACGTGGGGCCAGTTTCCACACCGTCCTCTGTGTGGTTTTCAGTATAATGCTCAACTCATCATATATTTATTTCCCGCTTCCTTGCAACCTCCTCTTTGGTGCCTAGTTTTCCTTTACAAGGCATTGGTTTTCTCCAATTGTAGGGCCTTCAGTGTTTAAGTTATGCATGTTACTTTCAATGTTTCTTTGAGTACGGACCTGAGAAATACGTACTGAATAAAAAGATTCAGCAATTGAAGTTTAACGTTGTCCTGTCTTGAGTTCTTGAATTCTGCTTCTTTCAGTCTTCATTTATCTCTACACTAGGATACAGGGGCCACTTTTTCCTCCTGAACTTCTTCATGTTTTTTGACTTAAAGAAAAACTCATTTTTTGGTATTTATTCAAATTTAAAGAAAAAGATTAGAAAATTCAGATTTTATTCTAAATGAGTGTTAAAAAAAAAAGCCAAACTATCAGAAATGAAGGTAATATAGAACTGAATGAAAACTGGAATATTTCCAGTTTGAATAACGAAATTCACCAGATTTTTTTCTTGGATATCAGCCTTTTTATGGTTTTGGGTGCCTAGTCACTGAAAAGCTGTCCTCATTTTTTTTAAACATGGTAACATATATAGATATTGCATTAGTTCATTGCAATTATTCACCCTAGACAAAGACAAAAAATGAGTTTTTCTTTCTCTAATTTCTTAGCTTCTGTGCAAAGTTGCTGTTCCAGATGGGGCCCATTATGTGATGTTGTATTTCAAAGGGAAACATTTCTTAAAGTTGCTGAAAAATGTCTATTAAAGAAATAAGAGCTGCTGAAGGAAAGACACGTGTTATCTATATCGTCAATTAGTGGCAAAATTCTGGTAGTATTCCTAAAGAGCTGCAGGGGTTCTAATTGAAATATTCTAATCCTCCCTCTTCCCGACCCACCCAATGCCATTGTCAAAAGGGGAAAAGAATCATAGAATTAAATTCTAGGTAAAGCCATTTGTGATTTTGTAGCAATGAGAAAGGGTTGTAAGGGTTGTACTATTTTTGCTTCATGCATCATTTATTAGAAGTTTTTCTCAGTAGGACATCAAGTAATTATTTGAAGCAGCTGGGTTACATGAAGGACTGATCACATGTTATAACACACAGAGGAATTATGGATTATGGAAAGATGAACAATGTAATTACACTCATGGAGTGTCACTTATTAATTTTAAGGTGAGATTTGTAATAATTTCATAATAGCTATAATAATCAGAGCAAATGTCTGGATTTGTAAGGGTCTCCAAGGTTTAAAATTGGTTCATAAATTTAATTTTGTTAAAATGTGGTTCCAGTTTGCCTGAAAGTTTTTGTTTCAAGGAGAATGAAATCGTGCAAGCGACGAAGACAAAAATCTAAAGCTTTAAGTTCTTGTTTTAACAACTTTTATTCATCACTACTCCATTTCCTTCCTGGGTTAGTGTAGAGATAGGCTCGTAATAGGATACCTCACAACTATCTTGTATTTCCTATGAGCAATTGTGCAAAGGTGAAAATATGACATAATCATGGCAATTAACTTCTTTTCTGGTGCCGCTATGGTAATTATTAAGAAACAACACCTTTGAGAAGCTCAACAATCACCTAAAAATCAGGGCCAGGGCTGCTTTTCCGAAGTACCTTCCCTAATCTGTTTAGTATATTTTCTCTCTGTTCTACTTTTCTTTGCCTCTTTCACTCTCTTTATTCCAGTTTTCTTATTAACATTATTGCTAATTAAGACTCTAAAGTAGGCTGCCTTTTCAAAACAGAATGAAGACCGTTTCTTTCCCAGGTAAGTGGGTGGTATTTGCAGTAAGCAATTAAAATGTACTTCAGCAAATTAAAAAAATAAAGACTAATGATAACAATAGTTAAAAAACAACATCACAAAATGAGGGTGAAAAACTTAAGCGACCTTGAAATTAAGCTCTGTTAGCTGTGATGTGACCAGAAAATACTGCATTGCAGGTAACACAGTCAGTTGTCTGAGCAGTGGCTCTTTGGCCATCTGACATAAAGTAAAAACTAAAGGAAAAAAAAATCATAATTTTCCCCAGCCTAATATATTTTAATATATACTTTTAAAATACACTTTTCCAGCTGCTAGATAGCTATAGGGTTTTAATTTTTTCCTTTGACTATTTTTTTTCCAAATGGAAATAGCTTTTTTTAGCCTATCAATGTAATGAGTATTCACTATTAAATAATTCAAATAAAGTAAAAATCACCCCAAATGCCCAGTGAAAAACTGCTAAAATTTAGTATCTATATTTATAGTACTTTTTATATGACATATAAGTATAGAAAACTGTTACAAATATATATATATATAATATATTTTAGTAAAAATTCATTTACTCAACAGTATTTCTGGAACACGTACTATGAACGTGCAATAGAAAACCGTAATGAGCAAAACAGACACGGTCCCTTTGCTTGTGGCGCCTACCAGCCAACCACAGGATAGAGACATGAATTAAAGAATCATAAAACTGAATACAATATCACAAATGTGGAAAGTGCTATGAAGTAGTGACACATAGTATGAGACCTTATGTTAAGGGAAAGAGACTTAATCGGGATGTCAAGGAAGATTCCCCTTAGGAAGTTATAACGCTGGGTATTCGTTTCAAGGAAGAGTCAGAGGACAGATGGTACCTAGAAAAAGATGAGGGTGAGGGAAAGAAGGAATCTAGAGAAACTGAGTTTTCCAGGCAGAGGAAGCTGCTTGATTAAAGGTTTTCTGAGAGGAGAGAGCCTGTGCATTTGAGAAAGAAAGGCTAACATCCAGAGAATGTTTGTCTCATTGGAAGATAAGCCCTGAGTGGGATAAGCAGCAACACCTTGAAGGGCCTTGTGATTCTACTGGGAACTTGGTTCTTAACCTTAAGAGTAAGGAAGAGCAGTGATTGAAGGAGAGAGGTAATACGTGTTTTATTAAGCTTCAGTGGAGGACTGATGGAGAGGGCAAAATGGATGTAAGAGAATGAAATTGAAGGCTATCATGGCAGAAGGGAAGTGAGATGATGGCAGTGTGAACTAGGGTAGGGGTGCTGGAGTTGGAGATACAAGAGCATGGCAATGAATTTTATGTGAAGAATAAGAGAGAGGCGTCTTTAAAACCTTTTGCTTTTTTGACTGTAATGCTATCTTTCTTTTTCTTATGGATTCATAGGATCTATTTATTTATATATTGTGGCTCACTTTATTCCTTTTTTGGTTATATGTCCCACATGTTTTCTTTTGGTTTATTTTTTGATTTTGAATTCTGTTTATGTTTTTTCTTTTCAACTGAGAGTTTTGCACAGTTATATTTGTCATTTTGTTCCCCTTTGAGATTTTTGTGTCTCCTAATGCTTTTATGATAATGTTTGTTTGAGTTTTAAAAATCCATTTGAAATCCATTTTGGGGTTTAAACATATTTTCTAAATGGGCAAACTATTATATTTACACATTTGTTATTCATTACTCATGAATTTGAAATAAACTTACACACACACACAGACACACACGCATATGCACACATATAGGAGGTATTTGGTAAGTCATTCTAGTCCATTGTTCTGGCTGACTTTTCCTGTGCTAATTATGCACTGTTTTAAACAGTATAGTTTTATAGTATATATGTTTTATTCTTGTGTGTTTTCTACGGAAATCCAGAGACCCCGCTTGTCAGCTTCATAAAAGGAACTCTTGAGATTTTACCTGATATTTCACTAGATTTATAGATTAATTTGGAAAGAATTGACAGTTTTTACAAAACTGGGTCTTCCTAGCTAGCAATGTGATATGTCTCTCCATTCATCAAAGTCTTTTTTTATGTCCTTCGGTAAAGTTTTACGATTTCCTTCATATAGGTCTGAAGGCAAAAGTATTTTGTTTGCTTTACATTATCTGGTAGTTTTCTTCTTGACTTGAGTCAAGTGTGCATAAATAAAACCATCTTTTGTGTTGAAAATATTTAGGCTGATAATTTTGAGGTTTATCTACAGCAGAGAATTAAGATATGTCTCCTTTCCAAAAGGTTTGCCATTTGTTTCAGGCAGGAGCTTGTGGGGAAGGTAATTTTTTTCTCTGGAAAGTGATGCCTTTGCAGAGAATTTCAAATCAACTTCTCTTTGCAAGTAAGTCTTGCCTTCTCTAGTACAAGGTTTAATGTGGGCAGGAAATATGTATCTATGACTGTATATCTACATCCTTCGAGACACACTCTATGATGATTTGGACATATTCCAGGATAATTCCTCTGCTGATACATGTTCAAGGCCCCACTGAAAACTCATGTTTATCTGCTTGCTAGTCTTTCTCTTGCCTACTACCTCTTAGATTCTTCGAAGGGCCAAGACAGTCTAACCATAAGCCCTTAAGCAGTGACCCTAAAGTTTATCTTGTATGTTTTTGAAAGACATTCTCTTCTTTGCCTTCTTCTGCCGAGGCAAAGAAGTTATTATTAGATGTTATAGTTGATAATGCACATAGAAGTATGCACAAAAAAATCAAAGACTCCAAACATACTTATCTGTTTAATGGATCCAGCATTCCTTGTTCAAAAATCTTGGCTTAAAATTGTTCTTTCAGCGTCCAAGTTAAGCTGTGTCTGGTAGCCACAACTGGATTTAGGTTAGAGGCAGGGTGAATTCCCTGGGAGAGCTGGCAGGGATAAAACTGAGTTTTCTTAACCTTTTCATATCCTCCCTATTTGTCCTCAGACTCTACAATTTTTCTTGCATGTGAAGCTCCATCAGTGATACTCGTGTCTTCATTTTACTGCTGTAGCCTGGGCTCTGCAATGATGATAGCTTGCAGTTTACGATCTATTTCGTTTGGGATTAATACTTTCCTGTTATACTTATTGTTCATCCCCTCTCTCCTGCCTGGTACTGTAATACACTGCTTTCAGTATTCTAATGGGATCGCCTGCGTCTGCCATCACTAGCTTGATTTTTTAACAGGAAACTAGGACAATAAGAGCCTTGAGAAAATGAATGTGAGAAATGTATGCTTCTGTCTAGGGACATTAGTGCAAAATGAAAACAACACTATCTTCTTTTGCTTGCTTCTGCCACCCCGTTTTCACTAGTAAATAGCTAGAGCCCTTCCCTGCACTATTGGCATGAACAAAGAAAAATGGCTTCAGCTATCAGGGGCTGCCCATTGAGATGTAAAATATCACTTTCCTTGTAAACATATAATTGTCACCTGTTAGCTGCTTTCTTTCCTGCCACTCAGTACTCAACTCTAAGTAAATTCTCGGTTCAAAGAACAAGCCTCGAACCAAGAATGAATAAACCTCTTATTAGTAGTAGTAGTAGATGAAATGACATTTTAAAAGAAAAACTCAGGAAACCTAGTGGCAGGTAAATATTAACAACTCGTTCATGCATTAATTGAACTTAAGTGGATAACCAGTATAGTTTTGTGGGAACCAGGTCCATGTAGAGCTGGTCTTTGGGGAAGGGACTTCTGGTTCTTTCCAGACCTGGTTAATGATGCTCCAGGTACTAGTGATAAGTTAATGATATTAGAAACAGTATTTGGGGGCTCCTAAGGAAGAACATTTAAGTGAGAATCATACATTTTCACTACTATAAAGAAAGAAAATATGGAAAGCCAGAAATGATTTCTGTTTTAGCAGTGAGTTAATGCCAGGTATCTGGTTTCTAGCTTTCTTTGCAGAGTCTGTCTTATGCTCCTCCACTGCAGTTAGCCAGTTGCTCTTGCTGACATCCATTTCTTTCCCCTGAGTCTTTGCTAGTAAAGTTCCCTGCCCTCAAATGCCTTCTCCTCTCGTCTTGTATTGAAAAGGATAGACATTTAATTGTTTCTAAAATTCTATTCTCTGCTGGGCGTGGTGGCTCAGGCCTGTAATCCCAGCACTTTGGGAGGCCAAGGTGGGTGGATCATGAGGTCAGGAGTTTTAGATCAGCCAACCAACATGGTAAAACCCTATCTCTACTAAAAAAAAAAAAAAAAAAAATCAGCCAGGCATGGTGGTGGGTGCCTATAATCTCAGCTACTCAGGAGGGTGAGGCAGGAGAATCACTTGGGGTTGCACGGAGCCGAGACCAAGCCATTGCACTCCAGCCTAGGCAAAAAGAGCGAGACTCCATCTCAAAAAAAAAATTTTGTTCTCTTCTTTCATAATAATAGACTCGGGTTGGCATATGATTGCTGACCAAGAAACTCCCTTTTCCCAGGCTCCTTTGAAGCTAAAATTTTGGGTATAAATTAGATTCCACCAATAGAAGTTCTCAGAAGAGATTTAGAAGAAGAGAGACAGGGGCTTCTTTTGTATTCTGGCTGTCTCCACCAGTCAACAAGATTGTGGGTTTCCTGTGTTGGCCACCAGTCTTCCTGGTTGTCACTGGGCAGTCCAGAAGCAGTGGTGGTGGTAGTCACATCTTGATCTCGTCTCTAATCCCTGAACACAGCATCTCATGTCCATTCTCTGAGCTCCAGCTGCAGCAGGGACCTCAGACTGGACTGCTGTGGCTCTAGTTGTGGCTCGGAGTTGGCAGCTCCTCTACTTGGCTGATTCTGGGTTGTTCTGAGAGTCATTCCAAGACTCTCACCATTTCAGTGACTTTGTCAGCCTCTTAATCTTTGTATTAAATCCATTTTGTTTAAAACACCTGAAGTGAATTTTGTTTTCTGAACCGACTCTATAGCAAAAAATATTAGTTATATGCAGTCTCAGAATTTGAGGGCAGGAACATATTCACTCTTCTGAATAAAGCTGGCATAATTGTCCCTCACAGGGAATGAACGGATTCCATGTGACAGGCATCGTGCCGGGCACTTTACATACATCCTTTCCTTGAATTACCCGAACTACCCTAGGAGGTAGGCATCACTGATGGCAGTGGCGGGGTGGCCTGTCTGGAGCAACTGCTGCCATGACACTGGCTGCAGTAGGGGGAGGCGTGGCTGGAGCAGTGTGCTCCGTGGATCCAGCAGGAGCCTGGAACAGGAAAAAGCCCCCCTCCCTTCCAAGTTGGAACGGTGGGAGCCCCGCCTTCCCAGGCGCAGCTGCAGCCACCCAGCTGTGCCTGTGCACCCAGGCATTTCTGCACTCTCGATGGTCTGAGAACCCCCCTGTCCCCACAGACTCAGAAATGCCTGCTCTTGCTGCCTGGCCTCTCCCTTCTCCTGGTGCCTGCTCCAATTTCAGAGCAAAGTTGTGACCGAGCTCGGGTGCTGTCACTACCCGGCCAGGTGTGCACATACTTGGGACAGTGCTGACATGCCAGCCTTCTGCTGCCTCAGCCCCCTCCAGACTTTGGACACCAATAAGCACTGGAGGGAGGCTGGGGGCAGGGCTAAGGGCAGCTTGGCCTGGGTCTGTAGGTGCCCCTTGAAGCGAATAGCCTGGGCACTGTCGTCACTGTGGATGGCAGGTTAATGACAGCAGAAGGCAGACAGGCTCCTGGGCAGAAAGGGATGGGTCCTCAGTGAAACCCCCGCATCAGACCAGGGATGGCCTGAGGCCTGAGGGCTGGACTGCCAGTTCAGCAGACCAGAGTGAGAACTTCTGGTACTTTTTCCAGGCCTACCTATGGCTGCCCATGGACCAATCAATATGCACTTTCTCCCTCTGAAGACCATAAAAATCCCAGACTCAGCCAGACTCCAGCAGATGACGGGATGGCTTGCCTGCAGAGAGGAGCTACCCACTATGGTATCCTCTGAGCTGTTCTGTTACTCAATAAAGCACTTCTTCACCTTGCTCACCCTCCACTTGTCCATGTACCTTATTCTTCCTGAACATGGGACAGGAACTCAGAACCCACCAAATGGCAGGACTGAAAGAGCTGTAACAAAAACAGGGCTGAAACACACAACTTGCTTGCCATGTTGTGGGCAATGAGAAGGAGAGGAGAAAAGAGCTGTAGCCCTTTGGGGAGCCCAGACCCAGGAGCTCCCTGAGCCAGGGCTGTGGCACCCTCTTAGGGCATCTGTGGTTTCTGGTGTCTCCAAGTTTCTGGGCACCACTGTGCTCCCAGTGTCAGCCATGGAAGCTGTTTGCGGTATGCCTGGTCCAGCCACAGCCTAATAGGGAGCTGGTGCCCAGATCAGACCCCACACTCGCTTGCTCACACACCCCTTGCCACTCTGCGCCTGGCTTGTCCTTGGCAGGTGTGGGAACCAAGTTGATAGCATGAGCTGAGTGCAGCCTGTCAGATCAAATGGGTGTAATGAGCCCAGTGGGCCCAAGAAAATCTCAGGCACAGGTGCCACCAGCCACCAGCCACAGAGGTTTTTGGTTGGAAAAGCAACACCCGAAGGATTCTGTGACATCACCACTATTTTATTCAGGTCTGATCACTGCAGTGAGGGTCAGAGTGTTCAATAACTTGCCTAAGGCCACAGAGCTAAGAAACAAAGTCCTATTCTTTCTGTAAACCTTCTCTATCATTCCAGCTATGAGCAGAAAAAGGTTAAAAGTCAAAACTAAATGTTGCCTACTAGATTTTAACATAATTTATTTCTGTTTCAAATGGGGAAAATAAGGCTGAAAGAGGAAAATCTTTTTTCTTTGACTCTTCATTGCAAACTCTCTGTCCTTCAATGCTGAATTAGACTACAAACCCTGAATTCGCTGTGGAATTTTATACCTCTCACCTCATCACCCTCATTCTATTCCAAGGAGGAGTAGATGCAATGAATCAATCCTTTCTAAGGACTAACAGTGGCTGAAGATTATACTATGCTTTTTTAAAAATAAATGAACAAAAGCACCAGTGCATGTATTGTAAAAATTTCAAAGGATCTCAAAGGCAGGAGGGGAGATGAGACTAGCCTTATTGTCTCTCTGGCTCTTTCCTGCATCTTTCTCTTCTACTCCTAGGGCTAGAAATGCCAGGCTTGTTCCCTCAGGAGAAGCTGAGGCCCCTTCTTGCAGGCTCTCCCATCCCTCTCACCCACCAGCCCCGTCTTGTCTAAGGTATTGCAGCCTCTGTCTCTCTAATTGGTTCTTTTTGCTCCTGCACTATATTCTGGATTCACTTTGCCCCAGACCAGAATGGTGAGACATACAATATGGGCTTGAGTTTTGGGTGAAATAGAGGAAATCTTCTATGCTGTTAGGATTGTGGGACACTTCAACCATCTAACTTAAGTAAATGCCTTCTCCTTGAGTCCAGCCTAGCTTCTCAAAGTTTACATGGGGTTTGGGGTGAAGGGGCAAGAAGTTAAAAAGAAAATATTAGCTGCCTTTAGAGACCTTTGAGAGAAAAGATTGGAGAGGCCAAGGTAGAATTTAGGTACCATTGTAGTGTCAGTTCATTATCACCACTTATTAGCTCCCTGTGCAATCATCCCCTGCAAAGCCCTCCCTCTCATCTATGACCCTCCCCTGGCCTGAGAGAAGCCTGTCCACTGTGGAGGCTCAGCCCAGTTGTTACCACCTCTGCAAGCATCTTTAAACCTGGCAGGCAGAAATAATCCCTCTGTTTTCGGCAACCCACGAGCTCTGTTGACACAATAGAAACAGTTCTAGCACTCACCACAGTGTACTGTAATGAGCTGTTTACTTATTTGTGTTTTTCACTACATATTGACCTCCTTAAGGAGCTTGACTGGATCTTATTTATCTCTAAGCCTCCACAGCTAAATAAATATTTGCTAAGTCAAATTGAATTCCCACCCCCCAATTCATTGCAATATATCAGGTTCAAGGATGCCATAGAGTTCTTTGATTTTAAGGAATCTTTGATTGTAAAATGTACCTTAGATTTACTGTTTGGGAGGTCAATATATTATTCAGTCTACTTGTGCACATGTGTACTGATGATGCACACAAATTCTGGCTGATAATTGAACTCTGGTTTGAACTCTGGCTCAACTGCTGACAAGCTCTGAGGCCCTGGGCAAGTGCCTTAATTTCTCTGTGCCTCGGTTTCCTCAACTGTAAAATGAAGCAGATGGATCTACCTCATATGGCTGATTATGAGGATTAAATGAGTTAACATATGTTGAGTATTTCAAATGTATCCTAGCACACAGTAAATGCTATTTAAGTATTTGTACTGATATAATCAGAAACAGTAAAGTGTGAATATATATACCTTAAACTCATATAAAATGTAATATTCTAAAAGCAGACTTTCACAAGTCTTAGTTCAGAATAATTTCCACAGCAGCAGGTGCCTTCATTATTGGGTATTCTTTATCTGGGCCCTTAAAGGGTTACTCTTAGTTTCATCTACAGGGACCTTGCGTACTTTTCCTTCATTATCATCCTTTTTTCTTTTCATTAGTCTTCTTTTCACCTGAAGGGCTGGCCCAGTATCTTACATGCTTTAACATCAGCTTGCAGGGAATCTAACAAACAGAAAGCACATAATAACACAGTAAATGAACAAATGAATCACCAGTGGAACCCACACATAACACCTGGAATCAATGAATAGATGGTATATATTCGGATAATTGGAGTTATAGTCAGTAAATTAACAACCAAATGCTCACCTTCTTGTTCTATCTCTGACAGGCACATACTCATATTTTGGGCACAGACCTAAACAGGTGTCAGATTATACATGCATTTTGTGCCCATGTTCCCTATTGCTGGCCTTATCTGAGCTGGAATATTGACAAGTTTCTTAATGCTCATCTTCATTACCGATCCAGTCACACCTTTTGTTCTCTGCCATCTTAAATTGCATTTCCTTACATAGGCCTCTGCCCTACACAGGGGGACAGCTGTCTTATTACCTTTTACTTATTCAGAATTTTCAGTTGAACATTGATATTTTGATATTATGTTCTTACGCATGTGTCCTGCTCTGCTAAGGTGTGGAGTTTCCTATCTTATTATTATTACAGTGGTATTATTATGATGATGTCAGGACTCCTTCATGTGCTACAATTGGAACTATTTAACAAATGCTTTTGGATAAAATATTGACATTGGCTTGGGTGACTTGTTATATGAGAGATAAAGAATACGGAGAAGATAGCCATTACAATCATTCAGTCTTTTGTTTATTACAAACCTATAAAGCCTGTGTGACAGGTACAATGCCAGGTACTGACAGTCCAACCAGGGAGATAAGATGGAAAGATTTTCAAACGAGTCATTACTTGCAATATTGTTGAACCCAGAATTGTAGGCCTTCGGCAAAGGGTCCATCCATTGAGAAAGACCAGAGCAGTCACAGTCAATTGTTATGAGGAGAATGGAACTTGATCAGTCTTGAAGGACTGAAACATTCGAGCTAGCAAGAGGGAGGAAGTCAAGTATTCAAGCAGAGGAGTATGGCAGAGAGGCAGGAATGAGCATGCCATGTGAGGGAGTGAGACCAGTTTGACTGGAATGGAGACTAGGAGTCTTCAAATGCTAGGCCCAGGCATTTGATGTTGACTAGAACAGGTTTCTGAGAGGAGAATGATGTAGTGGAATCAATTAGGAGAAGATAATCTAACAACGTTTTGCACATAGGGTTGACGAATACAGGGCATCACCTTGGGGAGGCCAGCTGGGAACCCTATTGTGAACGAGTCGAGATGGCAGGATGGAAGTGGAGAGAAGACAAGGACATGAAGATGTTTGGAAAGACACGCAGAGCCTGACAGATCATACTTCTTGTGATTTGGTTGGAGTTCAGAGTATTTTCTTGCCTGCGGGACTCCTGTGGTGGCTTTATACTTCACATGTCCCTATTTACCCTGAGCCCTATCTCACCCCATCCATCCTTTTGAACTATTCATATAGAGTACAGCATGATAGGTGGGGACCATACATTTGGTCTTGTAAAACACACATTACCGTCATTGGGTTAGTGGTGATGCTGGTGCTGGGTGTTGATAAAATGACAGGGAAGACCCTGCAAAGCTGGCCAGTGGCCAAGGACTTAGGTGAATTTGTTCTTGTTATAGCTATGCTTTGGCATAATGAATGGCAGCTGCCTGACCCCCTTATTCTTTCAGCCACATCCCTCCCCATTTCAAGCAAGAAAATCAGAACTGGAGGATGGGAGTCAACCAGCCATCAACGCCCCCCACCCCTAAATTCCTGAATGCACATCTTTACTACATATCTTTGTGATATGAACTCTCCAGAATATGAGTGAAGATGCTGTGGTAAGGATCCCCAGCCTTCTTAGCCACACTTAGGAATTGGTCAAACATTGTCGCTGACATGTCTTCCCTGTTCTCCTGCCATAATGGTTAGCCCTCATAGAAGCTAATCATATTCCTTGTGGCTGTTTCATGGTAATAAATTTTCTCTCTCCAACTCAGTCCAGCTTCCTTTGAGAGCCTTCCATGTCTTATACCTTTCTTCCTGCCTGGCAGAGATGCTCACGAAGCACAGGTTGGAAGAACAAATGAATAAATGATCACTAGTAGCAATGAAGAGCTCATAACAACCCAACCTTTTTGATGGATTGCAATTTTTGAAGAACTAAAAATAAGCATATTCACAAGTATGCAGGTAAAGTTATTCATAATAAAGGATGAGTATCCCTTTCCGAAATGTTTAGACCAAAAGTATTTCAGATTTCTGGTTTTTTTAGATGTTGGAATATTTGCATATATATAATGAGATATCTTGTGGAGAGCATCCAAGTCTAAACATGATACTTATGTTTCATATACACCCTATACACAAAGCATACCTGTATAAAATACAGGTATTTATGAAGGTATTTTTATAAAACATTTAAAGTAATTTTTTGTATGAAACAAGGTTTGTGTTAAGCACTCCTGTGTGGAATTTTCCAACTATGGTGTCATGTCAGCACTCAAAAAGTTTTGGATGCGCAATCTGTCTGAGGTTAAGTAGAGTATAAACATCAAATATAGTTATATGGACCTCAAGTTACAATAAATGGAGGAATAGCCAAGTCTTAATCAAGAAACTGTAACTTTAAGGATCATCTACTGAGATCTTCTCACTTTTAAACTGAGGTCTAAAGGAAAGAGTTGACTTGTCCAAGATCCCATTTCTGGTGGAAGAGTCTGAAATAAAACTTGAGTAAAGGCTATTTCTAAACCTGCCCTCAGACTCCTACATTTGGAGTTTTATCTCTCAGGGACCCCTCCAAGAGATCTGTGGGTGCTGCCAGAACTCTCCATGCCAAAACCTCTTGCTCCAAACTCTTTCAGCTAACAACTCTTCCAAAGTCTTGCCAGTTGATGAGTCAGTGAAAAACAAGTGGCAGCAACAGAAGAAGAACTAGGAATGGAGGAAGGAGCTGGCCAGCAAATGTGGGACGAGGACTCTGGGGAGACACTGGTGATGGTGTGGGATGGGCCTGAGACCCAGGGCAGTGGAGACTCGGGCATATGCTCTGAGAGTTTGGAGAGCCCCTTTCTGCTGTAGGAGCAGAAAAGAGTTGCAGGTTTCCAGTGAACCAGATATTTCCAAAGAATTTCTGCAAACCTATTCCGAGATTTTCTTTTAAAATATATTTTAACTGAGACATGATATAAACAGGGCATTTTCTGCCCTTAGTGTGGAGAGTCAGAAAATTATCCTCAGAGAGAAAAAAGAAAGAAGCAACCTCACAGAACATAGTATAGGTGAGAAATGAATCATCAGAGCTGGGGCATAAAATACTAGCTCCTGACAGCTTTTCTGTCCCAGGTCTCAGTTCCTGTGTTCCTCCTTTATTTAAACAAATTTAAATGAGTTTTTGTTCCTTGCAACCAAACCCTTTCTGAATAATATCTGGAATCATTAATTGCAATTCTTCACCTTCCTTCTCCTACCAATTTGAGCACCTATTCCAAGAAAATAAAGAAAAACAGAATAGCCCACAATTATGCAATAGTAACTAAACACTTTTGTGCAATCCTGGTTTTGTTACTCATTTGTAAACTAGTCTGTGAGTCTAACCACAATTTGCAACTTTATTTCTATATCAAAATACATTTTGAGCTCCCAACATCCAAGTTAGTAATTTAAAAAACTAGCTTAAAAGTTAATTTCTGTGTGTGTGTGTGTGTGTGTGTGTGAAATAACTTTGTCCATTTATAGATTAATGTTATAATGCAAAAAACAAAATGGGCTTTGGACTCTGTTGGCTGACTAGTTACTAGTGACTATAGGACTCTGGACAAGTCAATTCAGTTTTTTGAACATCAGTTCTTTCATCATTCCTAAAATGGGACGGGGACCATAATACTCTCATCTTTGGATTGTTATGATGATTAATTGACTTAGTCCCCATTAATTGCCGGCGCTTGACACATAGCAGACGTTTCATAGATGGTAATTTCTTCATTTTTCTTCTTCTTCCATTTTTTTTTTTTAACCATGGTCAGAGGAATCCTACCCACTGATATAGTCCTTCTGTTATCTAAGAACCTCAAACACACTAATTATTCGGTTTATTTTTGCTAAGCTGGAAATAGATGAAAGTTGACGTTTGCATTACTGACAAGCCTCTTTCAAAGTATGTTGTCTCTTATTATTTCACCAAAGCCCTGGATTATTTCCTGATCTTGGGAAAAGAAGAGAGGGCTTTTTTTTTTTTTTTAAGGCAATTGACAAAATGCAAATCCAAATTCAAAGAGTTACCAGTATAATTTATTTATTTTATTGAATGATATCTCTAGCATGTAGAAGTAAGATCTTTAGGAAAGCAGCAGTGATGGCATCCTCTTAGATTCCTTTTATAGTCTGTTAGAGGGATCCTGATGTGATTTAGATGGGATGTAGTTTGTCACTGGATTAAACTCTGCACTCCATTATAAACCAATCAGCTGACTCGCCCTGCAGGAATTTTGCTTTTACGAGAAAGACTTCGTTTCAGAGCCCACTTTTTGTTTTTGTTTTTGAAACAGTTAGCCTATAGCTTTCCCGTGGTACTCTTATTGGTGTCCCCATATTTTAATTTGAATAAGGACATGAGTAATTTATAGAATCCCTGCTGACTACGGTTTTGTTCTTTGGAGTGGAGATGAATTTCTCAGAGTTCTTCTCTTCACTTATGCTGTGAATTTTGTCACTGAAGAAGTTGAGAATTACGCAGAGCATAAGAGTATGAATTTAAGAAGAGGTTGGAATATGTTTTAAGAGCTGATATAAAATATCAATATGTAGAATATATAGGAAGAAACAGCTTGGTGACTCAAATGGGACAAAAGAGTACACATGACTGGTCTCTTGCCCAGGGACATACACAGTACAGTGAGATTCAAACAGAAGACGTTCGTTCTACTGGGCAATATGTACTTTCTGTCTGATTCCGTAGAAGAGTCTAAAGCTCATACCCTCTCTCTTCTGCACACAACATACCTATATGTACATACTGTTCATGTGTATAGGTTTGATAAATGTGCTTTACAATAATATTGCCTTTTAATTCACGGACAACAGTTACATTTTATCATGTGATTGTGCCGCTAGACATTCATTTTAGGAAATCAGGCCTCATAGTTTTATAATAGAAATATATTAACAACAGAAATAAGACTGAAAAACAATGACTAAACTAATGAGAACTAAAAATTACTAAGCACTCACTTTATGCTGGGTACTGAGCCAACTGTGTTAAATACTCATTGCCTCTTTTAATTCTTGGAGCCACCTTATGAGATAAGTTCTAGTGTTATTTCCTTTATACCACAGCTGAAATTAGATTAAGTTACTCACCCAGGGATATTCACAGTACAGTGAGATTCAAACAGAAGCCATTCGTTCTGCTGGGCAATATGTACTCTGTATCCGATTCCATAGAATGGTATTATTTTAACAAAGTCAGATTGAACTTATTAGTGATGTGGCAACTATTTAACAGATAGGAACTTCAGAGCAATTGGAAATATCTGTTAGTGACATATGTTGTTGATCACAAAAGTTCTTCTAGACTGCTTGCTTCATTGGTCAAGCTCAATTTTAGAAAGGTGCCGATTCACCGACACAGTAGTTTTGTATTATGACCAGATGATTATTCAGTACTCGAGAATGTTTTCTCTTAATTCAGTCTGATGGGAAACTAACCAGCGGCTTTTGGGGAAAGCAAAAAAAATGAAAGGGCCAGGGTAGGATACAGATAATAATCTTGTTCATAAACGAGCTGCCAATCCCCCACCCTCTGCTGAGGGCATCCCAGTGATTGCCAGTTGCTTTGTCTTGCTTGACACAAAACTCTGTTGTTTGTCCAACTGTTGCCAAGTGACACTTTGACATTTGCATAGCCAGGAAGTACTGGAAAATAGAGCTCCAACGTTTCCCTGTATTATTTTTATAGTAATTAGGAGTAAAAACTATTTTTAGATTTCTGGCAGTAATTATTTTTTGCAGTTCCTTTTTTAACTCTATAAATAAAGTTTTATTTCCTGGTTGCCTAGAATGAGAGGTTATGACAAATACTAGCTCCTGGAAGACTGAGCAGATTTCTGTATATTTTTGTGAGACAAATTCCAGGATTCTTGGGTAGCAATTAATTCTTCATGGAAGAACATTTTCAGTGGGAACATAACATGGGAATAATTACTCACTATTACCCATCATTACATACACAAGTATAGTTCTCTTCTTGTTTTAATTGTTTAAAATGTGCAAAGGTTGGTAATTTATATGGAATCAAAAAATCCCTATGTTGTCCCTGCAGATGAGTGGAGTGAAAGATATCTGTATATTGTTTGGATCTTAAAGTTGCTGGCTTACACAACAGCTCTTGTTTAGCAAACTGAGTATACTTCATCTTTGAATCAAGCAAGATTTCATTAGGAGGATATTACAATGTGCCTATCGATGTATTACTTATCTTGCATTCTTAAACATTAGGCACATTTTATTTCACCGTCTATTGGTCTCTTTCATAAAATTGCATTAGATTTTTGCCCGGAAAGGAATGCATTGCTTAAAACTGCACCATTCTGTGTGCCTGGTGTACACTTCCATTGTGATAAACACTGTGAGGGGATTCGGGAATGAAATACACACAGTCTCTTCCCTCCCAAACAGTGGCTATAGAAAAGTCACAAGTGAGAGTCTTGCAAGGGAAAAATGAAGGGGGATAAAAAGAGCATCCTAAAATATGCATAGACACTTGGAGATCTGGAAATCTACTCCCCTTCTCTCCGAAGTTTTGTGTTTGAAAGATTGACTTCTTGTCTATAGGATCAGCATCCCAAAATATCAATGAAATAGCAGCTATTGACCTTTACCTTGGGAACTTTCAGAATTGAATGTTTCATATTCTATTCCCTTGGTAGGTTAAAAAATGCTTTTCTTACTTGATATATTGCATAAGTTAACAGTTTCTGAAAAATGCATGAATTGACTTATCAGAAATACTCTAAATGCACAGCAAATGCAAAGTCATATTCAAATAATTCTATTGTAAGAAACTGAATACAATGTGATTTAAACCTGCCTCTGAAATGTGAGGCTTGAGCTTGGGCTTTTCTCTGGGATTAGGAAGACATGATGAGCTTGAAGCTGAAAAAGAAAAAAAAAAAAACCATTGATAGTTCTGTCTGCACTCTACCCCATTCTCATGGCCTCTAAGTGCACTTGTTTGTGTTTTGGTTGAACAAGGGAGGTGATTATTCTTCAGCATGTGACTCTTTCAGTTTCAAGCATACACACAGGCTTTTCTCATCTCTGTGAGGTCATAGAAATATGCCTTTTACATGATAGGTTACTGAGGTTGGGGCTTGGTGCTGTGGGGGTGAACCAGTCAAACCTCCTTTGTCTACTTCTAAATCCACTGATGTGGAGGTTGGTTTCAGTTCCTTGTTGGCTGTTGGCTGGAGGCTTCCATTTCCCTATCACACAGACCTCTTCATAGGGCAGCTCACAGTATGGCAACTTGCTCCCCCCGCCCCCTCTACCAAAGAGCATTGAGGGAAGTGGAGGTGGGGAGAGAAAGAGAGAGAGATAGAGATAGAGAGAGAGAGAGATTGTGCAAGCAAGCAAGCAAGTGCCAATGCCAGTGGCAGTCTTTTATAACCTAACCTCAAAGGTGACATATCATCACTTCTACCATATTCTTTTGTCACATAGACCAAACCTAATGTGATGTGGGAGGGGACTATCCAGATGTGTGGATGCCAGGAAGGATCAGTGGTAACCATCTTAAAGACTGGCTGCCGTAAAATGCTTTTTATAGTTTGAGAAACTTTCTGGGGAAGCTTTCCTGTTTTTGTTGTGTTGGTAAAGCTTTATTAAGCTTTCAGTTTAATGGTTTTGAATACAGGATTAAATTTGACTAAACTAAATAGTTGACAAGTCATCTCAGAGAACGTAGGTTTATACCTGGTTGCTGACACATGTATAACATTAATGGTGTGAAGTACGGATATAATGCATGTACACTTAAAAGTGCTTTGTATATCCAGATACTTTCTGACAGTTTTGGTATATGTGATTTAGACTTAGCTAGTCTTTACTCTTTCAAAGTTGTTAGTTTCTTTTTCTCTTGAATTGTCTTCAGTTTGCTGTAATTTTACGTAAGTACAAATATACAAACAGCCTACCTATACTGAAAGTAAATTACTTTAACTCATTTGATGGACTTTAACTGTTTGGGACTCCAGTGTTCAATAGTGCTTTGTATAGCAGAAGGAAATATGTGTGGTAATAGGTCCTGACATCACACCGCATTCCATTAGCTAATTATTCTTTTATTAATTAACATCCTTTGGCATATGGTATATTGATGGGCTGTTAAAGAAGCAGAGAGGCTGAGAAATAATATTTAACTAACTTGGGCATTAAGCAAAGCCTTGTTTTTGTGCAAAAGAATACAACATGCCTTAATAGAAGAAGATGGAATGTGTTCCAACAATTAAGTCAATCATGTCAAGCTTGATTTTTGTTTCCTTGTTCCATCCTTTAAGGCACTGGGAGACTGGCATCTTGGAAGAACACAAATAGAGATTTGAGGTGATAGGGAGGGGCTTCTGGATTTGATACCTCATAAATGGGGTGAAGTGATAATATGAGGGTTTTTCTTTTTTTTTTTTTTTTTTTTTTTGTGACATGGTCACAGCGTATCACCCATGCTAGAGTGTAGTAGTGTGGTCTCGGCTCACTGCATCCTCAGCTTCAGGGCCCAGGCAATTCTCCCACCTCAGCCTCCTGAGTAGTTGGGACCACAGGCGCATGCCACTACACCCAGCTAATTTTTTCTGCATTTTTTAGTAGAGATAGGGTTTTACCATGTTGCCCAACCTGGTCTCAAACTCCCGAGCTCAAGCAATCTGCCAGCCTTGGCCTCCCGAAGTGCTGGAATTACAGGCATGAGCCACTGTGCCTGACTAGATGATAGGAATTTAACCAAGTGTATATGATAGATTATCACACTTTCTTTAAGAGAGTACTCTGTCCAGCCCTTGGAGTCATTAGCAGGAATGACTCCGGGTTTTCATAACTCTTTAGGAAAAATAATGCACAATTACATATATAAATAAGGTATGAAAATAAATATTTATTTAGAATGAGAAAAGAAGCAATAACTAATATATTTAAAATCTGTCAATTACCACACACATCATGAATCCAGAAAAAACATCACAGTAGCTTTTACCTCCACACATTTAAAAAAAACTTTTCTCTTTTACCACCCACAAACTTTTGGTGCTGGGCACTGTGGAACAAGTTTCTTTCACAATATGACTTCAGGACTTGTATCTTCATGTCCCAACACTGGGTGAATTGGCACTGTGGGTGTTAGGACTATTCCTGAAGTTATTAATTGAGGATGACTAGTGATAACTGCACACAGAAGTCACTGCAAACCACATAAACATATCACACCAAACCCCACCCAGGGAATCCCCAACTCAACTTCGCCTATCAGATACTGAAAATGCACGCGGCCACTCTGCCTCCTCCCAACATGAGTGGAAATGTGATGGAGGCCAAGTCAAAGTGGAAGGGAACAGTCTCCACCCATGCTAATAGAACGATCTTGCTTTTAGAAGTTTTATAATAACATGACAACAAGAACACCTAGGTAGGGCCCTTTTTATGGTCTGTGTAAAGTGAAGAGCCATGAAATTTAAATGCCATTAGCTTCACTGAAAATCCATATCTGATCTTTGGACTCAAAACCACTATTCTGAAATATGCTGAATGGCCCAGACAAGCTCATCACATTTTGCCTTTAACGTAAGTGTTAACCCTTTATGACCAGAATCGGTGACCTTAGAGCTGTGAAAAGTTCAGCAGTCCCTATATCCTTGCTCAGCTGACCTGGATTTAGTATACTTTTCTTTGTTAAATTCATCATTTAGTCCTGTGTTTTGGAAAATGAAATTATGGTATTGATAGACTATGGCCAGGATTAGCTATGATATATCACGCCTTTCTGCCTCTTCCCCAGTGGGCAGCGAACCTTGAAAGGCAGTGAGGAATGCTAATTCAGGCCTTGTTTGTTATCATTGTACAACCATAGAGTACTAAACTGCAGATCTAAATGAATGGCTAAGCTTTAATGGTATGTGTTAGATTAGTGGATGATAATTAGTTGAAATTTGGAAAATGGAACGTAAGGTAGGAATGTGATACCCTGAAAAACCAGAGTCCTCGGAGTTCCACTTGTCCTGTGTGACTGGCCAGTTCTTGCACAGTTCTCCCCAGGGTGGGTGCAACACAAAAGTCCTTATGCTTAAGAGGATTTTTGTATTTCCTCTGGAGGTAGAATTGAAACAACTGACTTCTTCTCAATGTAGACAAGAACTAAGTATCTTCAGAAAGTGAACTCATTAGCTTTCCATAGACCTTGGGTAGCATAAGCTTTAACCTTATGAATTTTAAAAAGCAGCTTGACTCATCTCTGCCTCCCATCATAAACATTTTCTACTAAGTCCACGTGTATTAAACATGCATCTTGCAATGTAATGGATATCCAAGTTAGATTTAAGTTTAACCCATCAAACACGTTCATAAGCATGAGGAGTTCTGTGTTGCACCCACCCTGGGGAAAACTGGGCAAGAACTCAGCCAGCCCCAACAGGACAAGTAGAACTGTGAGGACTCCGGTTTTTTAGGCTATCACATTCCTGTCTTACTTTCCACTTTTCTAATTTCAACTAATTGTCATCCTCGAATCTAACACAACAGGAAAGCTTAGCCATTCATTCAGATGTGCGGTTCAGATTTCCTCCTGATTTTTCTTTCAGCTTCTTCCTCCTCCTTCCTTTTATTAATCAGTTCCTAGGTAAACAAAAATTTAGTCTTTCTAGTCCAATTCTGACTTTTCGCTCTATGTTGGCAAGATTTTCTTCTCTATCCTGGTGAGAGATTTGGGCAAAAGTCAAACCTCCTGCTGCCAGAAACACCTGACTGAACTTGGAAGGTAAAATAGGGAACATGTGACCAATTTAACCAGTAGGTCGGGTGATGTTTTTGTTTTCCTTTCCTCTACTCTTCTTTCAAGCTCTTATATGCTATATAACCCCAAATCAAATTATGCACAACTTATGTATATGTTTAATTCAAAAGAATTCTGTACAAAGATAAAACTGAAATTTCCTCTTAAATAGATCTATTCATTCAGTGCTTTGGAGGCCAGCCAGGAATGAACTCCAAATGTGGGCCTCCGCAACAGCAACCAAAAGCACATGCTCCATGTGACTTAAACCTATATTTTCAAATGGCCGATAGAACAAGTTTCAAATGCTTTCAAGCTGCGACTAGGCTCATATGGAGAGATAAACAGAGGCCCCAAACTGTGCGCTGAATATATAAGTCATCAAAGCAATTTTAAAATCAATTCTACATTTGACAAGGAGCCAATATGGTTCCCCTGTGATTAGAATGACATGCTCAGGCTACTACTGTGGGTAAAATTCTGACAGCAGTGTTTTGTACATGTTGGAACCTGTGAAACATCCCCCTCCCACCTCCCCCTTCAAGGAAAACGGTAATGAAGCATTACAATGGTGTATCTGTGAGATCACTAACACATGGGCGCCATTTGACTGTGAGGACATTGATGAAATTCTAGTGACTGGGCAAAAAAGCCCAAGACCTGAGTTTATGGTATAGCCTCAACCACATTTATAAAAACAGAAAAAACAATCATCTCTGAATCTAGAGATAATTGAAAACAGGCTTCTTCTAAGGATAGGGCGTGTTTTTTTGTGTTTGCGGGGAGAGAGTCAGGACAGAGGGAGAATTGCAGTGACTGAAACATTATAACAAGGCCTCATGTTTGTTCATTTTCACAGGAGAAAATAAAAAGAACTTGCTAACAAGAGCCCCATTTGCCATTGATATTTTTCTTCTTTATATAAGTTCCAGTTTTAAGTCTCTTTTTCTTATCCTAAGAAGTTCTCTTGGCTTCTCAAGGTGCAGAGAAGACCTGCTGGAATGTGGGGTTCGCTGTGTGTGCTTTCATTTTATAGTCTAACTTCAATCATTGTTTATTTTATTTTTTTCTCATTGTTTATTTTATTATTTTTTTCTTCACTTCAGAAGTGATTACCTTGATTTCTTCTTGGTAAATCAGAGGAGATAAATGTCCCACAGCTGTGATTTTGATGCTAAGCTGCTATCTCATTGTTGTAACAGGCTCAAGGCCAAATTTTCTCCTTGGCCTTCATGTCCCCATTCTTTCAACCTCAGACTCATCACCTGCTTGTGCCCTTTTGCCACCATCTGGCACTGCCAGTGTGCCAGCCTCTTTCTCTTTTTCTTGGTAAAGTATTCCAGTCACAGAAGGCTTAGTTGCTTCTGTCCTGTTCCAGCCTACGTCCCTGGTCCTCATGCTCCAAGGAGAGCAGGTAACAGAGGTAAAGGATCTGTACCTATCAGGCACACAATAGGGGCTTTGTTCATTGTTCGGCTCAGCTCCCCCTGTTGGTTCCAGCGCAGCTTACAATCCTGTACTGGATCAATAATAAATAATATTGCTAAAGATGCTGGAGCAAAGCCCAAGTGAAACTGTACTGAATGAAGCTCACACCACATGGTTTAGCTGGTTCCCTGGGGAACATTCTTGGGAGAGGCAAAGTTATGGAAAACTACTCTTGTTTTCTCCAAGAATATGAGGTACAGGCTTGTGACAACCTTTAAGGCAGAAAAAAATAACTCTATAGCAGATCATGTCAATCTCCTGTTAAACATCCAAACTCTTTTTCATGACCCTGAATGAGCTGCCCATCTTTCTGAGCTCATCCACTGGCACATTTTTTTCCTTGCTCTTTATGTTCTAGACATATAGCTATCCACACTTTCCTGTTCCCTCTGCCTAGAATATTCTTCCCATGTATTTCGTCTTCTTCCTATCCCGTTTTCTAGATAATTCTTATTTCCTTGGTTGTTTCACTTCTTCATTTTTTCTCCTTGGCAGTTACACCTCTGTGAATTCATATTTTATTTTAATCATTTACTTATGTTTGTCTTCCCAGTAGAATGGGCTCCGGTGAGGCAGGAAGCTTATTTACACTGTATCCTCAACATCTGAAGCAATGCCTGTAATGTGGAATGGGATGAAAAATGATGGGTGCTCATGGAATGACACAACTGTAGGTCTTTCTCAAAGTGGTCTTCTTACAGAAGTTTGTTGTTTTTTTTTTTTAAACAAAATCTTGTTCTGTCACCCAGTCTGGGGTGTGGCACAATCTCAGCTCACTGCAACCTCTGACTCCAGGTTCAAGCAGTTCTCCTGTCTCAGCCTCCTGAGTAGTTGGGCTCACAGGTACCCATCACCACGCTAATTTTTTCATTTTTGGTAGAGAAGGGGTTTCACCATGTTGGCCAGGCTGGTCTTGAACTCCTGACCTCAGGTAATCTGCCCACCCGCCTTGGCCTCCCAAAGTGCTGGGATTACAGCCGTAAGCCATCACACCCAGCTCAAAAATATTTCTTTGAAAAAATAAGTGCACTATCTGATCATAAATTCAGCTTCTGATGCTGTGCCATGGAGTTTTATGAAATTTAGTAAATGCTTACTAAGACTTTACTTGGACAAACTATCACTGAGGGCAACGCTAAGCATCTATAGCTAATTGAGAGATTATTCCTGGTATCAGGGACTTGAGCTTTTGCTGAGAGTGGTGCTACCTCGTTGTGGGGGGAGTTTGATAAAACACGACAAAATGAAGTAAAAGCTAAATAGAGACCCAGAAATTCAGCATTTATCCTTCTTCTGTTCATGCTCAGGTTCACCAAATTTGAGGTTTCTACTTCCTCAGCATTTTTTTGAGTCTCTTCACCAGTCTTTGCACCGGCTGCCATATCCGCGGTTTTGTTTCAGTTTCGTAATAGGTTCCCCTGCCTCCACTACAAACTGGCTCTCATCTTTTCTCCACACTGTTACTGTAATGGGATTTTTAAAAAAACACTTGAGGGGATGGATACTGCATTTTTTTGTATTATACTTTAAGTTCTGGGATACATGTGCAGAATGTGCAGGCTTGTTACAGAGGTATACATGTGCCAGGGTGGTTTGTTGTACCTATCAACCCATTATCTACATTAGGAATTTCTCCTAGTGCTATCCCTCCGCTAGCCCTCCAACTCCTGACAGGCCCTGGTGTGAGATGTTCTCCTCCCTGTGTCCATGTGTTCTCATTGTTCAACTCTCAGTTATGAGTGAGAACACCTGATGTTTGGTTTTCTGTTCTTGTGTTAATTTGCTGAGAATGATGGTTTCCAAATTCATCTATGTCCTTGCAAAGGACATGAATTCAATCTTTTTTATGGCTGCATAGTATTCCATGGTATATATGTGCCACATTTTCTTTGGCCAGTCTAGCATTCATGGGCATTTGGGTAGGTTCCAGGTCCTTGCTATTGTGAACAGTGCTGCAATAAACATATGTGTGCATGTGTCTTTATAGTAGGATGATTTATAATCCCTTGGGTATATACCCAGTAATGGGATTGCTGGGTCAAATGGAATTTCTATTTCTAGATCCTTGAGGAATCACCACACTGTCTTCCACGATGGTTGAACTAGTTTACACTTCCACCAACAGTGTAAAAGCATTCCTATTTCTCCACATCCTCTCCAGCATCTGTTGTTTCCTGACTTCTTAATGATTGCCATTCTAACTGGTATGAGATGGTATCTCATTGTGGTTTTGATTTGCATTTCTCTAATGATCAGTGATGATGAGCTTTTTTTTTTCATATGTTTGTTGGCCGCATAAATGTCTTCTCTTGAGAAGTATCTGTTCATATTCTTATCATACTTTTGATGTTTTTTTTTCCCTTGTAAATTTATTTAAGTTCCTTGTACATTCTGGATATTAGCCCTTTGTCAGATGGATAAATTGCAAGATTTTTCTCCCATTCTGTAGGTTGCCTGTTTACTCTGATGACAATTTCTTTTGCTGTGCAGAAGCTCTTTAGTTTATTTAGATCCCATTTGTCTATTTTGACTTTTGTTGTGATTGCTTTGGTGTTTTAGTCATGAAATCTTTGCCCATGCCTATGTCCTGATTGGTATTGCCTAGGCTTTCTTCGAGGGTTTTTTATGGTTTTAGGTCTTATGTTTAAGTCTTTAATTCATCTTAATTTTTGTATAAGGTGTAAGGAAGGGGTCCAGTTTTAGTTTTCTGCATGTGGCTAGCCAATTTTCCCAAATGTAATGGAATTTCCAAGCTCAAATTCCCAGTATGACATGTTATGTCACTTCGTGTCATTCCCCTGCTTAAACCCTTCACAGACTCCCCACTGTCCTCAAGATAAGGACCACATTCTAAAACATAGCTTGTGAGGTCCTGCCTCACCTGGCCTTGGCTGGTCTGTCCAGATTGATCCCCACCATGCCCCACCTTTCATGCTATGAAGCAGCCACAAAGTTAAATATTCCTTTCTCTAGGTGGCCCACGCTCTCACTCGATATATGGCTATTTGACAGGTAAGTTCCTCTGCCTGGAGCTCCCACTCACGTCAAGACTTAGCTTTCATGTCTTGTTCTCTAGGTCATGCTCCCACTCCCATTCCTCAGGCTCCCATAGCCGTCCTTTTTAGAGCATTCACGACTCTGATCGCTCTTTGTGGGTCTTTTTGTCTTATCACATCGAAACTCCCTTGAGTAAAGGGACAGTGTCTACCTGAAAAGAGAAGAGAAAAGAGCAAAAGAAAAAAATTATAAATGAGTGACCCAATAAGAAAATACAACTAATAAGCTGCTGGCTTCCAAGGAGATCATTTAAGGCATCCTGGAGGAATGACATTTTATCTGAGCTTTGAAGTATGGCAAAAGGCTTTCTACCACCAGGGAGTAACTGTGAAATATCTGAGGCTGAGGAGAATGGCAAGGGGTTAGACATGGCTGGAAGGGTGTCAAGGACAATGAGACCAACAAAATAGGGGAAAGCTGAATCACTGAGGGCTTCTGATCCTGGACCATGAAGTCAAGACTTATTCTGAAGGCCATAGGGACTTGGGATTGTGTCTGTACAAGGGTGTGACAAGAACTGATTTATGAATTAGAAGGAACAATCTAGCAACAAGGTGAAAGAGGCATTGCAGAGGTGAGAGACTGGAGGGAGTAAAGCCAGTTGGAGACCACGTCAATAATCCAGGTGAGCAATGAGGAGGCTCTGGGCTGACGCCGAGATGGAGTGGGGCTTGGGTGGGAGGGAGAAGGCATTGTGTAAAGAGAACAGGCAACATTGACCATGATCAGTTAGCAGGATGGCGAGGCGGACGTGCAACAGGGCTGACAAGCTGCATGTCCCAAACAATATTCCTGGGTACTGCTCAGCATGCATCAGGAGGAGAGTGTTCCAACATTGCATTGTCTTTTAAAAGGACATTCCGAAAATGTAGCCCATTCCGTGAAGGGAAAGCAGCCGGGATACCTCGGTCAGTGACACGTGGATTAAAGAAAGCAATGTTGTTTAGTTTGGCATACACACGCAGAAGCAAGGGGAGATGTCATAGCTGCCTTCACATATTTGAAACTGTCCTATAAAAGAGATATTAGGCACGTTCAGAGAGCAAAGTTCAGGCCAAGAGTGAGCTGGAACGGAAAGGAAAAACACATTTTGGCTTCATACAAGGGGAATCTTTCTAACATGAAGAGCTGTAGGCTACCTTGTCAACTAAAGAGCTCACCTGCACTAATGGCCACACAGAGGGCAAGGGACCTGTTGGAACACATAGAAAGTGGTTTCTGGGGTTGGATGGGACGTCAGACTGAGGTCCTGTAACCCCGCAGACTTTATGTCTCCGTTCATTGCTATCCTAATTCACTCCATGTTTTTAATCACAAACATAGTATTGAGAATAAATACTGTGACCAGGAAATCCTGACAGGGAGGAGGAACAGTATCATGAAGACAGCTCTGCCTCCAGTGGAGAGAGAGGTTATTCAGTGCCCACTGAAACGCTTGCTGACCTCTGCTCTCCTGCTCACTCCCTCCTCTTTTCCAGAAGCCATGGGATTTTCCTCTGGATCAATATGACCCAAAGGGGCTTGCCATTCTGGTCCCAGCCACATGATAGTTGGGAAATGTCTCCACTTATTAAATACTGACTTCTGCCTTGCTTCAGTGTTTTCAGACATGGGGCAAGGCAAATTCAGTGTCTGGGCCTCTGCCTCCAAGGAATCCTGTTTCCCTGGCTATTCTATTTCCCATCTCCACTTTGTCTTTCTTTCTGTGCTCAACTAACTAATTAGCTAACTTTCTCTTTCTCTCTGATCATAGGGCTTTGTCAGTCAGTGATAAATTAGAAATATTCCTTTTCAGGGACTTAGAGACCAGAGACTATGCCAAGTTCTTAATAACTATATCAATGATAAAGATTTCATAATTTATGTAATTAGAGATCATGTTTTTCCATTGATTTTTATGACCAGGCCTCAAAACAACCTACAAGGTGAAGAATCTGAAGCTTAGAGAGATTCAGCCAGTTGCTCAAAGTCTCCTAGCTATAAAAGAAAGAGTTGAGGATCTGTGGTCTGACTTCAGAGTCTGGACCCTCAGTAAGGAACCTAGGCTACCTCCTTTTCCGGAATAGGCCTTCAGAACAAGAGTAACTCACAGACAGATGGTCCTCAAACTTCCACCTTCTCTTCAGACTGCAAACTCCCTGCACACAGGGACAGGTCTCACCATGAGGCTAAGAGTCTCAATAAGTGCATTGTCCAAGACATAGAATGAAACAAATGAATAATTTTAATGCTGTTCATACATTGAAATAATGATATTTTAGATACGTTGGATTGAAAGGTGTTAGATTTGATTTTAGCCAGTTCTTTTTACTTTTAAATACATGGCTATTAGAAGTGTGGAAATTACACAGGTGGTCCTCATTGGCTTCTGCCGGACAGCACTGCTTTGGAAGGTGGAGGCCATGCCTTTTTTCTGAGACTAGCTCATGCGTTCTGTTAAGGAGCTGGCAAAGGGAGGATGCCAGAGAAAAAGCTGAAAACTAAATCCTGCAGAGTCCCTAAATGAGAGGAGATCTCACAGGACTAAAGCTGGCACTTCGCCACAACATCTCATTCTTGGTTCCTTTCCTCCTTAGACTCTCAGAGGTTTTTTGGTGGTTGTTGCTTGCTTGCTTGTTTGTTTGTTTTTGAGAAAATGACCACATTCTCACAGGCAGGTCCCCCGCCTCTGGCCTGCTCCAGAAAGCCTTCCCCGAGGCTAAGAGCACAGCCACCCTCCTGCTCCTCTCTTTGTTAACATGTTTTTCCCCATTCTGTACTGCCCAGGGCTGAGAGCTGTCTGGAAGGCTGATACACAAAAGGCACAAAAGCATCCCTGGAAATATAATGAGGTGGGGACATTTATATTGACCAGAATTCCTTTTGGGGTGATGGCTGTTTTGTTTGAAACACAGGAATAATTTGATACTGTGCTTTGTGTGGTAGGGTGTAAAGACCCCCTAGGTCCTAGTGGTCACTAAATTGCTTTCTAAAAATTGGTGATTTGGTTCTTTGCAGGGCTTTCCTTCTGCTGAGTTGAGTGCAAGTTTGAAGTAAGAGATGAACTGCTTGGGGGAAACAGAGAGGTAGAAAACAGCCACAGGGATTCTATTCTCTTCTTAATTTACTCAGCATGTGTTCTTTTGTCAATGTTTTAATGAATATTGATTGGATGAGAAAGCAAATAATTAGCCTCGGGGAGACTCACATATCTTAGCCTGGCACTGGCATGTTCTGATGAAAAGCATTTTCCTTATAGCTGCTTTTACAGTCTTACCTGGTAGTTAAGATTGTGTCTGTGTCCAGTGATGTTCAAAGAAATGACAGGGCTGCACATGTGGACAACGCATGTGCATGCTTTAACAGATCATCTCCAGGAAAGCAAGGCAGGCGACACTTTTTTAAACTAGACTATTGATTTCTAAGATGTAATAAACAGACCTGTTGTACTAACAAGGAATGCCAACAAGCGCATCCTCAAATGAGGATGTGAGGCTACTGTAAAAATGGAAGAGATGGGGAAGGCCAAAGAGATATTTGCTTGAACTATAATCATCCAGTTGACGTGAAAAAAAGCAAAACCAAACAACAAAACCTTCGTCGATCTTCTCTCTGTTCCACTCAATCCCAAGAACCATAAATAAGTCCTATTCCTTTTCATAACCACAAAGCAGCACCATCTTTAATTTCTGATAATCCTCCCTCGCCCTCCCCAAGTACTTAAGACAGTATTCTGTATCCAGTGGATATTGGTTAAATAAATATAAGGTACTGAAAGGAGACTTCTTGGCAGGGCCTGGCCGTGAAGTGCCTTCATGACCAATCCTCATCAGTCTGGACTCCCATGATTGAGTAAGAGAGACTCTCTGTCCAGAAACTGAGCACAACTTGAGCAAGCCCATGACCATTTGCCATTTTCTGAGCCTAAAACTGTAACACCTGATCCTGCACGTGGTCCAGGCAGAGACAGACTGACCAAGCACTGGGACCTGGCTCTTTCAATTGTGCCTGGAGATTGTGTGAGATGTGGCAGCTCCTAACTTATGGGCTGCTTGGTTCCCAAAGAAATTGGGATTGATGAGTTTACTGAGCCATGAGAAGTTGTTGTGAAATTTTCTAAGGGACCTAAAAGACACAGAGTGACGCTTCTCCTCAGAATACTTGAGCACCAGCCCAATAGTCTTACAATGATCTGTTACACACACTTTAGGTGGTTTGCTCTGTGGAGATGCCCATTCCCAGGTTCTCTATGTTGGAAGTCAGGAAAAAGTCAGAAGAGATGCATTTCTTCCAAAAGTTTCACTGATTCTATTCTATTCTACTGAGGATAGTAGCAGCAATTGCTAGTAATGCATAATAGCCATATTAGCAAACACTTAATTGAAACTTACTGCATGCTAGGTGCTATTCCAGGCACATCACACACACTAAGTTATTTAATCCTCATAACAATTCTCAGAAGTAGGTGCCATTATTGTCCCCACCTTATAGATGTGAAAACAGGGGCACAGAGAGGTTAAATAGTTTAAATAAGATCACATATTTGATAAATAGAAGAAACTGAGTTTAATCAGAGTTTGGGTTTTTAATTTTATACTAGATTGTCTTTCACTGTGTATTTTCTCCCTGATACATTTGTTTGTTTGCTCATATCATAGTGTGGGGGATATATCAGATAGAATTTAGCAGTCAAGTTCATCTTAGACACCAAAAAGAAATTGAGCCCTAGGTATAGGCTTCCATATTTCTGCAAAGCACTCAGCCACCTAGTAATGCTTCGTAGACATTTTCCCCAGAAAGCTGACTGATGTGCAGCAGGTAAACACGTTGTGTTGGTGGCATGCATGTGGCGGTAAATTGAGTGGACCACATTTTTATCGTGTTGTCTGTTTGGCTCTGGATGTGTTGTTGCGGCTGCTGACACAAGGTTTATATTACATGATCTAAACGCAAATTCTGAAGTTTCCACTTTGAGAAAAAAAAAAGGAGCATCAAAACATACTGAACTCAAAATGCCGTGATAGTCCTATGCTGACTGTGAGGGCTCCACAAGGCAGGCTGAGGGAGGGAGAGGGGAAAGATGGAAGGCGGCAGTGAAGGACACACCGGAAACAGGGGCCCCCAAGAAACAAGCAGGAATTTGTAGTCAAGCAGTCTAGAGCTTCTCATATAGAGAAAAATGAATTCAGGCAACTATTTCTTAGGTAGGAAGATCATTCAGAAAGTTTGTCAACTCTGAGGAAGTTATGGAAATGGTTGTGGTTTACTGTTTGTGATAATGAACAACATAGATCTAATTACTTTATTTAGAGTTAGCGTTAAGATTTAGATGTCCTGTGTGTGTGTGTGTCTGTGTCTGTGTGTAACTAAAAAAAACAATGTTAATAAGGCTGGGGATTAGGCCAAAGGAATAAACTAAACAGATTCACAATCTCTCTCCCCAACTTCTTTCTCCCCTCAAGTCCTTAGAAATAAAAGAAAAAATTATTAAAAATATACACGTTAAAGTAAATTGAAATGGAGGCTAGGCGTGAAGAATTCCTGAGCAGACAAAACCAGTGAGGCCTCATAAGTGACCTCAACTTTCTTTGATTTGCAAACATAAGTGAAACTCAGTGAGCTATTTCTTGTAAATGCCTATTAAAGAAAAATAAAACTTAAGCTGAAACAATCAGAAACAGCCAAAAACATATAGTTACATAACTAGGGACTTTCCAGTAAGATAGACCAAATAAGGCAACTTTGTACTATAACCAATCAAATGTCTGCTTTGTTTTACCTCTACATTCGCCTATAAAAGTCTCCTCCTTGTGATCTCTAAGTGGAGCCTATCCAACATTTTTTGGTTGGAGCTGCCCAATTCATGAAACATTTGTCTGCCAAATAAACTTTTAAAATTTTATTGTGCCTCTATTTTTTTTTTTTTTTTAAGAGTCTCGCTCTGTTGCCCAGGTTGGAGTGCAATGGGGTGATCTCAGCTCACTACAACCTTCATCTCCTGGTTTCAAGCAATTCTCCTGCCTCAGCCTCCTGAGTAGCTGGGATTACAGGCATTCACAACCACACCTGGCTAATTTTTGTATTTTTAGTAGAGTCAGGGTTTTACCCTGTTGATCAGGCTGGTCTTGAACTCCTGACTTTGTGATCTGCCCACCACAACCTCCCAAAGTTCTGGGATTACAGGCAGGAGCCATCCCGCCTGGCCCTATTTACTTGTTAATATATGTAAAGAAAAAGCAGAGCCTTAGTGGACCAGAATTTACGAGAAACCTCTGAAAGATGGAGTTAGATGAGATCACATTGAAAGAAGAATCTACAAATTTAGGAGGCTGAAACAAATTTAGGAGGTGGGGATGGAGGAGGTGATGACAGCCCAGGAGAGCACAGAGCTGAGGGCAGAAGAGAAGGAAGCAGGAGGGGCCTGGTTGGGAGTTGCTTGCTGTTAAGATCTCCTGAAGGTGAGTCTCTTCCCTCTTTTAGGTAGTTACTGCGAATCTGGGAGCCTGGGCAGTGCCCTGGGTGGTGGGGGAGAGCCATGTGGAAGGATGAGTCCTGTGCCCCAGGGCTCCAGGGTGGTAACTGGAGGAGGACTGTGATCAGAGACAGTCTAAAAGGAAATGGCCGATGAAATGATAAGCTCACAACCCCAAATCACCATACCTTAGAGGATAACAGCCATCATGGAAGATAGATCCATTTAAAAAAGAACATCTGAAGAAACATGATTAATATAGCAACCAAGAGGAGGCTTTAGAATATGTACACTTAGCATTTGGAGAGCATTGCGAAAAAATGTGTCCCATACCACATCCATCCACCTTATATTCAAATAGAAAGGTAAATTAAGACATTTTATAGCAACAAAAACACTTAAAAACATACCATTTGTAAACCACAAAACAATTAATATAGAACGTACTTCTGCAATATTAAAAAGGAACTTGGTAGATGTGGAAAACAAAAAGCAGTTTTGGGCAAAAAAAGCATAATTTATAATTGAGAATTATTTAAAATATAATAAAATTTGGAACTAAAATCTCATATAATCTCAACATTGTGAGAGCTCAGAGGTCAGAGGAGAAGATAGGAAGTTAGAAGTATTCATTAAGTCTAGGCTTCAGTAATAAATTTTTCATAAATTTCACATACATTGAAATATATGTGTTAAAATTTTTAGTATAACTACTAGAAAAGCAGCAACAAGTGAATAACCACCAAACAAGTAAGGAAAATGTGGAATAAAAATAATATGTAATAGAAATACAATCAGTCCAATAAATTTGTCAAAGGGTAAAATAAGAATCAACAACAAAGCATGGTAAATATAATAGACATAAAAATGATGACTGGGGCAAATACAAAGTATGAGATGTAAATATAAGTGGTTTAAATGACTCCATTGTAAAACAAAGAACCACAGCTTTGAAAAATGAATATCCAGCTATACGTTCTTTATGAGCGACACATAAAATGAAATGACTCAAGAAAGGTGAAAATATATAGATGGATAAAGACATTATAAGCAAATACTAGTAACAATAATGGTAATAAAGGCTATAATAACATACTAATATTACAGAAAATAGAATTTGATATTAAAATTATTTAAAGGGAATAAACAATATATTTCATGTTGATAAAAGGTTCAGTTCAATAAGAAATGCATTTGTTACGAGATGTAATGTACACCATAGTTTCAAATTTTCTAAGGCACAAATCACTAAAAACATGAGAAAATGTATATTAACTTTGTAATGAATGCATTTATGCACTTGTTTTAAAAACCGATGCATTAAGTAAGCAAACTTTAAAATAAAACTATAGGCAATTTGAATAAAAATGATCAAACTTGATTTGCTTGAGAGCTGTTATGATCAGAAGTTGGTTATACGGGCTATTTACAGGATGAAAGCCACATTTTGTTTAATAAACTTTCTCTTTTTTTATTTTTTTTGAGACAAAGTCTTGCTCTGTTACCCAGGCTGGATTGCAGTGGCACTATTGAGGCTCACTGCAACCTCTGCCTCCCAAATTCAAGGGATTTTCCTGCCTCAGCCTCCCATGTAGCTGGGACTACAGGTGCCCACCATCACTCCGGGCTAATTTTTGTATTTTTAGTAGAGATGGTGTTTCACCATATTGGCCAGGCTGGTCTTAAACTTCTGACCTTGTGATCCGCCCACCTTGGCCTCCCAAAGTGCTGGGATTACAGGCATGAGCCACTTCCCTGGCCTTAATAACCTTTCTTGTATCATCACTTCCTTCTTTCCCTCCCTCCCTCTTCCCCTTCTCCCTTCCTCCTTCCCTCCTTCCTTCCCTTCCTTCTTCTCTTCCTTCCTTCCTTTTCTTCTATCAGTTATCTATCTATCTGTCTATCTATCTATGTATCTATGTATCTATCTATCTGCCCATCTGTCATCTACCTACCTACCTATCATCTCTCTATCATCTATCAATCCCTATTTTATTTATGGTAAATGATTCAAACAGTACAAAGGAGAGTGGAGGAAAAGACCTCATTTCTCCTATCTCCCTCAGTTCCCCAGTTTTCCTCTTCAAATACAGTCACCATTTTCAGTTTTCATATCATTCTAGGTAATGTGTGCCAACACAAGTTTTTACCAGTATGTATGAATGTATGTATCTAGGAATAGATATTTGCTTTTTAAAATATCTGTATATGAACATATGTATTTTCCTATGCTAATAGATATGTTTTGCACAGCATTATTTTAAAGTTTTAGACAGGGTTTTATTGTAAGAATGTATCATTTTTTTTTTTTCTGAAACAGAGTCTCACTCTCTTGCCCTGTTGCCCAGGCTGGAGTGTAGTGGCATGATCTTGGCTCACTGTATCCTCTGCCTCCTGGATTCAAGCGATTATCCTGCCTCAGCCTCCTGAGTAGCTGTGATTACAGGCACCCACCACCACACCTGGCTAATTTTTAAAGTTTTAGTAGAGATTAGGGTTTCATCATGTTGGCCAGGCTGGTCTCGAACTCCTGACCTCAGGTGATTTGCCTGCCTTGGCCTCCCAAAGGGCTGGGATTACAGGCATGAACCACCACACTCGGCCAAGAATGTATCATTTTTATAGGTACTTATGAGCGATGTGTCTATGACAATTCTTACACATATTTTGGTGATCAATTTGTAAAAGTGGAATCAAAGGTGGATCAACATAAAGGAACATTTGTAAAACTTTTGAATATGTCACCAAGTTGTTTTCTGGAATGTGTTTCTTAAATTTTTATTGTGATTTCAACATAGAGTGCTCGAAGACACTAAGTCTATATTCAACAAGTGAGTAAAGTCTTAGCTAAGAAATTTGATAGTGATGATCTGATTGTTGAGGAATACTAAATCAATTTCAAGTTGAAGAGCCAGGCCTGTTTTTTGTGTATTCAAATCTATCAGCCCAAATTTGCTATAACCAAGACAAAGCCTTATCCATGTATGCTTTTGACCAGAAGACGGCTAAGTTGGTGGATAGAAGGTGGTAGGAGATGAACATAGAATTCAGTATACCTTGGCTTTTTAGGAAGTTTAGCTTTGAATATATTCTATACTTCCTGATAGGATGAATGGAAATATTCCTGAGAGGGAATGATAATATGACAAAATTTCGTTTTAGAGAGGTATACAACTTTTAAAAATGTGTAAAGTAAGAAGGTAACCACAACTTTTTTGTGACATAAAATACCAAATTTAGGATTGACTATGGGACTATGCTAGTTGTTCCAAACAAAACAAGTACCTTAACATATTGACAACAAAAGAACTTCATATAAAAATAAATTTGGAATTTGGAAGCACTGGGCTTATTATATCAACATCTTGAAAATTCATAGTTAACATTAACATATTAATGGCTTTGAGAAATAGAATAAAACACTTCCTTAAATTCATTTTACTCAGCATTTTTGAAATGTATTTAACCAGCAACCTGTTCCCCTTTTAAAAACATGTGACACCTATTAGATACCCTCAGAATTAGTTTTCTGGGAACATATTTGTAATAATACTGGCCCACAATATGGTGGATTCATTAAGATAACACCAAAATAATTTGTTGGTACAATTTCCTACTAGCTATATTAAAATGATTGAATACCAAGACTGGTATTTTGGGACCTGTCATTTAGCTGAGTCATGGAAATGAATCATGCTGAATTAGATGCCTTTAACGTCTCATGTCTATGCTGACAACATCTTAATACTTTATTATGATCAGCTAGTCCCTCTAATTACAGGAGATGTTAAAGAAGTTCTATAATTTTCTTCAGACATCTGTAGACAGATATAGGATACATGACTTAGAAACACTGTTGTGTAGATTTCCAGATTCCACAGGTACTCTGACCAAAGTCTGTCAATATCCATTTATTCTCAAAAATAAAAAAAACAAGTTGAAGCAGATAGGAAGATTGCTAAGAGAAGGAGGAGGAAGCCACTGTCAAATAAAGCAAAACACAATTTGTTGCCCCACCCCCTAGAGATCATCTATTAGTCTGACATCAGGTTATATTACCTGATGAATAATGGCTGACAGATCCCTTAATTCTGCTCATCAGTAATTAATAGGAACTACCTTAATTATACATCATTCTTTTAAAAATTATAAATAGCATAGATCAATCTTCTTTTTACCTCACCTGCTACTTGTGTCTTATTTCAAGTTCTTTATTATGATATAAATTATTTCTGTTAAAAAGACTAAAAGTGAAGCTTATATTTTGTTTTATTAATTTCATATCCTTATTTTTGCTTTTGATTGCAAATTGATGCATACTGGTTTTAAAGGATTCAAACAATCAGAAATATCTAAAGTAAAAAGGAAATGCTCATCCCTCCCCTAACCCTGTTATCCAAGGAGTAATCTATGTTAGTAGTTTGATGTGAATACTTTTAGATGTGTACAAACGTTTATATTTTTATACTTTTATGATTATATATTATTTATTTTTACAAAAATCTTAAACTACCAGCTATAAGTTCCTAGAACTTGCTTTTTTCCTTATTAACAATATTTTAAGACCATTCTATTTTAGTATATATGCATCTCCCTTGTTCATTTTATGGCTGCTTAATAATCCAATATGTGTATATATAAACATTTTTTTCCCAGCCTTTAATATATGAATAATTATATGTGTTCTTTTCTTTAGGAACAATGCACAGGGTACGTTATTTAACAGTGCAGTTGCATCTTAATTCTAAAATCAACATGCAAGGCAACAATCCCTAGAAGTGAAATTAACTCCTAAATTAATTAAAAACAGTATTTAGTTTAACATGTATAGTACAAAGGTGCACAGTCATATTTATGTGAACATGTATAATGCATAGTAGAATGTATATTACATAATAAATTCATATAAATATATAATTTAAAGTGTTTTAATAATATAAAAGAGAAAATGTGCAATCAAGTTCTTTCAGGTAGATAATTTATTGTCCTTTGGTCTTTGTACACTTGTTTTCAGCCAGGATTATTTTTATTAATATGTAAATTTGATCATGTCACTTGCCTGCATAAGACTATTCACTGGCTTTCAGCAGAACTCAGATAATACCTCAGATGCCTAAAATAGCCCACATGCCTCTGCCCAGTCACCCTTGTCTATCTCTTGAGCTTCATCTTGAAATACCCTCCCCATTTCTCAGTAGTTTTGAGCCACCGTGGTGTTCAATGTATTGAATGTGCCTTTGAATATGCTCTTCACTTTGCCTGGAAGATTCCTCTTTCCGCAGATTCTTGGATAATCCTTCATGATTCCCAAACTCATAATCTACATTTGGTATTCTTTCATTAGTTCTCATTTCAGGCACTGTTTTTTATTAGAATACTTATCATAACTTAAGAATATGTATATATATTGATTTATTCAACAATCTATATAATCTCTTCCATGAGACTGTAAGCACCCTAAAGTGTTCACCACTATTTCCTCTTTCCCTAGCACATCGTAGGTGCTCAATAAATAGTGATAATGAGGCACACAAAGCTTGCAAAACACTTCACAACACTGCTCTCAGTGCTGTATTTGTGAACATATTTAATTCTCATTGTGAACTATTAACCCCATTTTGCAGTTAAGGAAACTGAAACGTGGAGATGGTGAAGTCACCTGGCCAAGGTCATACAGGTAGTAAATGGCAGCACTAAGATTTGAATATAAGTAGTAAGTCTGGCTCCAGCATCTCTGCTCTTATCCACTGCAGAAAAGTCTCGATATTTTCAATATGAGAACTCTAACGCACACCAGTAAAGAATACCCCAAAGTCCTGGCATAGTGGCCCATGCCTGTAATCCCAGCACTTGGGGAAGCTGAGTCGGGCAGATCACTTGAGGTCAGGAGTTCAAGACCAGCCTGGCCAACATGGAGAAACCCTGTCTCTACTAAAAATACAAAAATTAGCTGGGCGTGGTGGCACATGCCTGTAATCCCAGTTACTCAGGAGGCTGAGGAACAGAAATCGCTTGAACCTGGGAGGTGGAGGTTGCAGAGAGCACTACAGCCTGGGCGACACAGCAAGACTCCGTCTCAAAAAAATAAAAAAAATAAGAATACCCCAGAACAAAAATGCACCAACTGCCCGCAATTGTTATCTTGTTCAAAGTGTTATTTATGAATTTAAGACATATTTATTCCAAGTTTGTTTTTTAAATCTTTTGTCGCTAATCATTAACTTTATTATGTTCAATAAAGGAAAAACAGTGAAGATATAAATGATATGGGCCTGTTTATTATAGAAAAAAGATTGAGTTAAAAAAACTAAAAGGTATGAGAAAAAGGCGGGGTGCAGTGGCTCACGCTTGTAATCCTAGCACTTTGGGAGGCCAAGATGGGGCTGAACTCCTGAGGTCAGGAGTTCAAGACCAGCCTGGCCATCATGGTGAAACCCCATCTTGAAAAAAAATGTATATAAGAAAAAAAATCATTGTAGTATCACTTTGGACTGCCAGATTTCTGTCCAGAAAGACTGTATTGATTTTCTATTCTCTACAGTTCATGAAAGTGCCCTTTCCCCACACTCTCCCAAACACTGAATATGATTTGTCTTTTCCATTTTTTGTCATTTTGATGACTGTTTCAAATGAAGATGGCAGTCTTTGGTTAAATAAATACTGAGCGGATGGTAAGCGCTTAGCATCAAAGCACTTGTTGAGTGCCTTCCTGCTAAGAACTTCCTGTTTAGGCTGGGCACAGTGGTTCACGCCTGTAATCTCAGCACTTCGGGAGGCCAAGGCAGGTGTATTATGAGGTCAGGAGATCAAGACCATCCTGGCCAACATGTTGAAACCCCCATCTCTACTAAAAATACAAAAATTAACTGGGCGTGGCGGTGCGCACCTCTAGTTGCAGCTACTCCAGAGGCTGAGGCAGCAGAATCGCTTGAACCCAGGAGGCAGAGGTTGCAGTGAGCCGAGATCATGCCACTGCACTCCAGACTGGCAACAGAGTGAGACTCCATATCAAAAAAAAAAAAAAAAAAAAAAAAACTTCCTGTTTAACAACCTTTGTGTAAATCATCTCATTGAGGCTCTACAACATTGTGTGTAGCAGGAGGAGGGTAGTTACTGGCATTGCGTTTTAAAGATAAGGAGCCAGAGGCTTGGGGCTTGAGTGGCTTTCCCAGAGTTACGCAGAGGTCTCTAACTCTCTAGTCCTTTCTACCTGTGTACGGCATGTAGCGCACATTGAGCAGTTTTAGGGTTTTACTTGCCAAGCGCTTACTGTATTCTTAGTTTTGTGTTAGGCGCAGTGTTTGATAATAAAGAAGTGTAGTACTTGGTTTCTGCCCTTAAGAAACATGTACTTTAATTATATATGCTAGCCTAACACTTATGACTTACAGGCAAACAGTGAAGAACAATGTATGATTACATACTTAGCTGTGTAGTAGAGACCACAAATAACATATTATCTACAAGATGTTCTGAGTGCCATTATATGCAGGATACTAAAGTAAGCCTTAGAGGTAACCAATAGATGAGAGGTAAGATGTATGTAATCAAGAAAGCCATAGGTAGATAGAGGTCGGTGATGGCTGCAGAGGCAAAATCTGATGAGATTGTGAAGAATGAGTGGAATTTAAATAGATGGGGGTGTGGCTCTTTCCTAAGAGGTCCACAAGATGAGTGAAGGTATAAGGTTAGGAATAAATGTAACCTATTTCAGAGACTGACATTTTATTTCATTATGAAAAATGATCCCACAAATAAAATCACCTTGCTCTATCAGAAAATTTAATAGATAGCTGGAAGTAATTAATGAAACACCATGTAATCGCTATGTGGTAGAGCAATAAGGAATCATATAGCCGTATTCACTAATAAGGTAATTTAAACTTATTTTCAAGGATGAGAAGAACGAACTCTGAAGGACTTCTTGGTATGATTCCACTTGGCCTCAACAACATACTGAGCTTTCTCCTACCCCAAGGCATATGGTGAATATTTATAGGGCTCCATACGAAAGCATACATGAATTAAGCCTGCACATTTGCCCTTAAATAAGCAATTTGCTCTGAAACCTAAAAGTTTTCTAAACCCAAACTCTGTGTGCCTACTTATCTACTACACATTATTATGAAAGATGAATTCTGTAAACAGAAACAGAGTTAATGAGGCTCCTTTAACAAGTTGATCTTTTTAAAGACTTGTGTAAAAACACGTAAGAGTCTACTACAGTTCAGAACCAGCAATCTTCAGTCTCACAGACTCATTTCCATGTGTCAGAAGAAATTTCTAGAAAGTCCCTTTTGACCACCTTGGGAGAGGAAGTGATCTGCCTTTTTAAACTTTCTATCTAAATTGTAGACAGTTTTCTTAGCCTTGTATGTTAAATGAGGATAAAATACTATCTACTCTATAGAGTTGTTATACAAATTATAACAACTATATATTTAATGTATAGGAATTTCCACAATGACTACATATAGTAGACATCAACTGAAAAATACTCATAGTTGTTATTATTTCTGTTTTGTTTTTGTTTTTGTTTTTTTAAAGACAGGTTTTCACCATGTTGGCCAGGCTGGTCCTGAACTCCTGACCTCAGGTGATCCACCCACCTCGGTCTCCCAAAGTGCTGAGATTACAGGTGTGAGCCACCATGCCCGGCCTATTGTTTCTGTTTTTAAGACGATAAATTAAATTTGAGAAAACAGGCTTGGTGCAGTGGCTCATGCCTGTAATTCCAACACTTTGGGAGGCTGAGCTGGGTGGATCACCGGAGGTCAGAAGTTCGAGACCAGCCTGGCCAGCATGGTGAAACCCTGTCTCTACCAAAAATACAAAAATTAGATAAGCATGGTGGCGGAAGCCTGTAGCCCTAGCTAGTTGGGAGGCTGAAGCAGGTGAATCACTTGAACTGGGGAGGTGGAGGTTGCAATGTGCTGAGATCATGCCATTGCACTCTAGCCTGGCTGATAAGAGTGAAACTCTGCCTCAAAAAAAAGAAAAAAAATTGAGAAAACAACCCCTTGGGAAAAGGGAAAGTACCTAACATTTACCTGATGCCTCTTATATGCTCAGTGGCTCAAATGCTTTACAGGTATCATCTCAATTTTTTAGCTGCAAAGCAGGGTTTTACCCATATGGAGGGGCTAAGCCTATATGTATTACTTATATAAAATAAGGGTTTTTAGCAAAATGAGGAGACCTCTTGTTAACATTAAAGCATGCAATCCATTTCTGCTATCCTATCAACCGTAATTTGAAATAACAGACTTTGACCTAATGTTACAGATTTGAGAGAATAATAGAAAACTCCAGTCTTTCTAAATTTATTAGGCTGGCCATAAACTGTAGGATCAAATTGTTTTTATGACCGTAGCTTGTTTAAATATAGTCAAGTTATTTTTGAAGTCTCTAAAATGTTATTATTTAAGCAAGTCTTTAGGATGTTGCCCTTGAGAGAAAGATTTGCTTTTTGCTTGTATTAGAAATTGTAGTTCTCTGATGGCTTTCTGTGATTAGCACTTGTTGGACACAAAGTATGTCTTATCAGGAGGATATAATTGGATCTCCTACGATTTTGCATCTTCAAATGGATCTCTGAATGGCCTGAGAAAGCATTTAGCAGAAACACTTGTTAATGGATTTTTTTCTTATCCCAGGTTTACTTCTAATGCAATAATAATCACATATATTTCCAAACTGCTTTTTATTCTCAAATACAGCAGAGCTCTTTACAAACTAAATGTAAGCCTGAAATCACTTGTTCCATCTCACCATTAGCTCTCTGGAGTAGGACATGGTCACAGCAGCAAGGAAGGAGGGGAATCCAGAGATGGTTCCAGAATGAGACAAGGCTTATGACAAGACTGGGAGGAGTAAAAGCAGACTCAAAGTTATTTTGTGTTGAAAATGCTAACCTCTTGGCCTTCAAGCTGAATCCAAATACGTCCTCCAGGAATTAGTCATTCTGCTCTGGGCTGTAATTGATGTTCTTCTCCCACTCTTTTGTGTCACACTCATAAAAATCCCTTGAACAGAAACCAGGAGACAGTTTTAGTTAAAGAGAGGAGTGAAAATCGTGCCAAAAAAAAAAAAAATCAGTGGAATTAGGAGCTTTGATATAGAAATATAAATATTGCTTTGTTGATTTCACCGTTTTCATGAAGGACACATACGCCCTTTTCTTTTTCCTCTCCTGATTTCCAAAGCCATAAATTATTAACTTTGCCTAGTTTTAAAAACTTTGCTTAAAATTATGTTTGAGATTCATCCAGGTTTTGGATGTAGTGACATTCATGCATTTACATTGTTAGTAGTATTATATTGTATGAATATACCACAGTTTGTTTTTCACACACACAGGAGCACACACACACAACCTCTTTTTTCACTTAAGGGTGTATGTAAACTATAGTGACAACCTAAATACATAAAACAATTTTCATATTAATTAAAATGGTAAGGTCAACCTTAGGTCAGTTTTTAAAATGACAATATATTCTGATATTATAGAATATCTACAAATATGGGTACCTCACAATCAGATTGGGCAGGGCATTCTATCAAAAGAAGGGATTTTTGCTGGGTATGGTGGCTCACGCCTGTAATACCAGTACTTTGGGAGACCGGGGAAGGTGGATCACCACAGGTCAGGAGTTTGAGACCAACCTGATCAACATAGTGAAACGCCGTCTCCAGTGAAAATGCAAAAATTAGCCCGGAGTGGTGGCACATGCCTATAATCCCAGCTACTCAGGGGTCTGAGGCAGGAGAATCGCCTGAACCCAGGAGAGGGAGGTTACCGTGAGCAGAGATGGCGCCATTGTATTCTAGCCTGGGCAACAAGACCAAAACTCTGTCTCGGGGGTAGGGGAAAGGGGAAGTGCTTTTTACGTTTACATGATGTAGAAAAACGATATAGAGGAGTACGGTCTAACTCACTGCAGCAGACAATGCACTGCCTGGGCAAGTGAGTAACTGGGACTCTCATTTACTGATGTGGGGAAAAAGGGAAATGAGAAGTTCTGGCGCGGGCGTACCCTAAAGAGGTTTACTTTGAAAATGTTGGCCGGACGTGGTGGCTCACGCCAGTAATTCCAGCACTTTGGGAGGCTGAGATTGGTGGACTACCTGAGGTCGGGAGTTCGGGCCAGCCTGGCAAACATGGAGAAACACAATCTCTACAAAAATACAAAATTAGCAGGGCGCGGTAGCACATGACTGTAATCTCAGCTCTGGGGAGGCTGAGACAGGAGAATCGTTTGAACCCGGGAGACAGAAGTTGCAGTGAGCCAAGATTGTGCCGTTGAACTCCAGCCTGGGCAACAAGAGCAAAACTCCACATTAAAAAAAAAAGGTTTGGGATATCTGTTAGATGTCAAAATGGAAATCTTGAGTACCATCAGTGTCTGCAGTGTAGGAGAGGTGAGGGCTAAGATATAAATGTGGGTGTCATCTGCGATTTAAATCAAGTCATAGAACTGAATGAAAAGACTTATGGGTGACTAAACATAGAAAAGAGGATAAAAGCCTAAAGACTGAAACTTGGGAGACTTCAATATTTAGACATTCAGAGGAGGAGGAAATGCCAGGAAAGGAGACTCAAATCTAGTGGCCCTTCAAATTGGAAGAAAACAAGGAGTGTTCTCCTGGTAGTCAAGTAAAGAAAGTATTTGATGAATAAGGGATTAAGCAACTGTGTCAAATGTTGATGGAAGGGTGGGTAAATGAGGAATGAAAATTGAGCATAGTTTTGAAAAGATGGAGATCATTGAAGATATCTATGCGTGTTTTCAGTGGAACAGTGAAGACCAAATCTTTATAGGAGTGGGTGGAGGAGAGAACCTGAGTTGAGGAAATGGAGATTCTAAGCATAGACAATTATTTAATGGAGTTTTGATATAAAAGAAAGTGGAGAAATAAGGCAATAGCTGGAAGAGTTCATGGAGTCTGTGTACTTTTTTTAATGAGAGAAATAAGAAAATGTATGCGGATGGAAGTGATACAGTGGAAAAGAAGATGATAATTTCAGAAAATGTAATGAAAGGAACCAAATGCAGATTTTTAAGATAAACAGAATTAGGAAAGTTTGATGAACTATAATAGACACTAGCCAAAAGAAAATGATATATAAAGCCTTTACTGTTTGAAATTAAGAAAATAACATCTTATCCCTCTCAGAAACATTATTTTCCAAAGCACAAACCATGGATCTTGTGTTTTCTTAATGGCCATGTTTGTGCATGCATTAAAGTACAAAACGTTTAGAAATTCATGACCAAGAGATTCTATACCCTGGTCTAAACATTTACTCACTTTGTCCATGGTTTATTTCCATAACAGTAACCAATAAAACTAAAAATTTTCTAAGTAGTGGGATCACTATAACAAATATTCCATCAAAACAACAGGGAAAGAAAGCAGTCTCAGCTAGCATTTCAGTATTATCCTAACACTTTTACAAAGCAATTGTGTCATTGGCTAGCCATCTCATCAGTTTAAACAACTGTGAAAGTTTACTAAAATTCTTTTCTAGTTGCTTTTTCCGAGACACACTAGAAGGAATTTGCATGTTTGCGCACACTAGTGTGTGTTCCTCTTTTTCTTTCTTTCTTTCTTTTTTTTTTTTTTTTTTGGTATAGCCTTTTTCTTTCTCTTTACTTCTGCAATCTTTTATGTTTGTGCATAGAATAATAGGAGATGTGTTTTCTGAGATTCTTAAATCCTTCCATCAGCATATTTAATACGTTTTCTTGGCTCTGTTGATAAGATAGAAAAAGAACAGCATAAGCAGCAGATGCTATTTTTGTTCCATAAATAAAGACAATTAATAAGTTTAATTTTGTATAAAAATGAAAAGAAAAAAGTATATAAAGCAAAATGGCTTTTCCCAGCTGTAAGTATAGCATATGTGATTAGATGTTTTTTTAAAAAACTACACAATGAACATCGACTATCTAGACATACTTTTCGGATTTCTTCTTTTTACAAAATAGTTCTGCTAAATGTTTCTATTTCTTGCAATTTTCCCTTTATGACTAAGCTTATTTCTCACGTGCTTGGTGTAACAAACATAGTTCTTGTAGGTCACATTTTTGAACAGTAGTATGTATTGTGGAGGGTGTAAAGCCTTTTTAAGGTTTTGTCTCATTTGGACTTTTTTTTTGTGGCATGAGCATGGCAACTGCTACTTTAAAAACAAAGCTGGGGCTTATAAAGAGTAAGTGGCTTGCCTAGCAGCTCAGCTAAGTCTGAAACCCAAGCATTCTGACGGCCAACCTCATGAATCTTTCATTTGCCAAACGGCCTCTCCAGCCATGTTTGCTTCCATTTTAAGCCCATCATAGTTTCTGAAAATCAGACCTAATGTTCCCCTTTGCATCTGCTGGGCTGGCTTTTGGTATGCTACAATTTTATATCTTTGTAAACTTTGAAGATTTTTAAAAAAGTAGTTCCTTTAATTTTGCTATCAATATCTTTCTCAATAATATTTTAAAATGTTTATTGTACATGTTAATATGAGCCAGGCATTGCTTCAGCTTGTGGAAATAACATGGAAAAAAAATACAGGACCTTGGATCTCAGGGAATCTGCAATCTAATTACAGAGCTTTTTCATGTTGGGATGGGTTACCAAATGTCATCCTTCTTGAGTCACTTGGAGGGAGATTTCTGGAGAGCAGCCTTTTTGGGGATTTGTACTATATACCTGAAATCATTGAGTTGATTTGATCAATGGTTCAGATGAAGCCCTTTCAATTTTCTAAAATGATATACAATTGCATTAATTAGAACATGGATTTAGGTTGCCAATAGTGAAAGACCCAGATGGGATTGTTCCTGAAAAGCTCAAAAACCAGGATATTGAAAGGTCTTAAAGAAACCATGTGAAAGCCATTTCTACTCCCAGATTCTGCTAAATCAGGACGTGATACAGGCCGGGCACAGTGGCTCATGCCTGCAATCCCAGCACTTTGGGAGGCCTAAGTGGAAGGATCACTTGAGGTCAGGAGTTTGAGACCAGTCTGGCCAATATGGTGAAATGCTATCTCTACTAAAAATATCAAAATTAGCCAGGCATGGTGGCACATACCTATAGTCCTAGCTACTAGGGAGGCTAAGGAAGGAGAATCACTTGAACCCAGGTGGTGGAGGTTACATTGACCCAAGAGTGTGCCACTGCACTCCAGCCTGGGAAACAGAGTAAGACTCCATCACAAAAAAAAAAAAAAAAAAAAGATGTGATACAATACATTGTTTAACAATAGGTAATATTTATTGAGCGTCAGATTTGTGGAGAATGTTTTGTAGGAATCATTTCCTATAATTCTTAGAAGTAGGTGTTATCGTCATCATTCCCATTTTTAAATTGAGAAATGGAACTTTAGAGAGAAAATTTACAAAATTTGTCTAGTAAGTGTCAGAGCTATAATGTAAATCTAGGATGTAGTTTCTTAGCTTTTGCTTTTTCAGGATAAGGTGTACTATGCAGTACACCTTAACCTGAAAAACACTAGATGAAGGTTAGCAATGCATAGGAGCTCTGGTTTTCCCAAGAAACTTGGAAAAGAAAAAGTAAGCAACATCAATGTATGGTAGAAAGTCCTAGCCTCCTTGTGTTTTAACAATTGTAATATCTCTCCATGGCCAAGCATTTCAGGAAGCCTTTGAAAACATGTTAACTGTCCATTTAAAAGCTCTGAAAACCAGAAACAAGTTCATTTGCAAGTTTTCATACTTATGCATGGCTGTGACCTATTTCTTTTGTTTTGTATTTGACTAGTATTTATAAGTCATATCTAACCTCTAGTTTCCGCTCCCCTAAGCATCCCCTAATTTGTTAGGGAAGGGTAAAATTCTGATTTTTGCCTTCCCAGAATTTCACTTTGGAAGCTAACCTAAAATCTTACAAAATCTCTCTTAGCTTTCACCATATCCCTCAAGCAATCCATGGATGAAAACAATGAGCACTATGCTTTTCTTTTCTTTTTTTTTGAGACTGAGTTTTGCTCTTGTCACCCAGGCTGTAGTGCAACGGTACAATCTCTGCTCACTGCAACCTCCGCCTACTGGGTTGAAGCAGTTCTCCTGCCTCAGCCTCCTGAGTAGCTGGATTACAGGTACACACCATCATGACAAGCTAATTTTTGTATTTTTAGTAGAGACAGGGTGTTACCATGTTGGCCAAGCTGGTCTTGAACTCCTGACCTCAGATGATCCATCTGCCTCGGCCTCCCAAAGTGCTGGGATTACAGGCATGAGCCACCACACTTGGCATGCGCTGTGCTTTTCATAGGCAACAGTGGGCAAGTGTGGCTTTGGTGAATTGTATGAGAAACTTTATCTACATAATCTCATTCATATTTTTGGCCTTTTGCTATCTTTGAACAGGGTCTAATTGGCCTTTGGTGATACGTTATGTAATAAATCGCTGTAAAAGGACACTTTTTCATAGAAATTCAGCCATGTTAAAAATGCTTCATAAATCATGGAGCACAAAGCTTACTGCATTTGCAGCTCTTGAACACAAGTGCAGTGTGATTTCTCTTTGTCAGCACCTTGTTCAAGGTGAACTGGGCCAATAACAAGTATGAACTTGAAGGATTTAAATAACAGAATTAACTGACTTTGTTGTATTTCTCTATTTGACCTCAATAAACACAAAATATATATTTTCCCCTCATGCTTATAAAGCATAGACAAGATTTAATTACATACTTGGCCTACAAAAAGCTTTAATATTATTTCCCCAAAGTAGAACACTTATACAACACAGCCTCCGAACAGAAAACCAAAATATTGAATTTCTATAGTAAACAAAATAATAAAAATCCACTTGAAATAAAAAAAAAAATACCTCTCCTAAATGACTCTTGAATCAAGAGGAAACAAAAATTGGAGATTACAAATGCTTTAGCAATTAATGTAAATGAGCCCTCTTCATTGGGAAATCTCCATAATGTGAATAGAGCCCCAGTCAGAGTGAACTTCATGACTTTAAATTTTCTATTTTAATAAAATGAATCAAAGACTTAGTTCAGGGAACAACCTAGGAAATGTAGAAAAAAGAACAAAATAAATTGCAGATGAAGGCAAGAAATAAATAAATAAAAGGTGGAATTTACTATACAGATATATTTTAAAACCTATCAAAGAGACTTAAAAAAAAACACGAGACTTATCAATAAAAACAAAATTTTTTTAAACAAAATACTGAATGGATAGGCTTGCCAGATAAAATATCATATGTCTAGTAAAATTTAAATTTTAGGCTGAGCACAATGGCTCATGCCTGTAATCCAGCACTTTGGGAGGCCAAGATGGGCAGATCACCTGAGGTCAGGTGTTTAAAACCAGCCTGGCCAACAGGGTGAAACTGTCTTTACTAAAAATACAAAAAATTAGCTGGGCGCGGTAGCACACACCTGTAATCCCAGCTACTCAGGAGGCTGAGGCAGGAGAATTGCTGGAATCTGGGAGATCAAGGTTGCAGCGAGCCAAGACAATGCCACTGCACACCAGCCTGAGCGACAGTGAGACTCTGTTTAAACAAAACAAAACAAAAATTCAGATAAACAATAAATTCTTTTTTAGTGTAAGTATACAAAATTGTTACTTTGTGTATAATTATTACACAAATTATTATTCATTTTTATCTGAAACTCAAGTTTAACTGAATTTCCTATATTGCTATTTGCTGAATCTGGCAGTGCTATTGATGGAAGAGAGTATTATTTAAAAATTTAAAACTAGAGATGATGGAGTCCAAATGAACTTCCTAAGAAAATCAAAATCACATAAATTGCATCAAGAGATTAGAAAAACAAAAACTGAACAAAGAATTTAGTACTGCAGAAATGAAAAAGAATGTTAAGTATCTGTTATAAAAAGAGTACTAGGAGTTCTGTTTTCATCTTTGGAAGAGTAACAAGAACCAGACTTAACATTCTGCAGTAAAACTGGACAAAATATATGGAACAACTATTTTTAGATATTAGGCAACAGGCAGTGCACACCATGATCCCTGAGAGAAGGGAATGGATGAGGTAAGCCCTAAGATCTTCTTGGCTGAATGCTTGGAGGTGATTTTCAGACATAGGCAAAGGAAGAGGAAACTTACACAAAGACTTTGATGAGTTGTTAAGATGTAGGCAGGAGGTGGGGAGGTAGAAATGGCCAGAAATTGTAAAGCATAGTTCTAGAAATGAAAGACCTCCATAAACACGAAAGCTGCAAAACTTGTGTAGTGTTTACTTGAGGCTTTGCTGAACAAACATGGAGTGAAACTCCAAAAAATAGGAGTAGGGGAAGATTGAGAACTTGTGTGCTGACCGATCCCCTCAGTACATGTAGGGTGGCTGTAGGTGCTGACATCTTGAATGGTACGTACATTAAAATTACATAAAAAAATACTTCCTCCTTAAGTGAAACTTATTCTATGTGTGCAAGGATGCTTTAAATTGTTTGAAGAAATAGAATATAATCAAATGGCATTTATTCAAGGAATGAAAGCATAGCACATTAGCACAATTATCAATTTAACAGATACTCTTGATGGAAGCTCAAAAACAAATAGGAAAAGGTGAAAAATTCCTAAATATAAAAATGTACTATTAGACAAAAACGACAACTATCATATTAAATTCAGAGAAGAAGGATCAGATGCTCTTGTCATCTTTTTCTTTTCTTTCTTTTTTCTTTTTTTTTTGAGATGGAGTCTCACTCTGTTGCCCAGGCTAGAGTACAGTGGCACAATCTTGGCTCACTGCAACATCCATCCCCCAGGTTCAAGTGATTATCTTGTCTTAGCCTCCCAAGTAGCTGAGATTACAGGCACCTGCCACCATACCCGACTAATTTTGTATTTATAGTAGTGATAGGGTTTCACTATGACGGCCAGGCTGGTTTTGAACTCAAGACATAAAGTGATTCACCCACCTCGCCTTCCAAAATGCTGGAATTCCAGGCATGAGTCACTGCACCCCGCTGCTCTTGTCCTCTTTTTTGCACTGTTCTGAAGATTCTCTAGCTAATGCAATCAGATAATATATAAATGGCATCTGTATTAGAAAAGATCAAATTATTATTATATATGCAGAAAAAATGACCATATGCCTACAAATTAAATAGATCTAAATAAAATAGTATTCAATCTAATACTAGAATTCACAAAAGTATTTGGAAGCAAGATGAATATATAGAAATAGCTTATTTCTGGCCGGGCACGGTGGCTCAAGCCTGTAATCCCAGCACTGTGGGAGGCCGAGGCGGGTGGATCACGAGGTCAAGAGAGCGAGACCATCCTGGTCAACATGGTGAAACCCCGTCTCTACTAAAACTACAAAAAATTAGCTGGGCATGGTGGCGCGTGCCTGTAATCCCAGCGACTCAGGAGGCTGGGGCAGGAGAATTGCCTGAACCTGGGAGGCGGAGGTTGTGGTGAGCCGAGATCGCGCCATTGCACTCCAGCCTGGGTAACAAGAGTGAAACTCCGTCTCAAAAAAAAAAAAAAGAAAGAAATAGCTTATTTATGTCAGCAATACATAGTTAACCTTAGTTTTAAAAATCTCAGTGATATCAGCAACTGTGAAAAGTTTCACGATAAATTTAATAATAAATATATAATTTTTCATGAGGTTCAGTACTCACAGTTTGCCTGAAAAGTTATAAAGCTGAATAAATGTTACAGTAGTCAGGATATTATCTTTCTCAAATTCATATGTTAATCTTCTGAAACTCTCATCATAACCCTGACATTGTTTTGGTTAGAAGTTAGTAGAAAGAAGCTAGTCATGTTGGCTCACGCCTGTAATCCCCGCACTTTGGGAGTCTGAGGGGGGTGGATCACCTCAGGTCAGCTGTTCAAGAGCTGACCAAAGTAGAGAAACCCTGCCTATTAAAAAAAAAAAAAAAGTTAGTAGAAGGAAACTTGCCAGCATTTAAAAGAATTATCTGAAAGATCATATGTACAAGGTTATTCAAAATTTGTTTTGAAAGGAATTTTATTGTGTACAGACTTACCAAATATTAAGAAATTCTATAATATAATTAAAACATTATAGCATTAGTACATAATGAACAAATAAATCAATAAAACAGTAAAGAGGGTCCATTAAGATATGAGAAGAAAGACTGTATTGGACATCTATGGAGCAGGAATCTATTTTATAATGAATGACATTAGGACAATTGAATTTCTCTTTAAAACTACAAAGCTAAATATCTGTTTGTATTAGATATAAAAATAAATTCCATTGAACTAAAGATTTAAACATAAGAACAATTAAAATACTGAAAACAATACTTTCTTTTTCTTTTCTTTTCTTTTTTCTTTTTTGAGACAAGAGTCTTGCTGTGTCGCCCAGGCTGGAGTGCATGCCACAATCATGTCTCACTGCAACTTCCATCTCCTGGGTTCAAGAAATTCTCCTGCCTCAGCCTCCCAAGTAGCTAGGACTACAGGCATGTGCCACCAAGCCTGGCTACTTTTTGTATTTTTAGAAGAGATGGGGCTTTCACCGTGTTGGCCAGGCTAGTCTCGAACTCCTGACCTCAGGTGATCCACCCTCCCAGCCTCCCAAAGTGCTGGGATTACAGGCATGAGCCACTGCGCTTCTACTCTGAGTATAATAAAGTAATGTTCATAACGAATGTCTTTTAGATATGACATAGAGCTCAGAAATCATAAAGAAAATGATTAATATTTTATTATATAAATTCTTTTTTTTTTTTTTTTTTTTGAGGCGGAGTTGCGCTCTTGTTACCCAGGCTGGAGTGCAATGGCGCGATCTCGGCTCACCGAAACCTCCGCCTCCTGGGTTCAGGCAATTCTCCTGCCTCAGCCTCCTGGGATTACAGGCATGCGCCACCATGCCCAGCTGATTTTTTGTATTTTTAGTAGAGACAGGGTTTCACTATGTTGACCAGGATGGTCTTGATCTCTTGACCTCGTGATCCACCCACCTCGGCCTCCCAAAGTGCTGGGATTACAGGCGTGATCCACCGCGCCCGGCTTATTATATAAATTCTTAAACCAGTATGGTGAAAATAACTGTAAATAACACTAAAGAATAAATAATAAATCAAGGAAAATAACCTGTGATTATCTATCTATCAATCTATCTCTCCATCACCATATCAGTGATATGCAAACAGTTTTTAAAAATCGATGAAGTAAAGACAATAACCCAATGGGAATCTGCACAAAACATGTAAACAGGTGATTTGGGAGAAAAAGTTCAGATGATCAATGATCAACAAACAAATAAGAATATTCTAAACCTTGCTATTAATGTTAAAATTTGAATTAAAATGAGATATAATGTTCATATTTAATGCACTATGTTTACAGCCATTTAATAACCAATAGTACCAAGAGTTGGTGGGATTATGGGAAAATAAGGATTTTTATGCATTTTATTACATATATATATATATATATATATATATATAAAACTTTTTCTTTTTCTTTTTTTTTTTTTTTAAGATGGGGTTTCACCATGATGGCTGGGTTGGTCTTGAACTCCTGACCTCAGATGATCCACCCACCTCGGCCTCCCAAGTGCTAGGATTACAGGCGTGAGCCACCGTGCCCGGCCTATTTTTTCTGTTCTACAGAAAGAGTGCAGGTGCTAAGACATCCATGACAAGCTCAGAGTAGGGGTACTGTACCAGCTAACATTTACTGAGCACATACTAAGACGTACACTGCCCTATATCCAGAATAATGTCATCACAAACCTCAGCTTAAGCCTCTTTTGTATGTTTAGTAACTTGCCCAAGTACAGAGCCATTAAATAAGGATTTTGATGCATTTTAATGCTTATAAACTATTACAACATTTTGAAAGGAAATTTAACAGTAATCACCTCTTAAAATACTTTTACTTTTTGATTGAAAGATTTTTATCCCTAGGATTTATTATATTGAAGCATATAATACATGAGCTAGATTTATTTAATGAGCTAGATTAGTACAAAGGCCCCTGGATGTGTTGGTCACCTGCTTCTTCTAGGCCTCAGAGTCTATACACCCCAGAATCAACTTACTAACTCCCTCCCCTTCAGTAGTTGGCTTCTATAGGTCCATCACTAGCTCATGTCTTTTTAGATGAACCCAGCCCCATACTCCATGGTTCCTATAATATTTATACTATTTTTTTTCTACTATTACCCCCTCGTATATGATTTCTCAGAACAAATCCCTTTGCTTTCTACCTCTAAAGATGCTATTTCTAACATGGAATCAAGTCTCTGGACCGTGGCATCTTCATTACTGTGTGGTAGATCATCTATTCATATAAAATCCAGCTCCAAAGGGATCACTGGGAGACTTGAGGTTGATATGCCCTCTCAGTGCCTCCAGTTATTACTTAAACCTCAGTGTAATATATGTAACTGCTATATTTTATATATTCTAAAATGCAGATGTTTTCCCTCTTCTTAGCATCCCTGAAACATGACGTCTTTAAAGTCATTGGCATACTGCAGTTTAGGTAGCAGTAATATTTCTTCCTTAGGAGAACTTAAGGTAACAATGTATCTTATGATCAATGGTATTTTAGTTTTAATAAAATTCAGTTATTATACCTAGTTTAATAAAACTTTTATTTTATAACATATGCTATTTTATATTGCCAATAAGATAGGTCACATGGAACTCCATCAGGGCTCTGACCATTACGGTTAATACATTTTTTTTAAACATTTGTTTTTGCCTCCCCTTGATGTGTTATCTCATCCATATTTTAAGAAATTTTTTTTAGTTTGCAGGCTGTTATTTACCAAAAATAGATATTTGCAAACTGATAATCTGCTTTGGTATTATTCTTGACCCTGACAATGCAACCAAGTTCTGGTTTCCGGCTATCATTTTACTTAGCATTTTGTTTTGATTGCTGATTTCTTTCTCTCTCTTCCCTACGCCTCCAAACCATTGTTTTCTTGCTTTAGAAATATTGCGTGGACTAAGATTCAGATAAAGTGTTTCTGAGAGAGGCTTAATCTAGGTTATGCCACTTCGTAGCTATAGAGACCGGGGCAAGTTATTGCAGTTCCCTCAGCCTCCGTGTCCTCATTTGTAAAAGCTTTGTTCTGTGTTTTTGGAAAGAGCAGTTAAGGTAATGTACATGGATGTACTTTTGAAACTCTAAAGCTATGACATTTCTGGAGATTATTAATGGCCTCAGAGGGCACCTTCAGTAATAGCTAGTTTTAACTAATTTCCTGAGCATTGATGCAAGGTGCCCCTACATACTGAGTTAATCTAGGATGAGTTCCTTTATTTCTACTATATAACTCATTATTGTGTTTTCTCATCCTTGATAGCACCTTCTCTAGTCTTCAGATAGCCTTTAAAAAATGGAGTTACATCAAGGTCATATCACAAGCCTGTAACAAAATAAAGGGGAAAATGTGCCTATCTTATAAGCCAAGTTGCTCTATCTTCACCAGGTAGCTTCCTTCCCATGCATACAGTGTCTATTCCGTGGGTAATTCTAAAGTGAATATTCTGCTCCTGTAATCTCGTAATCAATCTGTAACCACAGAATCAAGGACAAATTGCTAACCGATGCAGAACTCTATTCACTACTGTGTTCCAGGAACAAGGAAACTATAAATCTGGAAGAGACTTGGAGTCAATTCCCTTGCTGCAATGGGTAATCCCATTTAAAGCAGCTAAGAGAAATTATAATTTGTTCTATTTTAAAAGACCTCCTGAGGTGATTTTTCAACCTCTCTCAGGAACATTTTCCAATATTTAGCAAATCTTATTGCCAGAAAATTCTTCTTTGTACCTCAAAATTTCTCATGCCACAGAGTAACTGATGGTTTTTCTCATTTCCACCTTAGTGAAATGAGTTAACTTTGACAGCATACCATGTATTTGCTTTCTTTATAATCCTTTAATAAAAAGCTCCCCACTGCCTAAAAGGTAATGTTCAAACTCCTTGGTATGTCATGGAAGACACATTAGAATCTGCAACTGGCTATGTCTATGGTATTTATTCTTCACATCTCCCACATGATTTGAGGTTTACTCTGCTAAAGTACTTCCTGAACTCTAAGAATACCATGTTCTTTAATACATCTTGTTTTTTGTTCATATTATTCCCTCCACTTGGAATGTTTTCTCTCCTAATCCTCCTAGTCGGGTTTTACCTTATAAGGAAGACTTTCCTTTGTTTCCTAAGCATTTGGTTACATTGTTCTTTTTCCAAGCTTCTATCACAGGATTTGGTAATTTAGTACGATATTGCTTTATAGCTGTTTGCATGCGATTTCTTACCTTCCACTGAGCTGTGAGAAGTGAAACCTGAGATGAGTTGTATTCATGTGCTTTCTATGTACGGTCACTGACTGACACATAATAGGGGATCAATGAATAGGTTGAAAAAAGGAATGAATGAATGAATGCCACAGTACTCTCCTACCACTCACAGAAGCAAAAGGCTTTCTTTGCCACAAATTAGGAAGAATATGAATATAAAAAACATGAAAGACTTGCCAAAAGCATCAACATGCTAAGTATCTGTAAAGTTATCCTAATTTAAGTTACCATTATCAGAAATTGTTGAAGGAGAATTATAAGTATGTATATCTCTTTGAGAGACATCACCATAGGTTTGTATTACCATCCCTAATGTGAAAAAAAAAAAAAAAACTTTACTGAGTCAGAAAGTCAAGCATTGATGTTTTATTTTCAAAGGGTGATTTTTCCATTAGCTTTTCAGTACCCGTCAGCAGGACATTTTGCAAAAGCATATGGATGTTGGCAACCAGTGATATATCAGATGCATGCCATTAAAAACACTCAGGCAGTCTATCAATGCCATTAGAGGCTCTGATGGCCAGAGATGAAAGACCGAAGAGTCACTTACACAAAACGCGTGACACTGGCATCGGATTGTGACGCAAATAACCTATCATGAGGTTTTTCTGATTTTATTAACAAATAAAAATATAAGTTCCCAATAAATGTGTCCTGGGGAAGGTAAAGTGACTCAGAATTGGGAGGGAGCCTGGGATGAAATAGTCATTTTTGTTCCCTTTGTATGGGAAACTCTTACAACTGCCATTTATAAGCACTCACAATTTTGTTTTCTCAACACAATCTTTTCCTCATAATTTACTGATTCCTACTATCCCTAGATGGTTTGTTAATCTTTTTGTATCCTACCTACTTCCAAAAAGGATATTTGTTTTTCTTGGTTCTGACTATCCTCTGATGAAGGGGTAAATGAGTATTAAATTCATGAAGATGTATTTTTAGTGTTGTTTAGTTGGAGTTGCTGGGAGGGGAAGGAAGAACAAAGGGCCTCTGTAATTTACAAACTGAAAAATCTGCTCCCTCTCTCCATTGCTGTTGGTGACATGTATTAGACACCTGTAGAGTGACCCTCTCTGAGGCCAAACATCAGCATTTAGGACATGGCAGGAATGAAAACATTGGGGAAAAATAGAGAGCTTTAAGTATGACTTAATTACTATCCTAAAGAAATATTATGTTGGCTCTTTGGAATAGCTGTTTTCTGTTTTTAATGAGAAAAGTCAATGTCGATTTCCATGTATCTTTTGGGACTTAAATTAGCTATTAAAGAAAGAGATGAGATACAGATCTCTTGTAACTGAGAATACAGGTTCTCTTGTATGTAAACCTTTTAAATAAGTGAGCACCAGCCCTCCCTCCTCTCCCTCCCCTCCCTCCTTTCCTTTCTTCCTTTCTCTCCCTCCCTCTGTTCCTTCCTTCCTTCCTCTTTTCTTCCTTTTCTTGGAACTTGCTTTCAGGGTTGAATACAGATTTCTTTCATCTCTCTATAACACATGCTTTTATTTTTAGGAATACTGTTTCCATTGCTTATTTTCCCCTTGTGAGCAGTGTTATTCTGATTCTCTAATGATGCTATTAGCAAAGTTCAATTATTGGCTTTGTGCATTAACCATGATACTGGCTGTCTTATCTGTATTTGGGAACAGGTTAAAGGTAATGGTCTTGAGTTTAGAGTCATAAATTTTCTGTGTCATATGACTTTGAGCAAGATGCTTAAATTTTTAAACCACAAACATAATAATTATAACTACTCCATATCCCCGTAGTACCTAATCCATAGAGTTATTATGCAGATTTAGTGAGATAATGGCACAAATAAAGAGCATAGTTATCGTTTTTGAAAAAAAAAAACAAAAAAAAAAAACATTTGACCTTTAGCATTGTTTTAAATCCTGAGACTAGAAGGCAGATTTTAAATCAGAAGGTATAAGATAGAACATAGAAAATTGTATGTGTATGTATAATCTCTCCAGGTGATTCTGATACATAAATTATGTTTGAGACCCATCAGTTTAGACCATTTTCTTCCCTTAAAACAAAGCCAGTTTTAATGAGTAAGGATTCCCATCTTATATTTACCATTTCTCAGAGAAGTTGCTTGAAGAACTTTCCTAGGAATCAATTCTAATTGTCACAAAACATTTTTTAAAATTGTCTTTCCAAATTATCCAATCTATAGGAGAACATAAGGCCCTTCATTGCAGCCTATGTAAAGATGAGGCCACTTAACATGGAATTCTGTCGTATGTGGATATTTATGTATTCTCTTGTACTTCTTCCTTAACTGTAAATTTCAATGAGAGACCCAGAGAATGCCTTAATATGCATATTATCTGTATTAAAGTAAAATGAATGGACAACATCTTATTGAAATTTCCAGAGAAGTAAAGCCAAAAAAAGTTTTATTGGGAAATTGTAAGCAGACATTCATGACACTTTACTCATTATTGCTAAATTGGGTTCCATAAAAACATCACAGATATTCTCAGGCTTAGTATGTTGTCTTGACTGATTGATGTGGGAACATCGTTATAAAACCTTTCATATACTCACTCATGAACAAAGTTTCCTTCACCCAAATGTCCATTTTGTCAGAATTCTGTCATTTGTAACTGACTGAAACTCAATTCAAACTAGCAGAAAAAGGGTGTGTGTATGAGTTTTTTTGGTTCTTATAACAATCTAGGGACTAATTTATTATTCTGTTGTTTTGTGTGCTTAAAATAAGGAGCTGATCAAAGTGTAATTTCACAAATCACATGTTTCATTTCCTTACAAATTCTATTTTCTTTTTCTTTTTTTTTTTTTTTTTTTTCCAAAATGCAGATAGAGGAAGAGAATAACAAGAACAAATTTCACTGGGTACACACTCAATAGCCAAATTGCACTAACCGCATAGTATGCAGTTCCTATTTCATTTGGAATCTTGTTATTAAAGTCTAGTTGCCAAATTAGGAAGGAAGCAATCCTCTGTGGATGTAAAGTCAATCAAAGTTTAAGGCACAGCTTTGCATGAGAAGTTCAGGGACGAGACAGTTTGACCAACACAGCAGAGATCCGAGATGACAAGCAAGGTCCCTTGATGCTAGTGAGGTGTTAGTGTTGGGGGGCTCTGGAGAACATCTCAAAGGCTGAGAGAGCAGCTCTGCCACAGCCCTGGCTTTCAATCTGTCTGTCAAAATTATGGGTTTATATGTATTTTGGAGTCTAGTAGTTGAGGCAAATAACTCATGTATGTGGTCTGATAAGTAGTGCTGTGACATCCTCATGGGGAGGAGGGATTCTATTCCAAGTTCTTATCACAGCAAAACATATGTCACTCAGTAGCAAATTATGTGTTTGGAATCATTTCAAAGCTACATAACATATGTCTTCTGGCATAGCTAGATGTAGGGGTTTACATCATGTCTTCAGGACTCAATAGCTTCTACATGCCACTCAGCCTTACTTTTCCGTCAGTTGGCTTCATTCTCAAGCAGGTCCTTAACTCCAATTATCTCAGCTTAGCTATCCCAGCAGAAGGAGCACTTCTTTTTCCAATAAGTCCAGTAATAATCCCAGGAATGGGTCTCATTAAATGTGATTTGAATCACATACTTGTTTCTGACCTACCAACACAGCTAAAAAATGGAATATGGTGATTTACAAGCCCCAAGTAATATGCCAATCCCTGTAGGGATGGAGACAACCACATCCTAAAACATAAGAAATTTTCGAGACAGGTGATTCCCTTAAGGAACATTGAGGCATTGATATCAGAAGAGGAAACATGCTGAGCAGACAAAAGACAACAAATGTCCACAATATATCATAAGGCCCTTAGTCCCTTAACCATGAAACTTCCTTCCACCATGAATGTTTCCGATGAGTCTTAGGAAGGAAAGACTATATTGTAAGGCCGGTTGCCTCGTTGGGAGGCCGGACACACCCACTTCTGCACTCAGCACCTGACTCTGTGCCTGGCACCAGGCTCTGCACTTGGCACATAGTTCTGCCGCATGGCTCCCTTGGAAGGCTTCAGCTAATGCAACGTGGCCGGCTCTCGCACCGGAAAACCAAAAATAACCCAACAACCAACCAACAGTGGCCCGCCATGTCTCAATCCTGCTCCCCTGGACCCAGTCAGAGCACCTAGCTGTTGCTCCTTCCTCCTAGCCATAAAACCCCCTGCCCCAGGCCACTTCTCTGGCCCCCTTTCCCCCAATCTTAGAACCTTACCTGCGAGCTGAATAAATTGGCATTTAATTTTCTTACACTGGCCTCAGTTTCCTCATTTTAAACTCAGCAATAACCCTTACATATATAGTAGGCGCTATTTTGGGGAGAAAACTTAGTAGTTTCAGAAAAGCTTAAATATGATTTTTATCTAGCCTTTTTTACCAATTTATATAATTCTTGCCTACTTGTTTGCCAATGTAATGGGGAAAATGATTGAATTTATTAGAAGGCTTTTGCATGTGTTGAATTATATTTTAATTATCTTTTTTTTTTTTTTTTTTCAAGGCCAGAGTGAATTGAACTTACATATAAGCCCATGGAGAGCATGCCACAGGAGATAGATTTGTTTTCTGGGAGCCTCTTTGGGCCAGCAGTTCCGTACTTAGTAATTGTTAAGTTACCGAGTAAGATCAGTTACAGTGGTGGGGGTAGGGGCAAGGAGTATACATTACCATAAGTTCAGTTACAATGGCGGGTGGGATAAGAGTAGCTAAGATGGTGGGGTGGGGTGAGGGATAGTCACATTATCATAACAACACACTTAAGATGGCAGGGTGGGGTGAGGGGAAGCTTATATCGGGAAAAGCTCCACTGGGCGATTGGGGATAATGGTGAATGCCAACAGCGGGCGACTGGGGGTGTGGGGTGGGCGGTGATCAGCCAAGGCAGGCAGGATTTTAGACTTTCTGGGTCCAAGCTTGCATGTGGAGGCCTGACAATGACATTCCATATATTATTACACCAAGTCTCCTCTAATGCAAAAGTAGACATTCTATTTAGGTGTTAAACATACTTCCAATCAGGCAGTAGTCTCTTTCTTTGTTTTCTCTACTTTTCCCAGCAATTTAATCTTCAGGAATTAATGCAGTTTCTTGGGCTTTAAAATTTTCAGCATTTTAAGTTTTTTGGAGTACCCCCAAATTCATGTATTTATACTGCCTCAATAAAAAAGATTTGTGATGTTCAATTAATATATTTTTACCATTATACTTGCAAATATTTATATACAAATAACTGAACACATAAAAAGCATTAGACCACGATTTCTAATTTGTGCTTCATAGAATGTGGTCTCAGATGCTCATTGACCTATCTTCCCAGCACTACTTGCTGTGGTATGTAGAGATGTGACGTGGCCATTCCTTCTTAGTCAGGAATTATTCTAAGTAAAACAACAACAACAAAAAATAAACAAACAAACAAAAATGCACCTTTGTTGATTGTTCTTAATGTCCACACAGCCTTGTGCTCCCTATGCTTGATAACATGACTTAAGATACATCAAATAAGAAGACATTGTCTTTGCTAGAAAGGATGGCAAGGTTTAGGAAGAATGAGTAATTCATAAAAGATAAACAACAGACAACTCGAAGAGCAAATAGACACTGTCCCTGGAAGTATAGGTTTGTATAATCTCTTTGCTGGACAAGTTATCAATATCTATAAAAATTAAAAATGCAAAATCCATAGGAATTTAAAATAATAATGGAAGAAGACATAAAAAAATTAAAACAACGCTCTCCAAGTAAGGAAGGTGTTTCTAAGTATGACATAAAACTCTTAACAGTAGAAACAGATATACTATATAAAAATCAATATTTCTACATGATAAATAATAAAGAAGACACAAATGGAAAATTGTAATTTATAATCCACCCAAAGAGCTACTTTTCTTAATATATTAAAATTTCCTACAGATCAATAAGAATGAGAATAAAAAAACCACTAGAAAAAGTAGACAATAAAAATAGATCACAGAAAAAAAGTACAAATGTTTTTTAAACATTTAAAAAGATGCTTATTCATACACAGAGATACTCAGATGTTTACCTTTTAGTCTTTCAGTTTGGCAAAGTTCAAAAAGTTTCTTAATACCTTATGTGTGATCCAGTAAGGTGGGAGTATGGGGAAACAGTCACTCCTGTAAATTTCTCTTAGAAATGTAAATTAGTGTAACCTCTGTGGAGGACAATTTGGCCATAGTTACCAATTTTACAATGCAGCTATCCCCTGACTCAATAGTTTATTTCTATAAATGAATTCTCCTTTAGACATATTTGGTTTTTTGCCAAATAATGTGTGTAGAAGATTGTTTATTGCAGCATTGTTTGAGCTAGCAAAAAACCTGAAAATAACCTAAATATCCATCAAAGAAGACTGGGTAAATAAAGTATGACACATCCCTCTGTAGAATGCTATTCAGCTGTAGAAAAGAAGGAAAGCCAATTTACATACTGATATATAGCCATAGAACCAAGGTATATGATTAAATGGGAAAACAGAAAGGTGCAGAACATTGCATTTCTTGGCATACATAAAAGAAGCTGGTAACAGAAGTTATCCTAGAAATGGGAACTAAATGGCTTTCAAACAGCAGTATTTAGGAAGATTGCTTTTTCCTAAATACACTTGTAACTTTTGCTATTGTTTCATGTGAATATATTCAAATCTTCAGAAATTAACATAATTTTTAAAAAACAGTAAAATATATCTAAGAATTGATCTAGCAATTCTACTGCTAGAAATTCATCTAATAGCATAGTTCATAATAGCAAAGCACAGTCCATCAGTAGCAGCCATAAAAGAGAATCCCGGCCAGGCACGGTGGCTCACGCCTGTAATTCCAGCACTTTGGGAGGTTGAAGTGGATGGATCACCTGAGGTCAGGCACTTGAGACCAGCCTGGCCAACATGGTGAAATGCTGTCTCCACTAAAAATACAAAAATCAGCCAGTATGGTGGCACATGCCTGTAATCCCAGATACTAGGGAGGCTGAGGCAGGAGAATCGTTTGAATCTGGCCAGTGGAGGTTGCAGTGAGCCAAGATTACGCTACTGCACTCCAGCCTAGGTGACAGAGAAGGACTCCATCTCAAAAAAAAAAAAAAAAAAAGAAAGAAAAGAAAAGAAAAAGAATTCCCTGTGCGGTGATATGAAATGTCCCTAAGACAAAACTATACATTAAACAAAAAGCAAAAAAACTTGCAAAAATATATATATACTATGCAGCTAGGAAAGTTGCAGAAAATATATCTCTGCCTATTATACATATTTTTCACTTTTTCATTTGTATTAAAAATTTCATGTGCATATAGAGTTTGTATAGGCATAGAACACCCATGTATGTGGAAAGACACACAGATATTTAGGGTAGAAGACCTGGGGGCCATGGATAGAACTAAGATTTACACTGAGACAGAGACTAGACCAAATTACAGGGTCTTTATTGCCGACGGCCATGGAGGACTCCTGTCTCTCTAACCCGAGGCCCTGAAAGGAGGGTGTCAAGAACTTTTATGCCTGTAAGCCACCTCCTGGGTGGGGGTGAGGGTGAGGGGCTTTGGACATTCTGAGGGCCAGGGGACTTTGGACATTCTGATTGTTACTTAAGTGGTTCACGGAAGTCAAGATAAGCATTAGTTTACACATTGTCTGGGTAGGGTGGAAATTACAGACGTCAGTTACTCATTACAAGTCGCAGGGGCTAAGATGGCGTGGGTTTGGACTGCCTGCCTGTCACTTTAGGGTTACAGAGAGCAGTTTCAACAGAAAGCTGAGGTATGGTCAAGGTATGCAGTTTATGGGGCGATTACCATGTCACAGTTGTAATGTGTCCCTTTATATAACCTACACATTTTAAATTCCCATGTCCAGATAATCATTAATCAAGCAAAAGGGAAAACATAAAGGCAAGGACAAACATACAGTTTTATTGTTTTGTGAACAGCTGAATTGACGTTCTGGATGAGAAGAACCATCTGAATTAAAATTAGCATTAAAGGGAGAGCCCTTTGGGAGGCCGAGGCGGGTGGATCACGAGGTCAAGAGATCGAGACCATCCTGGTCAACATGGTGAAACCCCGTCTCTACTAAAAATACAAAAATTCAGCTGGGCATGGTGGCGTGTGCCTGTAATCCCAGCTACTCAGGAGGCTGAGGCAGGAGAATTGCCTGAACCCAGGAGGCGGAGGTTGCGGTGAGCCGAGATCGCGCCATTGCACTCCAGCCTGGGTAACAAGAGCGAAATTCCATCTCAAAAAAAAAAAAATAAATAAATAAATAAATAATGGGAGAGCCAAGTTCATTATGTGCAGAGCTGAAGTCCTAGAGATACATTTGGGTCCTCTTTAATTCCAAAATGACCAGCTAACTAGACAGAAAAGACAACCACAGATGATAGATGACTTTATATTTTGAACAATAATAGATTCTTTTCCAAAGATATTCAGCTTATACAATTTCCTTTTCGTTGAAAATGTTGGACTTTTTATATTCTTCCATGGAACTTGGCAGACAAAAAAAAAGAGAAATTTGACTTTTTCATGTTGCCCATGTTGCAAAATCCTGAAATATTCAAAACACAAGAGACACAAGCAACAAGCATGATGACCTTGAAAATTCTCAGGCAGATGTATCAGAGTCCATTCCACATCGCTGGTGTCCTTGGCCGGAGTGAGCGTACAGCTGGCTAAATGCCGCCTCCACAGCAGCCGGTCTAGGGATGTGCATTAGCTTTCTGATTTAAAGAGAAGGGAGAGAGTACGATGGTGGCAAGTGAGGCATGTTATTCAGGATAAGATGGCAGGGGAGGTCCTGAAAGGCAAGTGAGATGATGCTTGCTGCCCAGCCTCTGTTCTCTCTTCTTCTCAGCGCCCTGGGGAGCCACTCCTTTATTGCTCAGCTTATGTGGCTCTCATGATGTCTATGGCAGTGCCTCTGGATCCAGGACTGGAATCTGCAATCAGCACCAGTGAGAACTCCAAATCCCCTTGGCCACGGTGATTGGTTTCTGGGTACCCGTGTGACCCAGTGGATCAAAGCAGAACAAATCCTGGGACTGGAGTGGGAGGTCCTGGGACATGCACTTTCCCACTGGACCTGAATTGGTGAGGACAAGAGCTTGAAGCAATCACACAGCACCACACGGAGCCCAAGAGTGAAGAGCACACACACTCAGCTGACAGCAGAATCCAGAGATGAAGAGAAACTGAGTCCAAGGATGCTGTGTGCTCCCTGAACCTGCCAAGCCTGAAGCTGCTCAACCCTGGACATTTTGGCCATAAGAGTCTCCCAAACCCCAAATTCTTTTTTCCTTCATCTCCTTAGGCTAGCCCGGGTTTTCAATTATCTGCAAGAGACAGAACACTGACCAACATATCTCTGATGATGACGATAGCAATACACCCATACAGGTCTTTGTTCTTTCCAAGCATTTTCATCTACGTTGGCTGATTGGTTCTCTCAATGACCCCGCACAAAGTTGAGGAGGACAACTTAGACTAATCTCTATTTATACAAGTGGAGTCTCACAGGGGTTAAATGACTTGCATGGAGTAATCACAGCTAGTAAGAAGTAGAGCCTGTTCTGAAACTCAGGACTCTGGATTCAGTGTGCTTTGCAGTGCTGCTGAAGAGGTAGGACATGACTTTCAGTCCTGTGGCCTCCTTTCTCTCATGCACTGCTGGGCTGTGAGCTTGGAGGACCTTTCACTCCTCCTCGGAAACTGCCACTGGGGACCCTGCAGGCCCAGCCAGGTGAATGTCAGGGGCCGGGGGAGAGGCAGAAAAGGGAACCCTTTACTTGAGTTAATGAAAAATAACCAGATTCTTTGTCCCAAAGGAGTGCTAGGATACAGCTTGTTTAATAATCAGAAATGAGCCCTCCTGGGCAGGGAGGGCACCAAGAAGCGAAACCGCACAAAGGAGGCTGAGGAGGAGTGACCTTCAGTGGGAGCTGCAGTGGCTTTAGAGGAGGGACATGAAGGAGAAAGCATGGATGGAGGCGCTTCCCCTTTGTGCTGCCCTATTTGCTGTGAGCGTCTTAACAGACTGAAGCCTGGGGACCCCCAGGTCACTGCTCAGCCTCCTGACCTGGTTCTTTGAAGCCCTGGTTCTCCTCTCTCCCCTGTTCCACTCACATCATCTTTTCCTACTGCCACTTACACTCAAAAATGATATAAATATTAACCTGCTCATTGGTGAAAAGGAATAAGATATCAAATATTTTTCAATTTTTCTTTTTCTTTTTTTTTTTGAGACTGAGTTTCACTCTTGTTACCCAGGCTGGAGTGCAATGGCGTGATCTCGGCTCACCGCAACCTCCACCTCCTGGGTTCAGGCAATTCTCCTGCCTCAGCCTCCTGAGTAGCTGGGATTACAGGCATGCACCACCATGCCCAGCTAATGTTTTGTATTTTTAGTAGAGACGGGGTTTCACCATGTTGACCAGGATGGTCTCGATCTCTTGACCTCATGATCTACCCGCCTCGGCCTCCCAATGTGCTGGGATTACAGGCTTGAGCCACCACGCCTGGCTTCAATTTTTATTTTTAAAAATCAGAGGATGGAAGCCATTTTGTGTATTATCAAAAAAAAAAAAATCCTGCATGAACTTTGAAATATTCTTTCTACATGTATGTAGAGTCTCTGAGGCATGAGGATTTAAAGCCTCAGACACCAACCTAATAAAAACAGCTTGGTTAGAAAGTGAAGATGACACAACATTGGTTAACATATTCTGTAATTAAGTAATTTTTTTTTTCTTTTAAAAGATCCCTCTTCCTCATCTGCTTGCGAAAGGGACTTGGGTGGGATGTCACTGGTTCCTGGGGAGGGGCAAGGCTCAGGCTGTCCCCTCCCGTTGTCCTGTGTCTAACCTCCACTGACCCCTCCTCCAGCTCATGAGTTTTTCTTCCTCAGGTCTTGGCAGGTAGTTTGTCAAGCTGATCTTAATCAGATCACTGTGTAATTACAGAGGGACTGTCAGGATATTTTTGGTTGTCATCTTCTAACAAAATGCAGATTGCGTGGCATGTATACATAGAATTACTCTGTAATTCAAAGTAAATTGACATTTAATTTCAATTTAATTACGCAGGAATTACAGACATGACAAGATACAGTCTAATTAGGAAGCAAAGTATAAGAATCTGTTTATGGAATGAAAATCCATATTATGTCACATTTTAACAGAATCAAAATCATGTCTTTGAATTTTTGTGAAACATATATAATGACAACAGTAATAATTAAAACTGCTTCTGGGCCATTCACCAGGTGCATACATATTATCTTATTTAATTCTAGCAGTAACTCAGCCAAGCTGGTGTGATCATTTTCATGGTAGTGAAAGGAAAACTGACATTTGGAGAAGTTAGTAATGTGCCCATTGTCACACAGCTCCAGAGTGGTCAAGGGGAAATTTAAGTTCGTTTGTATTGGACTCTGAGGCCCATTCGTAGGAACGCCGTGCTGCTGCCTCAATTTCACTTCTAGGGAGAGGAGGAGTTATGGGATATAGTTCCGGGTGTTGGCCTTGGCAGCCAGCTCCTTCTGGAGCTGTGACCCAGAACACTGAGCATGTTTTCCTCCTTTCCCTTCCCCTGCACCCTCTCCCTTCATCTCTCCCTTTCTTTTCACTCACTTAACAGATGTTCATCCAAGTGGGCATCCACTCTGTCGGGCATTGTACTGGGTGCTGGGTGTTAAGTGCCAAGGGCGGCTGACAGTGTTATGGCCTTGTGGGGCTTCCTCTGCCTGCCCTTCCATACAGTACATCCCAAGCATCCTGCTCGACAGCTGGTGTGAATAATGAACCCCAGCTAGTCAGCTGCACAAGCAAGTGTCAGGAGAATCCAATCATATGGCGACAGACACAAGCAGGTGGGAAGGGGACGCCCAGAGCCCATTTGGTGGAAGGTTTAGCCTCAGGATGGTCTTCCCCACACTCAGGGTTTACGGAGCTTTCACCTTTCCTGGAGCTTTCCATCAAAGCTGAATTTTGGCGGGGGCGGGGTGTGTGTGTGTGTCTGATCCCTACCCTTGTACAGAACAAATCACAACCTGGGCCACTTCCTACCTTTCCAAGAACCAGGCCTATCTAGCTTCAGCGACTGCAGATTTTCTTTCTTTATTTTATTTTATCTTATTTTTTAAGACAGAGTTTTGCTCTGTTGCCCAGGCTGCAGTGCAGTGGTACGATCTAGGCTCACTGCAACCTCTGCCCCCAGGGTTCAAGCAATTCTCCTGCCTCAATTTCCTGAGTAGTTGGGATTACAGGAGCGTGCCATCATGCCTGGCTAATTTTTTGTATTTTTAGTAGAGACAGGGTTTCACCATGTTGGCCAGGCTGCTGTTGAACTCCTGGCCACAGTGATCCGCCCGCCTCGGCCTCCCAAAGTGTTGGGATTATAGGCATGAGCCACCACACCTGGTCGCAGGATTTTCTTTCTAATGAATTTACTAATTTCCTTCAACCTAAACAACTTCTTTTTTTTTTTTTTTTTTTCTTTTTTGAGAACAGAGTTTCACTCTTATTACCCAGGCTGGAGTGCAATGGCGCAATCTCGGCTCACTGCAACCTCCACCTCCTGGGTTCAGGCAATTCTCCTGCCTCAACCTCCTGAGTAGCTGGGATTACAGGCATGCACCACCATGCCCAGCTAATGTTTTGTATTTTTAGTAGAGACGGGGTTTCACCATGTTGACCAGGTTGGTCTCGATCTCTTGATCTCATGATCCACCCGCCTTGGCCTCCCACAGTGCTGGGATTACAGGCTTGAGCCACCGCGCCCGGCAGTAAACAACTTCTTTAGCTTCTGCTCTCTTGTTCCTCCTGTATCCCTCACTTAGTTATGATCCCTTCCACGGGTGTCATACTTTATGCTTGGTCAAAGGCTTTCCCTTAAAATATCTCATTTGATTCTTAAGCACAAACCTGTGAAGAAGTCAAGTTAATATTTTAATAATATCCAGCGGGGAAGCCAGTAACCAGAGATGTTGGAGACATTCATCACCTTCCACAGTTTGTCAGTGGTAGGACTGGTTTCAGACTCAGCTCTTCTTGGGTTAATGCCAACTTCTGTCTAGAACATCAGCTGCTGGTCTTTCACTGAAGCCTTCTTTCTTCTTGTTACCTCAGATTTCAGCATTTGTATATCACCTATATAATTGCTTATTTAATTTTTTCTTTAAACCGATTTTAAAATATTTGAATATATTTATTTTAAAAGATAATTTCATATGACTCCTTCCAATGGACAATTAGCACTTGATAGAGAAAGTAAATATAAATCCAAATATAACAAAAACGAGAGATTATCATTAGATCACAGCTAGTCACTGTTGCTTTCTGAAGGTTCCTATCCTGCTGCCAGCTCTTTGTTGACAATTGAAACTTGCAAGAGTAGGAGGGCTATTAAATGTCTACTAACACTAAGCAGAGAGTTGCTCCTTCATTTGACAGGTAGCCCTGAAAGAGAATCAAAAGCAAAAGACAGTTTCTTCACTATGCAGTACAATGTTTTTGGATGCTCTGCCTGTATCCTACTCAAAGCTCCTCAAATCACATACTGTGGTAAACACTGTGCTGGCCTAACCACGCTATGTCACATAAACTTAACCTCACTTATCCCTACCAAGAATGTCTAGTAGGTCACATCTTGACTTCGAGGTTCAGTAGAAAGATATTAACCTGGTGCACAGTAACCCAGTGCCTGGGCCTGAATCTTTCTGGGCCTTTATCAGCCAGCTGGGGTAGGTGACCTTGATTTATTATAGAAATTTTACAGATTCATGTGTCTTACAGAGAAATACATCTTATAGAAAAAGTGGGCTTCTCTGGGGCTTGGGAAACCTTGGTGAGATTACCTAACCTCTCCAGGCTTAGATTTTAGCTTTCCATCAATCAGACTTTCAAGGTTTATATTTCGTTTGCTTATGGAAAATAAAAGTTCCCCATGCTAAAAAATGGAGCATTTTGAGAAGGACGTCAAGTGTCTCCTTGAAAACATGTCTTGATGAAATGTAAATGATGATGTAAATGAATCAAACCCAATGGATTAATCAAATCATTAACATATCAATCATTAACAAGTGAATTTTATTTTTTAAAAATCCAAAGAAACTGCTCCTGCAGATAGATCAGACATTCATATATTATGCTGCCTTAAATCTTTTCTGGAACAAAGAAGGATATAAATAAATAAACATAAATTAATAATATAATAATAGCAGTCTTGTCCCTCATTGTAATTTTAGATTTGGAAGTGAAGAAAAGACTTAGGAATAGAAAACAATACTTCTGTTTGTTTGATGTACTCAATCTGAATACAGACAGGGAGTTCCATACATCTAATACATGGCCACAATTGTAGTTCCTAAAATCCTCACTGCCTGTTCAATTGCTTTCTTAGCCTCATGAAAATGAAATCTAGGAGGAAGCAACTCTCTTCTAAGAATACACTTAGAATTCATCTTTAACGTGCAGGAGATAAAAATCAGAGAATGCATTGCTCTACTTTTGCCTTTCCATCAGTTTTAAAAGATTGTGTGTAAACAACAAATCTGAACATGCAAAGAGGTTAATCAAAAAAAGATCAAAAGCAATGAGAGTCTCTCCACATGGAACACGGTGGCATGGGGACAAGAGCTCTGCAGAGAAACTATTTGTCAGGAACAGGTGAGGACAGAGAGAACAAGCAAAGGAGAGAGCAACTCTAATGAGTAGAAAGCTATTCACCAGGTCACACATTCCCTGCCCTTGGAATTGGGAAGGAAACCTATCATTCTGCCCCATGCCAGAATGAGGGGAAAAGCATCTGCTGTCAGCCCTGCTTGCCTTTGTGCAGGGCATGGGAGTGGGATTGGAGAAAGGGTGAGGTCCTCCTCCGTCTGGTAATGCTGAAGGCTCAGTCTGCAAGGTGGCAGTTGTGGGAACTCAAGAAGCACACTGTGCTATTCAATTAGAAGCAAAAATGTCAAGTTATTTTGATCATATCTCAGTAACCCCTCTCACTTGGCAGCCTCCCGTCTTTAATTTCACTCTCTTGCCTGGTTACCTCAATAAGAAGATGCCCCATTCTCTCTGGATCTGAGACTCTTGCCTCCCTCTGTCTCAATTCTCAACAGTTGAGAGGATATGCCATGTCCTAGACCTATGAGACCACAAAGGTACGCTCTCTGATACCTGCATAGACAGGCTGGTAAGCGGTGTTTGTCTTTCAGTGAGAGTAGCGGGGCTTAGCGTGAACAGGGCAGCTCATGCTCTGTCGAGAGCAGGCAAGTTGAAGAAATTGCTAACCTCGGAGTCTGCCCAATAAAAGGCTTCTGTGGGGAGGCTTCCATCAGCTGGAACAGCTCCCAGTTCAAAACCCTTGCCAGGTCTGTTCAAGAACCTGACAAAGGAAGTGCAGTTCAGGTTTTAATGAGTATGATTTACACAGTGTGCTATCTCTCCCCTTGAACCTACCTCCCTAAAGAAAATAAAAAGGATTTGCATTCTGAAGGGAGTCTTAATTACCTGAGATAAGAAAAGATGCTCAGAAGAAGTATTTAGGACAGGAAAGCAGGTATGTAAGAAAATGTGCATCCTCAGGTCACATGCTAGCCATCTAAAGCAAAGCCATAGAATTGACACTCAAGCCACATTTCCATTTCCTGTCCTTGTCCCTGGCCCAGTCTCATGGCATCTTTGCTCATGGATCCTAGAATAATAAACTGAACACTTCTCTTCAGCCTAGCACTCCTGGCAGTCCCTGCTCATCAGTTGGAATTGGCATGGGAGATAAAAGCGAGAGGTAATTCTTTTGCACTCAGAGCAGATACTGTTTGAGGCTGGGTGAGACAGGAATACACTCCAGAAGTCTTCAGAAGGCCTTGTTGACTCTCCGTCACCACCATGGAAATCCCGTGTTAAGCAATCTCTTTACTTACACAGGAGGCCATGTTGCTATTGACCACCAGACCCCAAGGGAAAATTGATTCAGATGGTAAGTGTGGGCAAAATGGACTGATCTGGGAGTCCGCGAGTCTGGATTCTAGTCTTGGTTCCTCCATTTCTTTGTTATAGAACCTTGGTCAAGTTACTTAATTTCTCTAGACCTTCGTTTACTTACTGTTAAATAATCTTCCAAATTCCATCATTGTGGAGTCAGAAAAGATAGTAATTATGCCCATATATTAGAGGTTCAAAATGAGATATAATATGTATGTCTTGGGTAAACTCAACATCACTTCACACATGTACAATGATTCCTCTCTGGGTTTTTCCAGAGGTTCTGTCCAATGCTATGGAAGATTGAGGAAGCCTGTTTTGCGAATTTCTAGTATCTTCCTGAATCCAATGGAAAAAATAAGTTCAGTTGTAAATCTGCATATTTCACATAATGGAGGGTTGTTTTTGTGCCAAAATAAAAGTTTTCTTATTTCAGAACTTGATGGAAATAAAATGAAGGCTACAAGAACATTAAACGTTTAACCTATGATTTTCTCGCTCTTGTGAAAGATTTAAGAAAATAATGCATTGTCTTCTGTTGTCCTTTGTCTATGCATAAACATTTCTTTTTACTATCCAAGATAATTTCAAGACCAGTAGGAATAAATATTGCCACTCTGTTACAAATGTGCTAAATTCATGTTTTAATAAACTGAATTTATGCTGCCTGGTTCTTGCAAAATTAGAAATTATAAACATATGCTTTCCAGGAAAAGTAGTCATTTGCCTCACTTTCATCTGGACTAAAATGTGATCGTTTCCCCAGCAAAGATAAAAAAGGCAGGGCTATATTTAGCACTGCTTGATGATCCTGGGGCCAGCTGGCAGCAAAGAACGTAAAACGGATGTGGATGCCGGGTGTGGAGGTAGCCTCAAGACTGGACTCTTAAGGAAGGCCTCCAGGGCTCCCCATCTTAGGAGATCTGCGGAATCCATCTATTCTTTATCTTTGACTTTGCCTTTAGGGTTTCTGAATGTCTTTTGAAGTAACTTTTCTTTTTCTTTTATTAAGTAGTTAATTCCACTAAACACGTTTTAACTTTTCATTTCAAATCAGGAGTTTCTGTCCTTATGTATTTTGTTTATTCAGAAGAACCATTAAGTTTGAATTATCTGTGAGTCTAGTAGTGATTGTCGTCCAAAACTTTATGTGGGCCAGGCGTGGTGGTTCACGCCTGTAATTCCAGCAATTTGAGAGGCCGGAGTGGGCAGATCACCTGAGGTCAGAAGTTCAAGACCAGCCTGACTAACATGGTGGAACCCTGTCTCTACGAAAAATACAAAAATTAGCCGGGCACACTGATGGGTGCCTGTAAACCCAGCTACTTGGCAGGCTGAGGCAGGAGAATTGCTTGAACCCGGGAGGTGGAGGTTGCAGTGAGCCAAGATCATGTAATTGCGCTCCAGCCTGGGTGACAGAGTGAGGCTCTGTCTCAAAACAACAACAACAAAAAAAAACTTTATGTGAAAACAGTGATCCTGAGAAGCCAAGCAGATAGTTAAATCTTATCAGTGAAGTAGTGTTTTGAATGTGTTAAGAGACTTCTTTCAAAGCATGGTGAATCCTTTATAAAAGAAATTGTCACTTCCAAGTAATAATTATTCTTCATTTCCATAATTATATATCTAGATTAAAGCTAGAAACATATCTGAAAAAGGTTGCCAATGGAGAGAAAAATGTTGCTCAACAAATAAGAATTCTATTTACAATGTGAAGTTGCACTGCTGTCATTAATGGAAAGCGACTCCAGTCCTTGTGTTACTAAAAAGCACCAGGTAAGTCCCTGGGACTGGCTTCCAGCAAAGAGGGACATGTCTGAGGGAAGAGGGCAAAAGCAGATTCCTAGAACAGAAAACTGTGTGCATGAACCACCTGCATTCCAAGAATTTTTCCACCCAGTCAGTGAGCCCGAGGGAGTGAGCAAATTTGTATGTGCGTATTGGTATATGTGGGCCTCTGTGCATGCATGGGTGAGCATGCACAGATGTGTGCATGTGTGTATGTTGAATTGTGTGCACGTGTGTATATCCTGTGGGCTTGTCTGTATGATTTTGTGCATGTATATGAGTGTGGGTGTTTGTACATTTGACCTATATATGCATGCATGTGTGTTGATTTGTATGCAGATGTGTATATATTGTGGGTTTGCCTGTGTAATTGTGTGCATGTGTATGTGTGGATTTGCATGGACATGCATGTGTGAGCATGCACAGATGTGTGCATTGTGTGTGTTGAATTGTGTGCACGTGTGTGTACTTTGTGGGCTTGCCTGTGTGGTGTGTGCATGTGTATAAGAGTGTGTGTGTATGTGTGTAACCACGTGTAGATGCCTACATCTGTCTGAAGGTGGTGAGTGGACGGAGGGAAGGAAGGAAGCTCTCTTTTATGCCTTTTTTCAGTGCAGATCAACTTCTACAGCTGCAAAGTTAATGAGTCTGGCATGGTGCTTTTTCTAAAGTATAACTCAGTTCCCAGACTCACAGAATTAGAGGGAAAGCACAGGAAGAAAAAAGAAGATTAGTAGGTTTAGTAGAAGGTGAGTTGCTATTACTATATTCTGTAAACATGAAATTGTCCCATTAAAATGCTTCTGAATTAGGGTGATATAGTCCTAAGGAAAAAGGTTTATGAAGAACCTCCTCAGAGATGACGAGAAAAATCTCAAAAAACAGCTAGCATTGATTAGAAAGCCATGGCCTGGAGGGTTTAGGGCAACGCTGGCCTTGGAAACACAGTTCATGCTGAGTGATGAGATGGGGAACAGTTCCATGTAAGCCAGTTGGCTGGTGCTGGGCTTCACAACACGGCATTTGAAGACGTTGCATGTCTCGTACTTAGATGCTGAGTTTTATTTTAGCAGCCCAGGATTTGAATTCCCAGCTCCATTATTTACTTGCAGAGAGACTTTGAGCAAGTTACTAAATTTTGTCTGAACCTCAGCTTCTTCATCCATAGAATGAAGATAGTGATACCTTCCTCTCAGGCGTGTTGTGATAAATTAAATGAGAGAAATCAAGCGTCATGAAATGTCTTCCCCCTTCCCTTATGGATTCTATTCTTTGGTGAGCAGTTTTACAAGAAATAACTGTCAAGAAAGAGGTTCCCTTATATTACCTAGTTATCACTCCCTGCAGGAACTGTCAGGAAATTCAGGAGCACCACAGTCCTTTGAGTTATGGCCATCTTTAATCTAATCAGGATCAATAAAGAATCGTTTAGCCCCTGGTGCTGTCTGTGCTGTGTCCCCGGGGGTCTCATCCCCAGTCAATACACATTTAGTCAGTGGTATGTAAATAAGGGGATGTCAAGCAAGAAAGGGCATTGCGGTTCCAGGATCAGGAGACGCCACTGGCCCTTCCACTCCTGGTTATTAATCTCTAGATTTGTGTCAGCAGAACAGTGCCTTTTACAGAAAACACCAGCTTTCATGTCTTGCAGAGGTTAAGAGCATGGCTTTTTGCCTTAGCCTGCCTTGATTCAAATCTTGGCTCTGAAGATTACCAGCTAAATGATCTTACCAAATTATTTAGTATCTCTGGCTTCAGTTTCCTCATCTGTAGAATTATAATAACAATGCTTATAAGATTGAATTAAATAAATTTATATGTATAAACTGGCTGGTTCACAGTAATAAACAAACATTTGCTTTGACTATTAGATGATGATGGTTTTTGTAAAAAAAATTCCCGATGCTAGTCTGTGGGCATATCTTTGGTCTGCTGAATGCATTTGAGGAGATATGGAGCTATGAAGCCTGGAACATTTTTGGATAATGTATCCCACAGTCCTAGAGCCAAAAGTCTTACAGCTACCCCAGCCAACAACCTTAAAAATAATACCTAGACCGAACTGAAAAGGAAAAAATTATAGGAGATTGTTTCTTTATGGCAGCCTGGCAATATTGGTTTATATTCCTCTATATACTCAGTAGGGGAAAATAAGGAATGCTTTTCTATTACTTTTTTATTTCCAACCAGTCTTCATCTCCAAACTCACAATCAATCAACACATCCATCAAGAATCTTGCTGCCAATGAAATGAAGAACATATTTTCCTTTTATAATCAAGCTGTATGGTCTCGTGGTTAAAACTACATGCTTTGGAGTTAACTGCATCTGAGTTTCATCTGAGACAAATTACTTGAACTCTCTGAAAGTCCATTTCCTCATCTTTAAAATGGGGTAATGATGGTGCCTGCTTTGCAATACTGTTGTGAGGATTACCTGATAACATGCACATAAGCCTCTCAGAACAGGGTCTGGAATCTACTAATCATTTAGTAACTCTTGATTTCTACAATATTTTCAACATAGTGCCAAGTGGGGCTTGGAGCTGGAAGTCCACAAATATGAAAGGCATCAAGTGAAGTTGTGAAGAACCTGGCCAGCCTCCAGGCTGGAAAACTCACCGCTGTCATCTCAGAAAACAAAGCCCACGCAGAGGTTGTCCTTCCCAGCATATCTCCCTGTAGGACAGAATCTGCAAAGCCAGGAGCAGGACTGGCTACATGATTTGCAGGGCCCAGTGCAAAATGAAAACATGAGACTTCTTGTGCAGAAAGTATTAAGGATTTCAAGAAGGCAGCAGCACAGCCTTAAACAGAGTGTGGAGCCCTGCTGAGCCCCGCACCCTGTGCAGCTTCTCAGTTTGCATGGCCCTGAAGCTGGCTGCAAGGAGTGAGGGAGAGTTAGGGGGAAGGAGGGTGGGAGAGAAAATCAGTTCTACCTTAGGAAAAAAAGTCGAGTTGGTTTTAGAGCACAAGAGCCACGTGCAAGTACACCCACGCTGGAGCCCACCTGGGGACACACATTCATAAACCTGCTTCTTGAGAGGTGTGTCCCTCACTGTGTGGAGGACAGGCAAGCCAGGGGCTGCTCATTTGTTTGACTTTGCAGTTGCCAAAAGCAAGGCCAGCATTTTAGGGCCACAGTGCAAGATAAAATTTACAGGCTCTTTCCAGCAGTCTGTGCTTTACTCAGGGTTAATCCAGTTTATTAGAAGAGTAGCAAGGACGTGTGAAAGACGCCTTGGAAGGACTCCATGTCGCAGCCTTGACTCCTCATAAAATGGGTTGTCCCCACCAGTCCCTGGCACAACTTCTACAATACATTAGCCCTAGGAGGCAGAGGCAGGCTCCCTGCCAGTCCCCCAGCACTCAACTTCATTTGCTGTGGCTGAAGCACCGGTACTGACTACCCTTAGGACGTTCGTTTTCCAGCAAATTCCCAGCCTGGGATAGAAGGGGGCAAGGGCTTTGTGGGAAAATGTACTGGGAGCAGGGGGAGGGAAGGCCTCTGGGGTTGGGGAGCTGCGGGGGAAGGCGCTGGAGGGAAAACACTTTGAGAGAATGAGACTGGGCAGAGCATGTTATTAATCAACACACCGGTAATTCTCCTTGCCAAGAATACTCACTCCTAAGCTGCCAAAAGACCTGATGGAGGAGTTGCTATCTGAACTCCAAGCAAGTATTCACTCATGTGGTTAGTTAGAGCAATTAAAAACAATATACAGGTTATGGTAGAGAATAATGTATCCCATGGTCCAAAGTCCTTTCAAATACCAATGATTGATGATGCCTCAGTTCATTTGTGTAATATGAGGAATGGTATTACAGTTCTTCAAAACACAAAATGGAGTTCCCTCCCCCATGCCATCTCAAGAACTGCACCAGTAAAGAAATATCCCTGTTGCTTTTTATGTCACCTTGATGCTTGGAATGAATTGACAAGGTCCAGCAGAATTCATCTCTTCTTCAAACCTTTGTTGCAATATCCATGGGATTCAACTGTGCAGCTGAGACAGTGAATGGGGTATGCTAATCCAGGTTTACTGAGACCTAAAATCCAGGTGTGTGCTTTCGAGCTTATATGCCTTGGAAATTTTTCTGCAGAGTTCCATGCAGTCTGTGTAAGGCAGAATTGGCTATAAATGACACCTGCTATGAAAGGTACTCAGGCTTCTTTGTGGAAAGGGCGGCCCATTCGTAGACAGACAATGGATAAAGAATTGCTGGAACTGTGCTTACCTCTTCTTTTTGCCATTGTAATTTTGTGTCTGAAGAACATTTAGGACCTTTTTAAGAATGTTTTACTCTTGCCAAGAAGAAATGGGTTTCTGAGGCTTTTGGGTTTGCAAATTATGGTTTCTGTGTTCATTTTTCAGAAATTAGTGTCTCAAAAAATATTTTAAGAGGGTTTTGCTTCAAAGATTCTTGCTCCCTGAACACAGTAATTTATGGCTGACATAGATTATAGAAGACCTTTAGAACTCCTCTAAATAAAGGTACTAGAGACCATAACAAATAGGATGAACCTATGCAAGATTTGCTTTAAATCATTCTGTGAATCAAAGCTATTTAATGAACTCTCTACCAAAAGATTATTGGGAAAAACTTCTTTGCATTGGTTGGAACACCCCAAAATTAAATATAATTTATACTTGCATTACAAACAATTGTTTGTTCAAGCGAGAGACTAATGTAAGTCAGAATAATGAACTGCATAATCTGTTAGAATATAAAAGGTGATAAAGTGTGTTTTTACATCAACTGTTTATCATAAGAAGCACAATGAATTGCAAAAGATTATTAAATCCAGGCTGCTGCCTAGAGTGATGGTAAAGTTGAGGAAACCTGGGAGAGAAGTGGGGTCCACAGGGAAATGCGAGGCCAGGCACTGCCTGCGTTACAGCCTTGACAGCCAGCCCTCCTCCCCTCGGGTTTGTTTCGGCCCTGGAACTGGTCCTCTCCAGGGTGAGCGGGGGAGAGTCAGGTTGAAGAATGTTTCATTGATGGATTTACTATAAATTTACTCGATCTGGTAATGATGAACATTTTGATGTTTGTTGATCATTTCAGCATTTTGAACATACTGGTCTTTTTTTACTATAAACAATGCTAAAATGAACAACCGGTATGTATGCCTTGTACACTTTTCGGGTTTATATGTCCTTAGAAGAGCCAAATTCTTGTTGTGTCAAGGCGCATGTGCGTTTCACACTGCCAATTTGCCTTCCAAAGAGGTTGTACCAATTTATACACCTGCCAGAATTTTATGAGAATATCTATTACTTCACACACATGCCAACATAGCATGCTATTCAACTTTTGGATCTTCATTCATCTTTTAAGTGAAAATGGCATTGCAGGATAGTATTCATCCGCATTCATTTTCTTATCAGTAAGCCAAATACCTTTTTATAGGTGACAAGACCATTTTGTAATTTGTTTTTCTGTAGACTCCATTTATGTTCTTCATTTTAATTTTTGGTTGCTGGTCGTACTAATTTTCGAAAGCTCTTTATCTATTAGTAAATTTATCCCTTTGTCTATCGTGTATGTTGCAACTCCTTTTCTTAATTTTTCACTTGGTTCCTTTATTAAGATACTAGTGCTTTATTTTGCAATGCACACATTCTAGGCAGTAACATTTTCAATCATGCTAAATGTGCTAATTTTTTAGAATGTGGTGAGGACCCTGTGGAATAATAATGGGAAATGCCACCCATTCAGTATGTGGGGTCCTTTCCTACCTTTAGCACGTTTTCCTCAACATGGCGACTTCCAGGAACATCTGGATAGGTGTCACCACATCTGACATTTCACACACCATCCATGGCTGTCATAGGTTGTGCTCCTCAACAAACAGACTCTGTGGCAGCACTCTATGTATAGGAAGTTCATTGTGAATTGCTTCTGAGAATAGCATTAGTGAGGGGAAAGCAGGGAAGGGGACCCTCAACTGATCCCACAGGGAACCCCAGAGCTGGGATGGATCTTCAGATGTGTCTCAACTACAGTCAAGGTAGAAGGGGCTTATACTCTGCATAAATCAGTTCCTGAATGAGGGATGACCCCAGGGAGGGAAGGCACCCTTGGGTGTGGAAGCTCCCTTCAGCTGAGACTAGGCTGTGAGATTTCAGCTGCAATGCTTCCAGCAACTGGAAACAATCCGTGGTCCTGAAGGGGAGGACCTAGGCGGCACGCCCAGTACCCACTCCACAGTCTCTTCCGGCTGCTGCCTCTCAATTTAGACCGAGTTCTAGAATCTTTAGGCTTCAGAGCTTTGCCAGCTTATGCTCTCTTCAGTTTTACGCTGTTTAAATGCCTTTTTAGTGCATAAAGGGCCAGCCACGCACCCATTGGTCTGACAGAGAGGTTTTTCCCCTCTTCTCTCCTGGGGTCTTTATGGTTCTTTGACACCTTGCACAGAGATGTGAGTATGCTGTAAAAGCTCCCATGCTTGCAAATAAAGTGAACCAGACACAGTAATTAAAAAGATGAAGATGGCTGCAAATTTAGGGCTTTTAGGAGATTTTGTGTTTCAGTGGTGATGGGAGGAGAAACCGGATCATACTTAATTAGCCTCAAGTCCCAGGCGGCCTTTGCTTTTCCATGCCTGTTACCCACTGAGCGCCATCACACCGCTGAGCTGGAAGCTCCTTTCTGGACGGTTTGATAGGCATTGCAAATCCTCTCAGAGGGCCCCTTTCAGAACCCACAATAGCACGCCTAGCAAAACATCACCACGTGTGTGTAGTACCACTTCCTTTTTAGGGCTGCTGGCTCTTACTGGAATCAGGTTTTCCTGGTGCTTGCTTTGGCTCCTGGCCACCAGCTGCTCCTGTGCCTGGAACAGGGCAGACAATGAAGATTGGAGATCGTAGCAGATGCCACTGGTGGCCTGCCCACATCCCCTGGACGGGCCCTGCTCTGTAGACTCCCACGGCTTTGCTGGGTCCTCAGAGTTAACGACCCTGGAGGCAACCTTATTCAGTAACTTGGATAAATACCCACCTTCCTTGCCCCAGAGTGGGGCCAGTCTGAGGCTTGCCGTATGCAGTTCTCCAGGCGCTCCGGCAAGATTGCATCCCGCTTGCTCACAGTGAAACCTGCTTATTAACACACTGTATTTTGGCCTCCTTCCTTTCCCCTACTTCTCTCCCCTACTCCCCTACTGCTATTTCCTGGGATCACTTCCCAACTCAACCACCAGCTCTCAAATCCTTATCTGCGAGAGCCAGACAAGTGTCAAGGTGTTATCGTTGCCAGGCAAAGGGTTCCATCTGGGAAATCATGTTGAAAAGTATATGTCCTGCTTTCTCCCCAGTCTTGTCCTTCCAGAGCAAAAACATTCAACCAACCCACAACAAGCAGACAAGAACAACAGCAATAAAAAATCAGCAACATCTGTTATGTTATCCACAGAGGACATGTCCTAATTGTCTGAACTGGTCTATGCAAATGTATTAGTTCTTACATTGCTGGCTTCAAAACTACTTTCCAGGCAAAATTCCAGCCACCCTTTCTACTGATTCTTAACTTGCGGTTTGCATAATCTTCCTGATTCTTGACATCACACCCAGAGCATTGTCAGCTTATATCCACCAGGAAAGAAGGGAAAGGGGGTCTCTGGTGATGAGTCCAGTATTACTTCCAGCCACTCAGAGCCTGATTTTGATGAAGTGCATCTAATTTTGAATGTGCAATTATTTTCTCTATGTCCATATCAATACTCCGAGCTGATAGAGATTAAAAGGGGAAAACAGAGCTCGAGAGTTTTACAACTCCTCCTGGAGTTGCAATGTGTATTCCTATCTGTCTGTTTGATTGGAAATTCAAATCATCTCACATTTCAGGCAATTGGTAGCCTCATAAGATATGGAATCTGACAGTTTATGGCTCAATCTGTGTCTTGCTGTCTTTAAAGGAAAGGTAGTAAAAATTGAAATGACGGAAAACAGATAAATGCCAAAGTCCTGGGATAGTGCATTTTATAACGATTACTTCTGCTGCAAAGTGCTTGATCACATCTGCTGCAAAGTGCTTGAAAAATGGCTCTGGAAGGCTGCCGGTGCCGCAGAGCTCACACAGTGAAGCGGAGCTGGACAGGAGAAGACATGAGATGTGAGCCTTTCCCACCGCAGATTCAGCTTGTGTTGATGAGTGTGACTGTTCCTTTCTCCCTTTTGTTTTTTGTTGCAGCTGTTCTGCATCTTTCAAAGCACACGAGATTCCTGTCTATCTCCACCCAGCTTAGGAAGGAAAAAGGAAATGGACAGGGACAACAGTCAGCAGGGCTGGCGTGTGTGCCGGGGAGAGCAAGGTGGAGAGATGTGCAAATCGCAGCAGCAGCTCTGATTTTTGTGGTTATCATTTGCTTTGATATTGGATCCTTGTGGTAACTTTGTCTGCCTGGTAGGTTGGGGGGTGCAAATTAGAAATTCAAGCCTTGATTATATGACTTGAAATGATTAAGATAATCATAAGAAAGAATTAATAATAATTGTTAAATTGAGTATGAACCAGGGACTGTGCTTAGTGCACTATGCAGAATACTTTACTTAATTCTAACAACCCTCAGTGGGAGGAACTAATATAGTAGTATTCCCATTTTAAAGATGAGGAAATCAAGGTTCAGAGAGAACACAGGAGGTGCTCAAATGAAATTGAGGTGATCGGACTTCATGTGCTGTGGTCTGACTTGAGTTAGAGCTGTGTTGAATCTAGTGCAACTTTTTCCCAACCAAGGGAGGGAATGGAGTGATGAGCCTTGCCTCTCTCTTTTCTAGGTGTACCCTCCTCTACCACCCAGACTCCTGGTCTCTTTGATTTCACTCCTACCTACCTAGCTGGCTCTCAAGTTCCTTCTGCTCATTAAGCTATGAGTAGCTCACAATGCTTGACACGAGGCTTCTTTCAGGGATTTTGCATTTCCACCCATACTAAAACCAATGAGCTCCAAGGATCACTTTATGGTGTTAGGGGATGGTTGGACAGTTGAGCCTTGTATTAATTTGGGTTCCTCCACAAACCAACTCTGTGTCAAGAATGTATTGGGAGGTGAAGGAGACCTTGGCAAGGGATTGAGGGTGGAATGGGAAAGAAAGCAGCCATTGAAACTTGCTGTAACCAGCAGTCACCTTTGTAGGCTAATGGAGTTTCACCCCCTCTGGGAAACCCTGGTAGACATCTGTTCTTATGACGAAGCATGCACCTCAGAATTATCCTGTTCAGGGGGCCAGGAAACTTGCATATTCATACTTATTCCCCTGGTCATGGTTGAGGGCTGTGTTGGGGAGTGTTAATTCCCTGCACCTTCTGGCCTCCCATACAGGTGGCAACATAAGCTTCCATGGCTAGAGAAAGCCTCAGGCAGAGAGAAGCAGGTGCCGGCACTGGGAAATCAGGTCAGAATTTACTGGCACAGAAAGGACCAGGGGATATGGTCAGGGATTGAGCTACTGCTTGACCTGCTGCAAGCTTCTTTGGAGTGCTTAACACCACAGGCCTTGAAGTTAGGAGTTTCAATCTTAATGGGCATCTCCCTTAGCTTCTAGGGGACACCAACACGTTTTTGCCTTCTAGGCAAAAAGATAGTTAAAAGAATAAAAGGTGATTATTGGATACAACTGGGCATGGTGTTCAGTGTGTGTGTGTGTGTGATAGTGATGGTAATATAACTGTCTTCTATACTTGAAGAAAATAGTTTAAAATGGCACCAGTTTTGTGTAGTTCAAGTATTTTTTACAGCTTCCCTTTTCTTCTTAAGAAGATTTGATTTAAAGGCCAGAAGGTCCTACTATTGTCTCTAAGTCTTTTATGATACAGTTGAGATTGTCTACTGCTCCGCATGACAGTAGCCAATTCTAGGTACTCTGCTTTTCAGTGCATGCATTTATTTAAGTGACAGTAATACAGGGTCTCTGTGTTTGATTCTATATAACTACTTTAAATGACAGTTACAGCATTTTTTATCTACTCATTTTAATGATTATTTTGTGAAAAAAAAGCATAGCAAGCATTCTCTACACAGAAAACTTTGCAGCATTTATCTGAATCAAAATGATTTTTTTAAAGAAAAAAATAACTAATTCATTCACTAAACAGCTGTTTTTGGAAAGAGTACTTATTTGACTGAATTTAAATGCTACCCTCTTCTTCAGATTACTTGTGTGTGCATGTGTGTGTGTATTTGTATAGTCCAGATAGATATTAGCTATTGTTATCCATTAACAAAAAATAGGCCATTAAGAAAATTTCTAAATAGCATACTTGTACTGGATGTCTGTGGGGATTTCGGGGAAGTTGATCTCTTCAACAATCATTTCTGAATTTAGAATGTCCCCAATGTGTGTGGGTAGGTGCAGCTTGGTCTTTCATCTCCACCTTCTAAGAGACTGACCAATTGCATGACCTAGGCTGGGGCAGTTGGAAGTTCCAGGTAAGGAACTTCAGTTTTGTTGGAATGTCCCCAATGTGTGTGGGTATTTGTAGCTTGGTCTTTCATCTCCACTTTCTACGAGGCAGATCAATTGCATGAGGCTAGGCTGGGGCAATTGAAAGTTCCAGGTAAGATTTCACAGCTTGAGCCAGCAATACAAAGATAAAGCTTTGGTGCACATCCCTATCAGAGCCTCAAGCAAGAGGTGACGTGACGGTGGATATACATCGGTGATAATCACAGAAGTAGTCCTCAACCATAATGGTGTTCTGGTGATTTTGTTTACTGTTTCTTGTTCTCTGGAGTTACCTTTATATATTCACTGAAATAACCACTGAGAGATTGCTCTGAACCAGTTACTATTTAATATTTCAGATGCGATACAGAAGTAAACAAAACTGATATAGTCCCAGGAATCATTCCTAAAAATAATCAAAACCCTCTTTTTGCACCTAGGACTTTGCAAAGTGATGTTATAGGGTCTCCCAACTAGAGGCAGAATCTACTTTTTTTTTAATCCCTTTTGGAGTTAAACGTGGGTTGGCTAATAGAAATGTCACAAATGTTTCACATTCAGAAGCAAGAAAGGTATTTACTGACTGCAAGCCTGTTGTGCCTGGCACCCTGAGCACCATATGAACAAGCCTAAGCGAGCTGGCTAGAGGATAGGAGTTACATGGAAAGAAATTAAACAGCCCAACCAAGGGTCAGCCTGCTCTCTGCTGACCCCATTGATAAACTTAGATGAACAAGCGTCAGTTAAGATCAACCAAGCCTCCCTAGACCAGAGGGACCACCCAGCTATGGGCAGCTCAAATTGCCAAACTGTAGAATTATGAACTATATAAATGGTTGCTGTTTTTGGACACTAGGTTTTGAAATGATTTATTACTCAGAAAAGGTCTAGTGGGTGGGCAGTCTAATATATATTATATGTTAGGCTTATATGTATAGTCTAATATATATGTTATATATAGTCTAATATATATGTAATATTTAATATAAATATATATTACATGTATATTTAGTCTAATATATATGTAATATATATTAGACTACATATAGTCTAATATATATGTAGTATATATGTAATTTATATGTAGTATATGTGTAATATATATTAGACTATATATAGTCTAATAGTATGTATATATAGATATATATGTATATATGATATAATATATAGTCTAATATATATTAGTATCTTATATATAAAATATAAGCTGGTGAAAACTGCTATAAACATTTAAGAAGAGAAAAGAAAAAGAGCAATCAGGAAAGAGTTTTCTTGAAAATAAACTTGAATAAAGTGAGGGACTGAGCCTGTGGATGCCTGCAGAACAGGTATTTCAGAGACAGGAGACAGCAAGTGCAAATATTTTGAGGCAGGAGCAAGCTTGGTACATTCAGGGAAAGACAAGCTGGCCATGTGTGAACTGAGAAAGAGACAGAGAGCAGGAGGGAAATGAAGTGAGGGAGTGATATGGTTTGGCTCTGTGTCCCCACTGTAATCTCATCTTGAATTGTCATCCCCACGTGTTGAGGGAGGAGGGCGGTTGGATAATAGGGCGGTTTCCCCCTGCTATTCTCATGATAGTGAGTGAGTTCTCAGGCGATCTGATGGTTTCATAAGGGCCCCTTTCCTCTTCACTTTCTCTTCTCTCTCCTGCTGCCTTGTGAAGAAGGTTCATTTTTCTCCTTCCGCCATTATCCTAAGTTTCTTGAGGCCCCCCCTAGCCATGTGGAACTGTGAGTCAAACTTCTTTCCTTTATAAATTATCCAGTCTTGCCGGGCGCGGTGGCTCACGCCTGTAATCCCAGCACTTTGGGAGGCCGAGGCGGGTGGATCACGAGGTCAAGAGATCGAGACCATCCTGGTCAAAATGGTGAAACCCCGTCTCTACTAAAAATACAAAAAAATTAGCTGGGCATGGTGGCGCGTGCCTGTAATCCCAGCTACTCAGGAGGCTGAGGCAGGAGAATTGCCTGAACCCAGGAGGCGGAGGTTGCGATGAGCCGAGATTGTGCCATTGCACTCCAGCCTGGGTAACAAGAGCGAAACTCCGACTCAAAAAAAAAATAATAATAAAAAAATAAATTACCCAGTCTTGGGCAGTTCTCTAAAGCAGTGTGAAAGTAGACGAATACAGAGAGGTAGAGAGGGACCAGTAATTACTGCAGAAGATGGAACATCGAATGCATGTTTTCGGAATAAAAGTGTGTGCTGAGACACATCAATTTGCCTGAGCACCACCTGTGCTTGGCCAGACCAATGGGAGAAAATGACCCAAGAAGTCAAAATGAGCAGGTTCAGCCATCTGGAAGGGTGTGAAAGTGGTATAGGGAGGGAAGGAGAGACAATGAAGCAATTGAAAAAAGAACAGTAAAGAAAATATAATGGACAAATAACTTTATTTATATTCTACTTGCTCTTTGCTTCCCATGTACAAGTCAACAACTTTGCAGATGTTTTCCTTCCAGGAAACTTTAAAATCACATATTCGATGTCCCTTGCTGACATGCTTTTACATGCTTTTCCTCTCACCTCTCATGTAGTGATTAGTGTGTAACTAGGGACATTATTTTTAATTTTAGGTCAGGCATAAAGTGATTAGGAAGATAAATCTGTTACATGAAAGAATCAATCCTTTTACTCACTCCAAAGTCAAATTAATTTTTTTTATTCAAGTCATTGGCTCTACGAGGGATTATGGAGTTTTCTGCATTATTATCAAGTTGCAAATTATAAACAGGAAAAATTAGTACAGAATACACACCAGTGAGTTCACATATGGCAGAAATTCAGTTCCGCATGGTTAGCTTCATTAATCAAAGAACACTTTAAGCATGAATCTAGACACCATATAGTCTTGTGATAGTAATTTACAAAGGAATATTCTGGTATTCAAGAGGACTGAACCACCTTGACCATCTCCAGGGGTATAAGACGTTCAATACCATGTGACAAGTGAGGGCCAGGGACTGTGTACAAAATGGTTTCAAGAATCAGAGCTGGTAACGTGTGTCCAAATAGAGTAGTACAACAGAAAGGACCCAGGGTAGTTATCTGAAATTAAATGGTAGAGCCGCAAGTTTAAGGGTCCCTGGAAAAAACAAAATGGGCAACCAAACAGTGGGTTGCAGGGTAGTCTGAAGATAATGGAGGTCAGTAAATTGGTCGTTATGTGTTTTTCACTTGATGCCTAGGGAAATAAGATCTAAAGGAGTTGGAGGGGCTACAGGGGACCAGGGATGCTTTTCTAGGGAAGAAATTGTAAATGTGGGTACGGATGAGCTGGGGTCTTTCCTACTGCCTTAGGATGATTCAATGAGAAGACCTAGTATAGTGAGTGGAGAACATCCAGCTTCATTGTCCTCAGTGGAGAGCAGGATTGCAACAGCTTCTGGCAGATGGGATAGCTGTGGGCAAGTTGTAATTGTGCCCCACATGCTGTCTGTGGTCATGCACTTGGTTTCAGCTTGCATGGGCTCCAGAGACAGTACTGTCCAGTAGAACTTTCAGTGATGATGGAAATGTTCAGTATCTGCATTGTCCATTAGAGTAGCCTTATGTGACTGCTGAGTACTTGAAATGTGGCTAATGTGACTGAAGAGTTGAATTTTGAATTTTATTTAATTTTAACTAATTAAAACAAAAATTCAAATGTGAATAGCCACATGTAGTTAATGACTACCATCCCTATTGGCCAGCACCACTCTAGAACGTTTGCTTTTTAGGGCCTCTGCCCCTGATCTGGTGATGGGAATTTTATGGGATTTCGGGGCCTCCATGGAAGCTGACTGTCTGTTTCGTCTCTTTAAGACCTAGAATAAAGCCTAGCACAGGGTAGATGCTCAGTAAACATTTGTTGAATATACTAATTAATTAAAAGAAAGGCGATCAATCACACTTAACACTCTGAGATCAATATTTATTTCCAAAGTTTTACCAAATTGCCACCATCTTGGTTTCCCTTAGGGAATGACTCCTTGGTCACAGTGATCTATACCAAAGCTTCCCTTTGAAAGCCCCTTGCTAAGGACAGGACCAACACAGTGAATCTCCATCCTGACTGGCTTCAAATGATTCTCCCAACTCAGGCTTAGTTGCTACATATTTTAAAAGGTGTATATTGTTTGCAACATTTGTGAAAAAATTATATTGAAAGACAAAGTTAATGCATTGTAAATTCTCTCACCCTGCAGAGTACCATGATCTAGCTTTTTACCATGTGAAAATGGCTATAATAATTGCATTGACTCTGTGCCACCCACAAAACTAGACCCTTTGTAAGTAGCATTTCTAATCATGACAATCCTGCAAATCAAAATTTCTATCTCCATATTACAGATGGGGAAAAAGAGGCTCAGAGATAGTTTACTTGTCCAAGGTCACACGCCTTCCAACTAGCTGAGCTCCGTGTATCTTCAAAATCCATGCACTTTTCAGTGTTCCCCCTTGACTCAAAACACTGTAATTGCATCCTTCAAGGGACCCAAAAGCCTAGGAATGTAGACAAGAAATAAAGTTCACTGCAAATTGCTTGTTTCATGAATATATAACTAAAGAAACAAACAACCTATTATCTTAACAGTCTCCTTTTTGCGTGGGCCCAAATATAATTATATGTACTATAGAAATGATAGCCACCTAAAGCATAGTACTGCCCAGTGGAAGAAGGTGGTATTTATCCTAGATGATGAATTGCCCCCTTAGATAATCAATCTGAGAGAGCTTTGTGAAGGATGACTTAGGAGAAAGACAAGAGTTTCCATTGGGAAGCTAGAGAACAGGGTAGATAATTATTGTGGTAAGTTTATTTATGTTACCACTTTGGGCTTTTATGAGAAATCCTAAAAGCCACATCTCTGGAGCTGGAAACTTGGCAGAAAGACAAGATAAAATGTCCCATTTCTGTCCAAAGAGTTACTAACATGATGGCCATGGGAGTCATTCTCTTTCCAGAAATGATTGAGCCTAGTGTATTGTAATTAGAAGGGAGAAACAAACCTAGAATCCATTCAAGATGACTCTCTTGTCTCTCACTCGCAGCCAACTTGCAGCACCTGCTGGGAGGGCCAATGGTTTGCCTCATTTTCATCAGGACTTGGCTAATAGACCAGCAAGCTATGCAAAGTCAAGCTCTGAATGGCCTTGTTTGAGAAGAATTGGACAGGAAAGAAGAAACCTTCAGGTCACAGATCCTATTCTTCCTTTTGTATGAACTAGGAAGCAAGTCCGGAGGGGGTAGAATGACTTGTTAAAGGACCCCACGTCAGTCTCCAGCATCCAAGTCCAATCCTGGAACAGTGCCACTCTTCACAGCGAATCTGACCATGACTCTTGCTCCCCATTGCCTTAGTCCTCTCACCCGGGCCATGTTTCTGTTATATTCTTTCCTTTTCCCATTACTTTTCTACAGGCATGATTGCTCATGAATTTCCGTGCTGGGAAGCTGCTTGCCTGCTGTTTGGCATCGTAGTTGTCATCTTCCTAATCACTACCAACCCCTAGCACCCAGCAGATCCCAGTTATTTAGAGAGTACAGCTGTGTGTTGAGCCTGCTGAAATATATTGATAACTCATTTGAAGTAAGCATATGCCATAGAACTCTTAAGAAGCTTCTGGTAGAGAGGGGTACGAACTATACAACTATAGATGCCATGACATAGTTACAATGGTGGTTGTAGCTAGTATTTATTGAGCATTTACCAGGTACCATATCTAATGTCAAACATTGTGCATGTATTATCTCCCTTAATTCTCAAATTCTACCTACAAAGTGGTTACTGGTATTATCTGCTTTTTCTGAATAGGGAAACTGAAATGGAAAGAGCTTAATAATTTGTCCAAAGTCATGCTCTGCTGACTCTTAAAGCTGAAGTTTTTCCATTACTGCATTCAGGGTGCTGTGTGCCAAGCACAGGAATTCTTTTGCACTTGAAGCTTCCCAGTAATATGAGTCTCCCTGCCCTTTCCCCTGCATCTCTCCAGAGATGGAATCTTGTGCTAGAGTAAGAAGTCCAGAGTCCATGTTTCTGCCTGGGCCTGCTGGAGTCACTCAGTGGGCTTCCCCTCACACCTATAAACCCAGCACTTTGAGAGACTGAGGTGGGCGGATCACCTGAGGTCAGGAGTTTTAAGACCAGCCTGGCCAATGTGATGTAACCCCATCTCTACTAAAAATACAAAAATTAGCCAGGTGTGGTGGCGGGCACCTGTAATCCCAGCTACTTGGGAGGCTGAGGCAGGAGAATCGCTTGAACCCAAGAGGTGGAGGTTGCAGTGAGCCAAGATCACACCATTGCACACCAGCCTGTGTAAAAAGAGCAGAACTCCATCTCAAAAAAAAAAGTTGAAATTAAAAAACACAAAATGAAAGGTGAAAGAAAGTACTGAAAACATTTCAAACAAGGTTATTTCAATGTTTCATGTGCTGTGCCTTGGGCATGATTAGGAGGAAAGAGTTGGGGTTCCACACCTGGCCTAGGTATAGTAGCAGTGGTGGTCTGGGGCAGGTATGATGGAGATAATAGTAATTCTTAGAGAAGCGAGAGCTCCAAACATACTTCTAAAAGTAGAGGAAGTGGGAATGAGATGGGGGAAAGTAAAACACTCCTGAGGAACGATAGCTTCTCCACCATATATATTCCTATAGGCAGACAATCTTATTTTGTGTCCATAGCTCCTAGCATCATACCTAAGTCAGATATTGTCAGAATACTGTAATCTGGGAGAAAAAAACTCCATCCTCCCCCACCCCAAAACATATACACACACATGTACGTGTGCATACACACACACACGTATACACACACACAGGTAAGATAGGCAGGTGTCAGGGAGCTCTAGAAGATTTTATTTTCATGTGTAAGGCATTGATAAGATAGACAGAGGATCTTAGCTAGAGATGACTCCTTGGAAGGGAGAGTTCAGTAAGTCATTTATACCTTAAATATGAATTAGCTCATCAGGATATTATTCTATATTCCTTGCCCAGGATTTGGCAGAGTGACGAAGAAACATGCCAAATAGAGACTGAATAATAGTTCTGCTAGATGACTTATGTCTTGCTGAACAAACATTTCCCAGATCTGTTAGGGCATCAAAGCATCATCCGCCCTTCTCAATATTTTGACAACATAAAAATCGTCGTCATCATCGTCATCATCAATATCATCACCATCACTGTCATCATGACCACTAAGGTACTCTGCTAAAAGCTTTATATCCACCATCTCATTTTATCTGCATAACATCCCTATGAGGTAAGGCTCTAGTATTATCTTTATTTTATACATAGGGAAATTGAGCCAGGATTCAAGCACACTTTATTTGATTCCATACCCCTACTCTTGATAAACTGGGGAGACCAATTGCTACCACATACTTGTTATGGCTCAAACCAACTACCTGAAATCAAACTTCCATGAGTGTAAAGTGACATATTTGGGTTCCCCAGAAATCAGTTTTGTTAGTCTATGAAGACATATCCCCAGGTTGGGAACAGCCCTTATGAAAAGCTGCCGAAGATTTAGCTGATCACAAGCCTAGCCTGAGCCAAGAGTGTGATGTAGCTACTGAAACAGCAATTTGACACTGATTCAATAGAAGTTCAGGGTTGTAATGTTATTAAGTAACAGGTCTGTCATACTCTATTGTTCAAAACCAAAAAAATTCAGGAATATTTTTTCTTCTGGGCAATACATTTTAAAAATAAGCACGTATAAACGACAGTGTGTTAGGAGAAGCATGACAAGGAATTTTCAAGGTACTCAGCAGTACTTACTATAAGCCAGGCACTCTGCTGAGTGCTTTACACGCATTGTCTAATTTAATTTTCACAATGCCTCTAGAAGGTGTGTACTCTGTTTTTCACAAAAGAGAAAATGAGGATTAGGGTACTTAAGAAATGTTTCCTAGGTTGTACAATTGATAAATGCAGAGCTGGGATTTTATACCAGGCTTACCTGAAACCAGAGCCTAGGACACTGTCTTTAGCCAGGACCCAAAAAACTATGCAGGCAGCTATGGAGCAAGTTTAGGATGAGCCCAGAGAAAATAACACTTTGGGGAAAAACCCACTGGTTGTCTTCGGTATCTGGGTATATGTATAATGTAGATTTGTTTCATTTAGTCCACATTGTTGTTTTTCTTCTTTTTAAAGAGAACTTTACACAATGATTCTTATTCCTACTTTGCTTAAAAAATTTTGTAGGCAATACCAGACCTTCGCTTTTAGCCTTGAGAACTTCAGAGCATCTTCCCCAATCAAAGGGCATAGACTTGCCAGTTTACGATAGTGCATATAATGCCTTTCAAAATCTTTCACCTAATTCTTTTAAGTCACCAATGTGGCCCCAAGGGAAAAGGAAGGAAAACTGTTCTGTTGAGCTCCAGCGAGCAGAAGAGAGGTCAACTCCTTCAGCAGAGAAGTCCTTTCTATAAACAGTGCAAGTTGGCCGGGCACGGTGGCTCAAGCCTGTAATCCCAGCACTTTGGGAGGCCGAGGCGGGTGGATCACGAGGTCAAGAGATCGAGACCATCCTGGTCAACATCATGAAACCCCGTCTCTACTAAAACTACAAAAAATTAGCTGGGCATGGTGGCGCGTGCCTGTAATCCCAGCTGCTCAGGAGGCTGAGGCAGGAGAATTGCCTGAACCCAGGAGGCAGAGGTTGCGGTGAGCCGAGATCGCGCCATTGCACTCCAGCCTGGGTAACAAGAGTGAAACTCTGTCTCAAAAAAAAACAAAAAACAAAACAAAAAAAAAAAAACAGTGCAAGTTAAGGGTTTAGACCAAAAACCTCATGAGATTGTGAGGTTCCAATCTGTGGAAATAATCACATGGGGTTTGGATATGTCAGAGATTCTGTGCCAGGTTAAGAGACTGGAATAGATGACCTCTATGATCTCACCATTCTGGCTCTCATTTTATAGGTCCTTAATAACTGTTTTTAGGTTTCAGAGTCCCAGCTGGAACATTTTCTTGCAGGGCTATTTTCTTTCAAGAAAATAATATCTGCAGAATGGGAAAGAAAATTGGTGCTGTGTTTGCATGTTCTCTACCATGCAGGTATTATTGTCTTAATAAGGAAATATAAGCTAGAAAGAGCAGATGATTATAGTTAGTTATTTTACTCAGTCAGGATTTTTTCTGCCTATGAGTAGTTGAATGTTGTTTTCTGCCAGTTAATTTTCTTATAAGCTATTGCAAGATTCTTGCTAGTGGATATTTACGAATAACATTTGAATTCCTAGGGGAACGGGGCTTCTTTAACAGATCTAACACTGGCAACTTTGAAGGATGAAGAGACATACTTATTAAGTAAGCTCATCAAATAAAAAAGACTATTGTCGGGACAATATATAATTTTTTTGCTTATAAAATTTCAATAAATACATGTGATCATGGTTTGAGATAGTAACATGTATTATCTTTTTAGTTATGTAAATAAATTTAAACTTTAAATTTGTAATTTTAGTTACCTGTGTGGACAAATAAAATGTAACATGTCTGTAATAAAAATAACACTTTACATTTTTATTGTACTTTCCAAAGCCCTATCCCACCATTGAATTCAATTTATGCAAAACTTTTGTGTGATGTTTTTTCAGTTAGCACACATGATATTTCAGTGTAATTGGGTCATAGCCCTTAAGTTTTAGTAGGAGTGGCAAACACCAATACCTGTAGGGGTAAGGCAGATAATGTAATGAGCAAAACAGAGGCACAAGTAGGAAACAACAGTGCAAGCACATTGATAAAAGACAGTTCGCATTTGGCCTCAAATGTTCTGTGCTTAACACAGTCACTCAGCATATATTTCCATATTCTTCTATACACATTTCTGGACTACAGCTAGTAGTAGTCCTATAAGTGAATTAGCCTCTGCCGATTAGATGCCTTTGTGTATGATTTGGTAGGCTGGATTGGGGGCTTCTTTCTCCTGCTGTTTTACTTGGCAAAAAAGGTTGCAGTTTACAGAGAGCCAGCTGTAGCCAGAGTATTGGCCTTCTGGCCTCAGAGTTGCTGATATAATCAGCATTCAGAATCATTGCATTTTTGAAGAGATAGAAATCAAAATTTTAATGTGAAATAAATTGATTTTTAAAATACACAGTGAATGACATTGATTTTATAAAATATACTTTTCAGGAATAGTTTTAGATTTACTTGAAGGTTATGAAGATAGTATAGAGCGTTCCCATCTATCCTGCATCTTTATTATTAATATCATATATCTGTATGGTAAAGGTTGAGTATCCCTTGCAGAATCAGAAGCGTTTTGGATTTTGAATTGTTTTGGATTTCTGCATTATACTTATTGGTTGATCATTGTTAATTAAAAATCCAGAATACCAAATACTTCTCTAAACATTTCCTTTGAGAATCATATCAGTGCTGAAAACCTTTCAAATGCTGGAGCACTTTAGATTTTGGATATTCTAATTAGGGATGATCAACGTGCACATTTGTTAAAATTATTGAACTAATATTGATGCACTATTATTAATGAATATCTATACTTTGAACAGATTTCTTTGGTTTTTACTTCACATCCTTTTCTGACCCAAGATCCCACTGAAGATATAACATTAGATTTAGTTGTCATGTCTCTTTATGTTCCTCTTGGCTGTGAAAGTTTCTGAGATTTGCCTTGTTTTTGGTGACCGTGATAGTTTTACAAAATACTGGGAAGGTATTCTGTAGCAGGCGCCTCAATTGGGGTTTGTCTGATGTTTTTCTCATAATTAGACTGGGATTATGGGCTTTGGGAAGGAAGACTTGTCAGGCCAGACCCCTATTGATGCCAGTAGGGATGGTACTGCGTCTGCAGGACTAAGAGGAGACCCAGAGCCAGCAAAGGAGACATAGAGTTTATGGAGGACTTATATACAGGGATGTAGGCTGGAAAGAATAAGCAGTATCATTTGTAAAAAAGCTTGCAGTTTAAATAGCATTTTTTACTTAACACTGTCCACCTAGAAACCTCCATTTAACTCAAAACAGTGTTCTCAATTTCCTGAATGCCTGCATTCCAAGGAATGGGCCAGGGGTTCCAATGTCCTTCTTAGATAAGGAGTAAAACTCTGGGTTGGCCACTCTTGGATTCCTTAGTTTGGATTCTGAACCAATATTCTTCTTAGACCATAGGGGCATGCTCAGGGTATGCTTAAGTTATTGCTGACAGGTGAGGATGTACCTGTCATATAAAAGCACAGCAGCAAAGTGCCATTCTCATCACATCATATCAAGGATACATATCATAAATATGACTGATGATACTAACTGTGATGACCTGGCTGAGGTAGTGTCTGTCTGCTGTCTCCACTGTAAAGTTACCCTTACTTCCCTTTTCCATACTGTACTCTTTGGAATAAAGTCACTATGCACAGCCCACACTTATGGGATAGGGAATTATGCTCTACCTCCTTGAGAGTCGATATGGTTTGGATGTTTCCCCACCCAAAATCTCATCTTGAATTGTAATCTTCATAATGCCAATATTCCCCACATGTCAAGGGCAGAACCAGATGGAGGTAGTTGGATCATGGGAGTGGTATCCCCCATATTGTTCTAGTGATAGTGAGTGAGTCTCATGAGATCTGATGATTTTATGAGTGTCTGGCATTTCCCCTGCTTACACTCATTCTCTCTCCTGCTGTCCTGTGAAGAGATGCCATTCAGCATGATTGTAAGCTTCCTGAGGCCTTTCCAGCCAGGAGGAAGAATGAGTCAATTAAACTTCTTTTCTTTATAAATTACCCAGTCTTGGGTATTTCCTTGTAACAATGTAAGAATGAATTAATACAGTAAATTGGCACTCAAGGTAGTCGAGTATTGCTGTAAGATACCTGAGAATGTGGAAGCAACTACTGGGTAATGGGCAGAGGTTATAACAGTTTGAAGGGCTTAGAAAAAGACAGGAAAATGTGGGAAAGTTTGGAATTCTTAGGGACTTGTTGAATGGCTTGTACCAAAATGTTTATAATGATACAGATAATAAAGTCCAGGTCGAGGTGTTCTCAGATGGAGATGAGGAACTTGTTGGGAACTGGAGTAAAGGTGACTCTTGCTATGCTTTAGCAAAGAGACTGGAAGCATTTTGCCCCTGCCCTAGAGACCTGTGGAACTTTGAACATGAGAGGATAATGTAGGGTATCTGGCAGAAGAAATTTCTAAGCATCAAAGCATTCAAAAGGAAGTAGAGCATAAATGTTTGGAAAATTTGCTGCCTGACAATGGGATAAAAAAGAAAAACCTAATTTCTGGGGAGAAATTCCGGATGCCGCAGATATTTGTATAAGTAACAACAAGTCAAATGTTAATCACCAAGAGAATGGGGAAAATGTCTTTAGGTCATGTTAGAGGCTTCACAGCAGCCCCTCCCATCATGGGCCTTGAGGCCTAGGAGGAAAAAATGGTTTGTGCGCTGGGCCCAGGGCCACCACTCTCCCACTTCTCTGTGCACCCTTGGGACATGGTGGTCTGCATCCCAGCTGCTTCAGCTTCAGCCATGGATAAAAGGGGCCAAGGAACAGCTCAGGTCATTACTTCAGAGGTGCAAGCCCTAAGCTTTGTGGCTTCCACATGGTGTTGCATCTGTAAGTGCACAGAAATCAAGAATCAAGATTTGGGAACCTCTGCATAGATTTCAGAGGATGTATGGAAATGCCTGGATGTCCAGGCAGAAGTTTGCTGCAAGGGCAAAGTCCTCATTGAGAACCTCTGCTAGGGCAGTACAAAAGGGAAACGTGCGGTTGGAGCACCCACACAGAGTCCCCACTGGGGCACCACCTAGCGGAGCTGTGAGAAGAGGGCCACCACTCTCCAAATCCCAGAATGGTAGATCCACTGACAGCTTGCACTGTGAGCCTGGTAAAGCCACAGACGCTCAACACTACCCTGTAAAAACCATCAGGAAGGGAGCTTTACCCTGCAAAGCCACAGGTACACAGCTGTCCAAGGCCAGAATGTGAGACACGGAGCCAAAGGAGATTATTTTGGAACTTTAAGGTTTAATCACTACCCTATTGGATTTGAGACTTGCATGAGGCCTGTAACCTTTTTGTTTTGGCCAATTTCTCCCATTTTGAATGGCTCTATTTCTCCAATGCCTGTACCCACATCGTATCTAGGAAGTAACTAATTTTCCTGTGATTTTACAGGCTCATAAGCAGAAGGGACTTGCCTTGTCTCAGATAAGAATTTGGACTTGGACTTTTGGGTTAATGCTCGAATGCTTTATGATTTTTGGGGGCCTGTGGCATGATTGTGTTTTGAAATGTGAGAACATGAGATTTGCAGGTGGGCCAAGGGTAGAATGGTATGGTTTAGCTGTGTCTCCACTCAAAATCTCACCTTGAATTACAATCCCCATAATCCTCAGGTGTCAAGGGTGGGACCAGGTGGAGGTAATAGAATCATAGGGGTGGTTTCCTCCGTGCTCTTCTTGTGATAATGAGTAAGTCTCACAAGATCTGATGATGGTTTTATAAACATCCGGTATTTCCCTTGCTTGCAGTCACTCTGCCCTGCGAAGAGATGCCTTTTGTTACGATTGCAAATTTCCTGAGGCTTCCCAGCCATGCAGAACAGTGAGTCACTTAAACCTCTTTCATTTATGAATTACCCAGTCTCCAGTATTTTCTTTTCTCTTTTATTTTAAGATGGAGTCTTACTTTGTCACCCAGACTGGAGTGCAGTGGTGTGATCTTGGCTCACACAACCTCCACTTCTCAGGTTTAAGCAATTCTCCTGCCTCAACCTCCTGAATAGCTAGGATTACAGGTGTACACCACCATACCTGGCTAATTTTGTATTTTTGGTAGGGACAGAGTTTCACCATGTTGGCCAAACTGCTTTCAAACTCCTGACCTCAAATGATCCACCTGCCTTGGCCTCCCAAAGTGCTGGGATTACAGGCACCAGCCACTTTGCCTTGCCTGTCTCAAGTGTTTTCTTATAGCAATGTGAGAATGAACCAATACAGAAGTGAAGTAGCTACATAATTGATGTAAAATTCTTCTTTCTGAGATACTTTTGTCTTCTCCCATTTATTACTTTATTCAATAATTTCTTTACATAAGTATGAATGCATGGATATTTATTTTATATTTTGAGTTAGAAATCAATATTATGTTATTTGTTTTGTTGCTCAAATTATTTATACTTTAGCCATTGGGAGCTCTTTCAGTTGGCTACCATGTTCCTCTGTCATCCCCCCATCATTCTGTGTTTTTTGGCTTTGTGGTTTTTAGGGGGGCACTTCCTAACTTTCTAGTACCATAAGATGCTTCAGACTCATCTTGTATATTGCCTGCCTCAAGTCTAGAACCAACCATTTATCAGTTGATTTTTAAATCTTGCCTTAGAAGAAAAGCTTTTCCTTTCTTTCTTTCTTTTTTTTTTTTAAACAAAGGGCAAAACAAAGCATGTCTGTCAGCTCAATCAAGGCTGTGAACCATCAGTTGGTGAGTATGCTGATGGATTCCTTTCCAAACTCTGCAGTATCACTCTTCTGTGTCTATTGTTATCTTCTGAGTGCTCTCTCCTCACAGCTCAATTCAAATCTGCTCTTGAAGGGGCGTGGTGGCTCACGCCTACAATCCCAGCACTTTGGGAAGCTGAGGTGGGCAGATCACCTGAGGTTGGGAGTTCCAGACCAGCTTGACCAACATGGAGAAACACTGTCTCTACTAAAAATACAAAAAATTAGCCAGACATGGTGGTGCATGCCTTTAATTCCATTTACTTGGGAGGCTGAGGCAGAAGAATTGCTTGAACCCTTGAGGCAATGATTTGTAGTGAGCCAAGATCACACCATTGCACTCCAGCCTGGGCGACAAGAGCAAAACTCCGTCCCAAAAAAGATAAAATAAAATAAAACAAATTTGCTCCTATTCTCTTCACTCACACTGGTAGAGATGACTATTCATGGTTTTTTATTTTAAAAGTGGTCACGTGTTAGATAAATCAATCACTTAGAAGGCATGGTAGTGAATTCAGGTGAAATCTAGTGATCCTGTACACTCTTTTTTCCCAAAAAGAGCAGAATATTTGAAACAGAAGGTATGGATAAAATAAGACTCTACTCATAATAAAGCTGGAATGTAGTAAGTGCCCCAAGTTGGCAATGTATACATGTGAAATCAGGGCAGCATAGGATTAGAGAAAGCAGTGGAGATTCTGAGGACCCGAGAGGGACCATGAATTGTTAGGCCATGATTGATTGCTCTCTCATGATTGGTGGCTTCCGTGGAGAGCAAGACAGCGCAGGCATTGTGTAGGTGGGATAACAATCATTGAATGCTCACCACCACTCAGCATTCAATGATTGTTATCCCACAGAAAAGAGGGCTTTATGTTGACAGGTCTTCTGATTTTCAACAGAAAATTAAAGGTTTTCTAAAACCATTCCATTTTTAATTACTGACAGCATATTCCTTACCTCTCCCTCTCAAAAAAAAACCTAAAGCAATTTGAAATTTAAGCATCTTTGGGGCCACCAGTTTGAGGCCACTGCGAGGAGGAGATTACTGATGTGCTTGCAGTAGAATTTCAGGTTCCAGAAAGGTTCTGGAGGTCTTTCTCAGAGTCCTTCTTGCGGGAGACTCTGGGTCATCCTGTGTGAGCAACCGCTCCTCTCCTGAGTAGAACACTGACTCCAGCCCCTTCTCCTAGTATTTTGCTAATACCACCACTGGGAAATGCTGAAGCCATAGGACTTAAACAAGAACTTGGCCAGCATATGTGCTTTCTTCTGTTTCCTGCATTTAGCAAAATTTGCTGAAAACATTCTCAACCATCACAGGCTAGCTGAGGTGCTATGGGATTCAAGGTTGCAGTGACATAGTTGTCATTACTAACACAGCAAAGTGAGCACTTAGAAAATGGTTGACTTTGGTTGGGCGCGGTGGCTCACTCCTGTAATCCCAGCAGTTTGCAAGGCTGAGGCATGTGGATCACCTGAGGTCAGGGGTTCAAGACCAGCCTGGCCAACATGGTGAAACTCCATCTCTACTAAAAATACAAAAATAATTAGACTGGTGGGGTGGCGGATACCTATAATCCCATCTACTCAGGAAGCTGAGGCAGGAGAATTGCTTGAACCCAGGAGGTGGAGGTTGCTGTGAGCTGAGATTGCGCCACTGCACTCCAGCCTGGGTGACAGAGTGAGAATCTCAAAAAAATAAAAAAGAAAGAAAAGAAAGGAAAAGAAAAGAAAGAAAATGGTTGACTTTGTATGCTTAGTGAATAGAGGCTCAGGGCATAGAACCAGGTTCTCCTTCACGGCTGGATTCAGTGCCTGGGAGCCAGTCCTCCACCAGACTGGTGTTCCAGGGTCCTCAGCTATGTATCTCTCCCCAGGCTGAGTCAGGACCGGGAAGCCTCTTATTGGCACAAAGGAAGCCATGCTGAGAGGCTCCGCTGGCTGAGTAATTGTGCTTCCCTTGGCCTCTCTCACCCGTGCTCCAAGAGCCTAATGAGCAGCCTGGCTGGAGAAGCCTCTAGAAGCCACCTGCCCCACTGTCTCAAGATTAATGGAATCAAGTGATGCAGCAAAAATGCCACGACAGAACCTTATGCTGCCAATCCTCTCAGTGTCATTTAACTAAAGAAACCGTAAACAAAAACGAAGAAGAAGAAAACAGCTGGTGGTATAATCCTGCTCTGTTCTTCGTGAGAAAGAGAAAGGGGAAGAGGGTTCTGATTTTCACATCTGAGAGGTCTCTGTTGGCTGAAACATCGAGGGAAGCGTCTACGTATGCATAGTTGTAACTCCAACTTTATTGTGAAACGTTAGAGCTGGGATTCAGCTGGAGCCCCTCCCTCTTGAAGGTGGCCCTTTGTGACCTCCAGAGCTCCACTTCAAACAATTCAATTTCAGGGATTTCGCAGCTCTTTATAAACTGAGCAGTGAGTAGCACATTCTATTTCCCCCAATTCAAGAGAAGAGAAACCAAGGCACTGAATAAACACAGGCCGTCTGGTGTGGCCGGGGACTAAAAGTACAGAAGCAGAGTCTGACATTTGAGTTATATCCATTGGCAAACAATACTCACTATTTCTTGACAAATTTCAAGTTTTGCTCTTGAGAGAGGAACTGTAGTTGCGACTTTGTTCAAGGCATGGAATCAGGCACTCAAAAGTGCCCTTGATAATGCAGGGGTTTGCAAAAGAGGACACAAAATGGAAAAGTCAAGAATGTTAATGGCGAAGGCAGACGAACAGGTTATTCACTTTCTTTTTGAACTCTGTGCCTACCCACCTTCTGGGGATTATATTCCTCATCCTGAGAAAGCAAATTGGCCATGCTTTATAGCCCAAATACTGGCTGGCAGTCACTTTTGAGGAATTTGTTTGTCTTGCTGTCAAGCTTGTGTTCTGAGCTAAATGGGCCAGAAATGGTGAAGAATCCTGTAGAAACACAGGCTAAACCCAAGGTGAAATTATTTCCGTGTAAAATATTCCTTTTAAGAAAGCCGCACATTTTAAAACTACTGTTTGGGTTTTTGGTATTACAGATCTATGATAAAGGGTGAATAAGTCGTGATGTGTGAAGTTAGCACCCAGCTTCTCCTAATAAATACCACCTAGGCCTTTTTTTTGTGTGTTAAAAAAAAAAAGAAGCTTTTCCCCCACCTCAAACATAATACTTTGTGTGGGAAAAAAAAAAAGCTTTCCCCCTATACACCCCCTCATACATAATACTTACAATAAAATCATTTAGACATCCCAATATCAGAACTTTTGTGGCTTAATACCAGCTACTTTTTTTGGTTAATAAAAATTATCGTTTATAGAATATTTACTATGTGCCAGGAATTACACTGAATTAGGACTTTACATAAATGATCAAATCAAATCTTCATAATCCTATGAAAAAGCACTAACCCTATTTTACAGGTGAAAAAAACGAAGCATGAAGAGGATTAGAAATGTGGCTAAGATGGTGCAGCTGCAATGTGGCAGAGCTGGGACCCAAACCCAGGGATCTGAGCCAAAGGCTCAGGGTTTTGTTTCGTTTTTTTCTGACCGATGACTTTTATCATAAACAGCAGCTTCCACCAAGGGATCAGGTTTTGACCTCTTAGCGCCTTAAGGCTCACTGATTGAGGTGTGGGCTCTGCAGTAAGTTTCTGTTATTTCACATCTCACTCCTTCTCTGGGCTCCAACTCTAATTCTTTTTTTTTTTTTTTCTTTTAAGATTCTTTATGTAGGAGCCTGTAGAGGTCAGGCAACTTGAATCTGAGCATGTCTTCTTTGCAGTGAGAATTCCAAAGGTCACACACACCAGGAGCACAAACCTAACTTCGTACTTACTGTGCCTTCTACACATTTGTGTTTCCATTCAGGCCAGCACCAATTAGCCAGATTAATTAAGCTTAATACAAACTAGACAAGCTGAAGCTCAAAGTAAGCTAATGCAGAGTCTATTCCATCAATCTAGGTGAATATTGGAAAAGTACTTAGGGGCTTTCTTCTCTCAAATGAGGACTGAGGGTGGGGTGCTAAACAAAGCTCAGGTCCCATAAAATCCCTAAGTGTAACTTTTTCTGTTAATATTCTCACTGATTTCGAATGCTTGTTATTCCAGCCTCACCCCCACCTCTTCTCTCCACCCCTTAGCAATTTATTTTCCTTTTTAAGATTTTCTTTTACCATCTCCACACTGGCTTTTACCACCAAATAAAAGGAAACTCTTTTCTTGGAACTTTCTCTGTTGCTTTTTCAAAATATAACCCTGAAAGTCTGATACTCCAATCTTATGTTTCTAGTATATTAATTAGATTCTTCCTATGCCATGATTGTGGCCAAGGGCCTGTATTGGGAAGGAGACTGAGAAAGGCACTCACTTATAAGGTAAGATTTCAGGCCCATCAACAGGGTAATGGCTAAACAAACTTTAGTTTTATATGATAAATATGAAACTAGTTCATAGTTCAAAATAATGAGATGTAAAGTAAGTTTTGACATGGGGCAGCAAAAATACACAGTGTATTTTTCGTTTCGTTTATGTAAGGGGCAATCACCAAGCAATACCATATATATCTTTTCCCCATGGGTACACATACACAGGTATATGTGAATATAACAAAATTTGAAAGATGTATTTAAAACCATACAGATATGCCCAGGAAGAAGAGAACATGAAGCTACTAAGAATATGCAGAAATAAGCACAAGAGAATTTTAGCCTTATACATGTTGTTTTAATGTGAAAAGGAGCATGTATTCACATATTTCTTATATAATTAAAATATTAATTTTGAAAAAGTAAAATAACTTCAGCTTTTGGGAAGGCTACCACAGCCGCCAGATAGAATACTTCTACCGTATTTCTTGGTACATCATAAAATCCCTTACAGCCTTTCCATAGTTAGAATCAGAATCGAAATGTAAGTTTCTCTAGACTATGTGACAAGGAGAAGGTAAATGAGTGACAGAAGGTAAATGCGTGACAATGTTTCCCTGAGATCAGGTTTTGTTTGGGAGATGGCAGGGCTGCAGGCTCAGAGCAGAGGAAGCCTCAGCTGTGCTAGGGATGTGATACTCTTAGCTAGTTTTGTATGTTCGCTTGTGGGTTGCCCTAGTTAAGGGCTCAATTTTTTTTTTTTTTTTTTTTTTCTGGCGTCTACATCCAGCACCCTGCCCACACAGCTTACCTCTTTGGTAAATTTTTAGAGTACAGACAGTTCAGACACTTCTTGGGAAGCCAAAGCAAAACAAAACACCAAGCCAAGAAACAGCCCCACTGCAGTGGTGAGAGTGCGTCTCATTGTTAATGACTTCAACAATTTGTGAATTCTTAGGACCAAGAACATAAGTCATTGTAGTTGAAAACAGAAACCTGCTGTAGCTTGCATTTAGCACCCAGGCTGCCCAAGGACCAGGCCTGTGGAGGCTCCTGTGAAAATGATGTGGCCTGAAGCACAGAGCCCTGCGTGCTCGCTCGCTAATCTGTGAGCTTAAGAGCCTCTGGGCTGGACTGGCCTGCTAGGGGATTTTCTTACCAAATCTGAGCTGCGGGAAATGAGGGAAATGGGAAATTGCATAAAAATCTGGGTTGGATGGTCTAAAAATAAAAGGAGGGGCTAGGGATAGGCAGGAACATAAAGCAAGATGGCCAAGGAAGAAGGTGGGGAGTGGAGCAGGTGAAGGAAGCCCCAGGCACAGGTGGAGGAGAAAAGATCAGGAACAGTAAAGGAACACTCTCCTCCCCAGTCAGCTGGGATCCGGATTTGGAAAGGCCTAGGGACTTTGTCTTTGGAGGCTCTGTCTCCACAAATAAGGTTAAAAATTAAAGTTTATGATTATGCTGATATAAAGACAAACATATGACATTATATATTAAAATACACCTAAGAATTCTTTTTTTTTCCTGCTAATCTTAAAGAAATCCGAACATTTTTGTGGAGCTCCCCTTTTCTGAAAGGATTGTGGGCCGTAGGCACTACAGTACTGTATCTCATACAGAAGTCACCCTTGTCCCCAAAAGAATGGCATCTTGTTTGTTTTCTCCTGCAAATAAACTTAGCCCTGATTTTCAAGAACTCATAACCTGGATCGTCTCTGATTTCACATTTCCTGCTGCTCTTCTAGCTGCCCCCTGCTCAGGAAAATAAATCAATAAGACATAGGACAATTTCTAAATCAGAGTTTAATGGTCTTTGAATCTTAAAGGGTTTATCAAGATAAGATAGGGTATCAACCACCTTTTATAAGTAATTACTATGTGCTGGGGTCATTGAATTTACATAAGTTCTTGTGAATTAGAAACTGTCTCTCTTTTAAAGGGTCTTTCACAAAGGACGTAGGTATGTTGGTAATGTGCTTGGGGTTGGCCGGGCGCTAGTGGCTCACGCCTGTAATCCCAGCACTTTGGGAGGCCGAGGCGGGTGGATGACAAGGTCAAGAGATGGAGACCATCCTGGTCAACATGGTGAAACCCTGTCTCTACTAAAAATACAAAAAAATCAGCTGGGCATGGTGGCATGTGCCTGTAATCTCAGCTACTCAGGAGGCTGAGGCAGGAGAATTGCCTGAACCCAGGAGGCGGAGGTTGCGGTGAGCCAAGACCGCGCCATTGCACTCCAGCCTGGGTAACGAGAGCGAAACTCCGTCTCAAAAAAAAAAAAAAAAAAAAACAAAAAGAGAAAAAATGTGCTTGGGGTCACACAACCAGAGAGAGTTGGAACTGAGTCTGGAGCTCAGCCTGTCTGTCCCCTCTGCTGCACTTGCTGCTCCCTTTGCTTAGAACATTGTTCCCTGCACCCACCCCACACGCCTACCTCCTCATTATGACCGTGGCTAATATAATAAATAAGACACAGGCCAATTTTGAAATCAGAGTTTAATGGCCTTTGAATTTCAAAGCGTTTATCAAGATAAGATAGAAAATCAGGGCTTTCCTTCAGGGCTCAGTTTGTGGAGAACCTGGTCATAGGGCAACCGCTAGTTCATTCTCCATCATATCACAGCACACTGGTGCCCAGCATTGCCTTTACGGCAATCTGGCATTCCTTCTCTCTTTCTCTCTTATCTATGTGTTTATACTGTGTTTCAGTCAGTCTGTTTCTCCCTATTTCTAACCCCCGACACAAGTGTATCGACTCCATGACAGCAAGGATCTCCTCCTGGCTTTACTGTATGCTTGGCAGATAACACGTGGTCAATAAACATTTGTTGACTGCAGGACTCAGAATCCAAAGCCTGTATGCTCTAGGGGAAAGAAAAATATATTTTTCTCATCCATCATTAGGTTCATGGCTGAGGCCCCCATAACAAAAGATAAATTAATGAGTGAAAAACATACACACACTTATTTATGATAAGTTTAACATGACATGGGAGTCTTTAAAGGAAATGAAGACCTGAAGAAATGAGTAATCCTGTGTATTTAAAAAAATTTTTTTTATTTTTATTTTTTTTGAGACGGAGTGTCCCTTTGTCGCCCAGGCTGGAGTGCAGCAGTGTGATCTCGGCTCACTGTAACCTCTGCCTCCTGGGTTCAAGCAATTCTCCGCCTCAGTCTCCCAAGTAGCTAGGATTACAGGCACCCACCACCACACCTGGCTAATTTCTGTATTTTTAGTAGAGATGGGGTTTCACCATCTTGGCCAGGCTGAATCTTGAACTCCTGACCTCGTGGTCCAACCACCTCGGCCTGCCATAGTGCTGGGATTAAAGGTGTGAGCCATCATGCCTGGCCAAGCCTGTGTATTTTTATGCTACATTTGATGAAGAAGTGGATAGTTGTGAAGTGATTTAATTAACAGTAATAAACTGTGTGTGGGAGGGTACTTAGCATGGCCTATTTGTTCAGATTCTTCTCTGTGACCCTTTTTCTTCAGAAACAAGGATGTTCTTTCCTCCCAGTATTGGGAGGGCACAGTTCACATGAGGGTCTTATGATCTGCTTCAGAGGAAGGTCAGAAAATTCTTCCTAGGTTTTAAGACCTGCTTTAGGGGAGAAGAGCAGGAGAAGGAAAGGGTGACCTTCCCGCTTCTGCTGTTTTCTCAAATGCCAAAGTGCCGTTTTTGGGGCAGCTTGTCCTGAACTCCATCAGCACATTATTACCACTGTGCACTGCTTCTCTAGAGGGCTTTTTTTCTTTCTTCTTCTTTTTTTTAATTCAAATTTTTTTTACTTAAAATGAAACCAATTTTAAATTGAGATAATGTGACTCAATGAACAGGAAGCACAGGCTCAAAGTTCACAAGCTACATAAATTTTAAGAAATTGCTTAGCTCCTTATGGCTTAATTTTTTAAAATAAAACAAGGATGACAGAACAATGCCTCCCACTCTAAATGTAAGAGATAATAGAAAAATAAAATGCACCTGTATGGTGTAAAAATGATAACATTAATCAAGGTTAAGGCAGCACAGTAAGTGTTGCTATCATGGAATACTATAGGAGATTGCTCACCACCAGCATTATTACATAAAAAGTATTACAGGAAGCAGTGAGCTCTGAGGTTGCCTATTACGAGATACTTTTTGGAGAGAACATTGAAAAGGCAGAAAGAAACAATGATTCAGCCAGTATTACTCATCTCTGATGCAAAGAGCTGTGGGCCCTGGGTGTTGGGTTCACATCCAGTGTTGACATCACTAAATGCTACAAGAGGACTCCTGTGGCCTGAGTCCTATCCATTTGGGAGGTAAGACTCTCCAAAGAATTGGGTAGAATCAAAACTTTAGGAAATCTGGGGGCTTCTCTAGTTCTGCTATATAATTCCACCAAATCCGATGGCCAGACACCGGAATTTCTACTACAAAAATTTTTTCTGTGCCAACAGGATGATATGAGAACAGGAGTCTAGGCAGATACTTCTGTCCACAGTCTTTTGCTTTGAAGTTGGAACTCTTTTCCATATGGCTGAGGAGTACCATAATGTCCTGGCAATGATCCTCTCACAATAGAAGCCAGGGTCCAAGGCTTTGCGTTTTGACACTGAGTGCCTAATGGATGCTAAATTCTTCCTTGCATAATTAGTTCTCCTAAGGTCCAAATCATTACTTTGCAGAGAGCACTTTGGAACAAATAGCAGCTAATTCTGCTCCAGGGTAGCAGTGACTGATACATATTTCCAGCAGTCCTTTCATCTTGTTTCACAGGGATTTACATGAGTAGCTCTTTTGCAATCTTATCAGACATATTCAGAGTAGGTATTTTCTAGTGATACACACGCATCTATGTATATCTGGCTCTTCAAAAAATTACCGTTTATAATTGCTATCTTCAAAGAAGTCAGTCAACATTGGCCAGACAGTAATGGCAGTAATGTTGGTCTTTGTTAGACTACAGAACATAAGTGGGGAGGACGAGTGGCTCCTCTTCGGTGTTAGACTGGACAGCCCTCCTAACAATGGTCTGGCCATTCTGTGCTTACCTTGGTCATGGCATAGCTCACACGTGTTATTTTGTAAGATAAGGCTTGTGAAATTGCCTGCATCAGTGGGAATCCCAGCATTAGTGACTGTATTATCCTTAAGCCTCAGCTTTTTTATTCAGAGTAGTTAGGGCATCAACACACTTGGGAATTCCTGGCATATATTTTGCATAAGAAGTCTTGTATTTTATTAATTAATTTATCATAAGAAAATGTGCTTTGGTGACTGATTTTTGGGAGGAAATTCAAAGTCTCATTAGGGATCATCACTGTAGCTTAACGCAATTATGCATGTCAAACCTAATGACATTTGACATCATGGCATCAGAGAGCCTCTAAATGGGATGCAACTTAGGAAGATGACAAACCTAGGACTGTCTTTGTTTCATTTTTCCTCTCGAATAGAAATTCAGGTTGATTAGACGTTGGGGCTTGCTGGCTCTCCTTAGTAGCTGACCTAAAATCACAGGTCACTAAGTTCTTTGGTTTTGGGTTATGACTTAGAGGTGAACAACAACAACAAAAAATAAAAACCTTAGTCCTAAATCATATCTTTCTGTATTTAGTTGCCCAATAGACTTAGGAAAGTAATATCTTAAGCAAAATCATATGGAATATTAAGTTTGACCTAAAAATCAGTCCAGTTTTAGGGAACAAACTGATCTTTATAAACATGTCAAGAAATAGCAAATGACTGGGTTCCATTAAAGATATATCATTACTTAAAAATTCCCCCTTTGGCTGGGCACGGTGGCTCTTGCCTGTAATTCCAGCACTTAGGGAGGCCGAGGCAGGTAGTTTATGAGGTCAGGAGATCAAGACCATCCTGGCTAACACAGTGAAACCCTGTCTCTACTAAAAATGCAAAAAATTACCTGGGCGTAGTGGCACACGCCTGTATTCCCACCTACTCTGGAGGCTGAGGCAGAAGAATCCCTTGAATCTAGGAGACAGAGGTTGCAGTGAGCCGAGATGGTGCCACTGCACTCCAGCCTGGGTGACAGAGAGACTCCATCTCAAAAAAAAAAAAAAAAAGTTCCCCTTTCACTCAAAAGAGACCTTACAAATTATTTCATAATTTCGCTAAATTTTTGCTCATCTATCCTTTCATCAACACGTTTACTTACCTCTTAGCAGATATTTAGGCTTCACATATTTCACTTGTCCTGTAGTTATCACATAGGTCAAAAGGTTTACTATGGCTAATGGCTGACCAAGGACCAGAGTAAAGAAGAATGATGTCAAAATTCAAGAAGTGTTTGGGAGGTGATGTGGCACAGTGACTTTGATTTAAAGCCAGACTGTAATTGATTTGCTTCATGATCTTGGGAAAAATCGTTTACTCAGTATTATCTTAAGTCAAGTGACTGTGAATCACACTTTTTCCCTCTGTAGAGTACACAGTGCCCAGTATAAAGCCCTGCATAGAGCAAGGGTCCAAGCTCATATGACTATGATACTAATTCTTAAATATAAGTATTATTCTGTGCTTCAGGCGTTCATTAGCTTTATTTCTTAGCATTAATGAGAGTGGAGCAGGAGCGGTGGCACATTCTTGTAATCCCACACTTTGGAAGGAAAGGCAGGAGGATCTTTTGAGCTCAAGAGTTCAAGACCAGCCTGGGCAACAAAACGAGACCCCATCTCTACAAAAAATTAGCTGGGCATTGTGGCACATGCTTGTGGTGGCTGAAATGGGAGGATTGCTTGAGCCCAGGAGGTCAAGGCTGCAGTCAGCCATAATTGCACCACTGCACTCCAACCCCAGTGACAGAGTGAGACTTTGTCTCAAAAAAACAAAAAAACCAAAGTAAACATGTTTTTTGAAGTAAATAGATCTAACAGGATACCAGCTTTGGAAAAATTTTTGCACTTTTGGTTAACCAATTGAATTTTAAATATAATAAGAAAGACCACACCTTCAGGACTTTTAGAAATGCTGTGGTAAAGCAGTAAAGATTCATTTGCAAATGAATTCACACTATTTTTCGTGTTCACATGTATTTTCATTAATTATGTTTGCTTAAAATAGGGTACACGCATATAAACCAACATTTTATATTCTCCCATTTAAAATTCACCTAGAGATGTCAGCTGAACATGGAGAAACAAAACAAAACAGGATATATCTGATTCAGAAGTTTACTTCCCTGAGTTGTCAAGAAAGAAACCCATCTACTTGCCACCCTTTCTAATTTGCATCTCCTTTGTTTCATAAGAGATCAGATTTACCTTAGAAAAATCCCTTGATGGTAACAGAGCAGAGGCCTTAATGTTCCTGACAAATGTGCTGTAGCATCAGGTACTCAGTGGCTGTGAATGTTTTTGTGAAACCTGCTGTGCACCAACGTTTTTAGCTCTCCAAGAACATTATTAAGTATCCCTAAGAAAGTCAGGAATCAGTAGCTCCAATGGTGATTGTCTGCCCTAGCTCAAAGCCAGATTCTCTTTTCCAGTACAGAGGGGCTGCAGACAATGGTTTTGCTGAAGATGCACCTTGGATCTGGAGGTTTATTTCTGAAGGGCTGGGTTCTCTTATTGAGTTCTTCAAAAAAGCAGGAAAGCTCTTTCGCTTTTAAGATACTATTATTTTAACAAAAATATTTGGGGTTGCCTAGACTGAAGACTTCTGTGAAAACCTAGCTTTTAAGTAAATACCATAAAACATTTTTTAATGCCGCTTTAGCGTGAGAGGGTCCTCTTCCATGTGTGTGGCCAAACTGAGTCCAAAGTAGTTTTCCTACTAACTCTAAAATGGGGCATATGGAAGTGATTGTCAGGAGAAGGCAGCAGCTGCACACACAGGGTGAAGATTTCACAGTAACACCCAAAGCCGGTTCTGGAAGCCGTGGAACAATGTAAGTTCTGTTGTCCAGGAATGCATTCCCAACACAGTGGTTTCCTGAATGCCCCAAGAGAGTGGGGCAGACATAGGCTGAAGGCCAGACAGCAGGGATACCTTTCCTGTTCTGTGCAGACAAGATTCATTACTCCCTAGTGATGTTTTCGGTGAATGTGTAGCATTCATTCACAGACAGTGTCTAGTTAGGTAACGTTAGTATGAAGGGTAAATTCTAAATGTGAAGAAATATACATGACTTTGACTAAACATACCATCCCTAGAAAACATGTTGGAATTGCAAAAACAAAACAAAACAAAACAGAAAAGTAGTGAAGTGATTCAGAGGTTGTGAAACCCTAAAATTTTAATTAAAATTGCACAATACAGTTCTATCATGAGAACAAACTGGATTGAGCTCCTCCTACATCAAAATCATTCTCAAATGGTTGAAATCTGAATAGCTAGTAACAAGATAAAGAGAGACAACTAGATTCTTTGGATTAAATGAAAAAGCTACCTCACCCTACTGCTCTTTTTATTTTTATTTTTTTACTTTTAGAATGTTTTGGGTACTGGGCAGACATGTCTGAACTAAGATCATCTACTTGGCTACGTTAATGTTTATTTTTGCCTTCCAAATTATCCCTCCAGCTAAAACTGTACTGGGTCCTAGACAGGGGAAAATGGCTGCTCCCGAGACCTCTCCAGAAAGCTGAATTTGCAGATGGAATCTATTAGTTGCATTTCTAAGCTTGAAAGATCATCTTCCTTTTACCTGGAAGGTAAAACTTTCCTCTCTAATAACCCAGAGTGATTTTCTTATCTGCAATTTAGATTACTGAGGCCATCTGGGGACATTTGCAAAGACTGCTGTGTTATTTTGGATATAGGTGTCTGGCTGTACATCTGAATACTTCTCCTTCCCCAACTTTATGGACCATATTTTCCAAGTCCAATTTTAAAACATGGAGTGGATTAACCCCAGCATAAAGCAGAGACAGACAATCACTGAAAAGATGCTTTCATTTAGCCACTGATTTTAGTGTGGAATTTAAAATGGGAGGTCTTTAGAAGTATTTTAGGTTGAAGAATAAAAACAGACACACCAGAGGGAGATTTGCCAACCATATACCTACATAGGCGTTAAGCCCCCTACACGTAAACCAAATATAAATGGAAAGACAATGAGTAAACTGCACATATAAACAGACAAAGCCCCAGTGGATAAGTCATAAAGATGTGACAAAAGGACCATATGTCTTTAAAACTCTCAGCTTTTCTACTGAAGTAATGTGTTATTTGTCCCAGGTTTGCAGCTCTCTCATTCCGCTCAACATCCTCCTTGGCACTGTTCAGTTGTCTGCTGTCTACACTTTTGGGCTCTTGGCAAATGTAGGTGCTCTCAACAAGAACAGCTTTTGAGTGTTATTCAGACCCCTGATGGGCCTCAGATTGTATAAAACAAGGATTTGTAGCTCTTTAGGGATGTAGTTCTGTTTGAAGCAAAATGTCTTCTCACTTCTTTCCAGTACGTAAATGTGGGGAGCTAATCCCAGAGCAGGAAAAGAAGGTAAGCATTTTTTTCTTATAGCACCAACGTACGAGTAATTTTCCCGAAGGTTTGAGAAGTAGGTGAGCAAATATCCGAAAGCTGGTGGGCGGCCTCTGATCATCTACTTGAGCAAATCCTGAGCTGTGTTTTCCAATGTAAAATAATGTCGAATAAATACAAGTTAGGGCTGTTACAAAGGATTTTTTTTCAGTATAGAATAAAATGACATGTGAAAATATTGTAAAACCATAAACCATTGTGCAAAGTTATTATAGCTAGAGGGAGGGAGGAACTATCCAAACTGACTTGAGAAGCCACTATTTCAGGGTGATTGAAAGTTAGAAACCACTTAGGTTCTTAGAAGCAAATTTTTAGCCTTCACTTAATGGTCTAGTTGCATAAATCCTGGATTTATTCAATTTGGGTAAGTATATGTTAAAATATCATTCCACCACTATAATCTGTGGAGTTGTTACCCTTCCCACCTTGTCTTGGAAGGCAGTACTACTTTGAATAGTGCTTATACCTTGAGGTCCTACCCCATTTTCTCTGACTTCTTTGGTGTGCAAGGGCTACACTGTGACAAGTGTGTTATCGGTTTGCATAGAAGGGCCAAGAGCTTAGCAGGGGTCTGCGAACAGCAGGGCCAATGAATGTCAGGGCAACTCCCCAGTACAGCTGGCCATTCTTCGGCCTTGCTGTAAGTGATTGCCGGACAAGCCTTCTAAAGTGGTAGCTATTTACAAGAAGAAGGTGAAATATTCTGTCGGAGCAAAGACAAGCAGCAGCACAATACTTTACAAAAAGGTCGGAAGGCAGGGCACTTTACCTTGCCTGGAATTATTCAGGAGGCTCAATAGCTTTGCATAGCAACGGAAGGCTTATTGACAGGAGTTAAAGGCTTCCGGAAGAGGGAACTCATTCTTTGGGACAGCCACACACACAAAGTCATTAACCCCCTGCGGGAAAGTGTGAAATTATCCTGTATTGGAGGCTGGGTTAACTTGTGTGGCCCTATTGTGGCATTTCCCCCGCTTGTACAGTAGAGAATCTATCTCCTCCTTCTTTCCATATAATTAGTGAGTTTGGGGCCCTACATCATCAAAGCAGTTGAGTTCCCAGAATTTTCTTCATTACCATGTGAGCCTCTTATCCCTTCCCTGCATAGTTGCATAGTTAGTGGCTGTGAGAGCCAGTCTCCATTCTCTGCAGATGTGGAAGGAAATGTGGGATCTTTTCACCCCTCTGCTCTTCCTCACCCAGGATGGAGGAGCAGAAGTCACATTTCTCCATCGTTCCAAGAGAGAAACTCACCTATTCAGTTGGGTCCATTTTAATTTAATACAGAAAAATGACAGGAGTCTTTCCCAAATAACTTGTTTGTAACTGCTTAGGCCATTCTTTGTTTGTTTTGTTTTGTTTTGTTTTTTGAGACGGAGTCTTATTCTGTCATCCAGGCTGGAGTGCAGTGGCACAATCTCGGCTCACTGCAACCTCCGCCTGCCAGGTTCAAGTGATTCTCCTGCCTCAGCTTCCCAAGTAGCTGGGACTATAGGCATGCACCACCACACCCAGCTAATTTTTGTATTTTTTAGTAGAAATGGGGTTTCACCATATTGGACGGACTGGTCTTGAACTCCTGACCTCATGATCTGCCTGCCTCCACTTCCCAAAGTGCTGGGATTACAAGCGTGAGCCACCGTTCCTGACCTCACTTAGGTCACTCTAACAGTATGATTTTGGACAATTTCCTTTGGATACAATAGAGGAGAAGAAAAAAAGAAGAAGAATTTCTAGCTGAGAGCTGTTGATGGAACGACCAAAAAAACTCTACTGTCTGATTAGCAAGTCCAGTGCTTTGGGCTGTCTGTGTAAATATTTAGAATAAAGGAAAAAAATCAAGGACTTAAGACATACAGATGTGAATTTAGTTGGTAGCCCTGGTGCCTTCTTAGCAGAGAAATGTCAAGCAATTAATTTGCTTATTCTTTTTGAACTCTGGTTTCTCTACTTGTAAAATGAAATGAATAATGCTTACCTAATAGAAAAAATTAGAAACAGCCTTAGTACTATGAATAGGGGAGTGGTTAAATAAATTAGAGTACATCTGCAATATGGTATATTACACAAACTTTTAAGTAGGTAGAGGCATATGTGCTGATGTGGAAAAACATAAAAAAATATTAAGTGGATAAAAGCAAGATGTAAAACAATGTGTATATTAGATTTCCTTTGGTGTAATAAGGGAAAGAATTTTACATCAGGAGAAACGCATCCCCATATGTGCTTAATAATGAGAGGGGATAGGAATTATAACAGTTAAGGGTAACTTAAGGAGAAGAATGGAAAGTTGGGCAGGAGGGGGGAGGTTTACACTTTTAATTTACACTTCTTTCTGTTATTTAGGTTTTCTAGCCAGGTCTGTTTGTTACTTTTAATTTAAAAACATCCACATAGTTTATTTGCCTAGTAAGATTATGGACCTTTTTTCTTTTTTATATTTTTATGGATTAAAAAATAAAAACCGCCGGGCGCGGTGGCTCAAGCCTGTAATCCCAGCACTTTGGGAGGCCGAGGCGGGTGGATCACGAGGTCAAGAGATCGAGACCATCCTGGTCAACATGGTGAAACCCCGCCTCTACTAAAAATACAAAAAATTAGCTGGGCACGGTGGTGCGTGCCTGTAATCCCAGCTACTCAGGAGGCTGAGGCAGGAGAATTGCCTGAACCCAGGAGGCGGAGGTTGTGGTGAGCCGAGATCGCGCCTTTGCACTCCAGCCTGGGTAACATGAGTGAAACTCCGTTTCAAAAAAAATAAATAAATAAAATAAATAAATAAATAAATAAAAACCTTTGAAATAGGTATGGGGATTAAATTAAGGAATATGTGTGATGTACCTAGCATAGAATGGGCTTAGTTAACATTAGTGCAAATAAAATGAAGAAAAAGGCCTGAATCATTTTTAACCACCATCTTCTTTTTTGAAACTATGTTTTATGAATGAATATTATCTTTATTACCCTGTTTATATTTTTATTGCTAATTTTTCGAAAGTGTTTACTACCAATCTGTTTGTCTGTCACTTTTGGCACGTGGCTGTGACTGTCCTGGATGTGGTGAAAGATCACTAGGTTCATTTGTAGTACAAGCAGATCTGCCAACAATTATTGCAATTTGTTGCAAGCAGTTCATTTGATCTTTCTGAGCCTTGGTAACTTCAACTATTTAGCAAGTAATCTAGGTGATCTCTAAGGTCTCTCTAAACTCTAAATTAACATATCCATTTGCCACTGAATTTGGTGTAGCCGAAAGCAAGAGTGTAAATTGGTAGGCTGTCGGAGAGTTCAAAGATAAAAGAGAAAAGGAATGTCATAAAGAAAAGTTTGAGGTTAGGAAATAGTTACCTAAAACCAATCTAATCTGCTACAATAGACACAGACACTAACTCACTCACTGCACTTCTCAATCAGCTATTTAAAGCGATTTCTGCCATTAAAGCTATCTCCACCATTACATAAAAGACTGCTAAGATAAGCTTTATATTTTTCCTCCAAGTTGGGTTTTGTGGATAAATATTTTTCTTTTTGACAATTTGTTTTCAATCTAAAAGCAAGGTAAATGCTTTGGGGTCCACACTATTTACTTCCATAGGGACGGAAAGGTGTTACTGTGTCTTCACCCGTCTTAAGGATCACGGCTTGCACTCCAATAACAAAAAAAAAGACAGGTCAACAAGAGAAAAGCTTAACCAATCTATTTAATCAAAGTTGTATAACAGGGGAGGCTTCAGAAATGAAGAGCCAAAGGTCCAGGGAAAACTGTCTTTTTTTATGCTTAGGTGGAACAGCACTGTAGAAATGTGATTGGACAAATGGGGATGATCTAATTAACGGTGATAGACCGAGAGGGGAAACCCAACAATGCCCTGTTTAGATTCTTCTTGGCATCTCTGTGTGGCATTCATTTCCTCCTGGACAAGAGGCTCTTCAAAGGACACAGGAGAAAGTCAAAGAATGTCCTTTCTAGACTTTACAGCTTGCTTTGGGGAAGAGGAGTTCTACTTTCTGTGACCTGCCTTGGGGAAGAAGAATTCTGGTTTCTATAAATTATTTCAAGAGGAGACAGAGGGGTAAAAGACAGGAGGATGGGAGAATGTCAGAAAGGCCTTGCTTCTGAGACCCTTCCATTCTCCTCCAGTTCAAAATATTCAGCACACAAGGGTACTATACTTTGGGGTATTGTGTTCTGGAGCCTAACACTTTATTTCCTGTTTGTTAGAGTTGCAGAGAAAAGATTTCTCTTCTCAACCATTGTTAGGTGCGTAGCCGAGGTGCCTATAACTAAAGGTAGATTAACAAGAGAAACGTATAACACATTTATTTAGCATAAGTTTTATGTGAGGCCAGGCGAGATGGCTCACACCTGCAATTGTAAGCCGAGGCAGGTGGATCGCTTGAGGTCAGGAGTTCAAAACCAACCTGGCCAACATGATGAAACTGTCTCTACTAAAAACACACACACAATTAGCTGTGCATGGTGATGGGTGCCTGTAATCCCAGCTACTAGAGAGGCTCAGGCAGGAGAATTGCTTGAATCCAGGAGGCCGAGGTTGCAGTGAGCCGAGATTGTGCCACTGCACTCCAGCCTGGGCAACAGAGTGAGACTCCCTCTCAAAAAAAAAAAAAAAAAGAAGTTTTATGTGACAGAATAGCCTTCAGAACTAAAGACCCAAAGACACAGAAAAATTTGTATAAGTTTGTGCTTAAGTTTGTTAGAAATTGGATGGTCATGCAGGAGTATGACTAGGCAAAAGGGTATGATCTAATGGTAATAAAGTGGGGGAAAGTTAGCGAGTCCTGTTTATTCAGATTCTTCTCTGTGCCACTATCTTCAGAGATAAGGATGTTCCTTTCCTCCAAGTATAGGGAGGACACCTCTGGACTAAAGGTCTTAATGATCTCTCACAGGTAAAAGTGAGAAAATTGTTTGTAGGTTTTACGGCCTGCTCCAGGGAAGAAGGGCAAAAAGGAGTGACCTTCCTGCTTCTGCTGTTTCTCAAACGCCCGAGGTACCATACTTTGGGGTAGCATGTTCTGAGCGCCATCAGAGTATATGAAGTCCCCAGGAGAGTAGGCCTGTACTGTGGAGCAGTGGAGGCCTACCATATCATGTATGAGAGGATATGTATATATATGTATCTACCTATTTAAAATAAAGTAAACCATACTGTCGGAGCACCTAGGGGCCCCCACCAAGAGCAGGGTGCAAACAACTGTCCTAGTTGCCTACCCAAGAGAATGGCAACTCCTACCCAGCTCCTTAGCAATCACACAAGCAATCAATTAATCAACTGGCACTCTTTCAGAAAACTCCCAATGTGTGAGGCATTATGTCTTGTCTTCCAATCTTGATATTGGTTTTGTTAACCAGCTGAGCTTGTGTTTGTGGTTGCTGGAAGGTGGGAAACACTTAGTTCCATTCCCTGAGCATGGTTTCTCCAGGAACAGTGATGTGCAACAGTAATAGTGGGTTCTGTTACCATTGTCTCTTCCCCAAATGCCCACGGACAAGTCCCTGTGTCCACTGTGACACCTCATTAGAGGTAGGGCAACATGGGCACACAAGCCTCCAATATCTCTGTGAGTACTGGGTTCTGGCATTTGTCTTTCATGTTGTTCTGCCCCAAATGTGGACTGGAGCTGATCTGGGGCCAACAGACCAATGTGTTCTTAAAACTGAGAAATAGGCTGGGCTCATGGCTCACGCCTCAAGCCTGTAATCCCAGCACTTTGGGAGGCCAACGTAGGGAGGTCACCTGAGGTCAGGAGTTTCAGACCAACCTCACCAAGATGGCAAAATTCCGTCTCTACTAAAAATACAAAACTAGCAGGGCACGGTGTTGGACACCTGTAATTTCAACTACTTGGGAGGCTGAGGCAGGAGAATCGCTTGAACCTGGGAAGCAGACATTGCAGTGAGCCAAGATTGTGCCATTGCTCTCCAGCCTGGGGAACAAGAGCAAAACTCCGTCTCAAAAACAAACAAAAACCACACCAAGACAAATGAACAAAAAAACTGAGAAATAAACATGCTAACACTTAAGACACCATTGACAGGACCAACAAGCCAAGCGTGGTGGCTCATGCCTGTAATCCCAGCACTTTGGGAGGCAGAGAAGGTTGGATCACGAGGTCAGGAGTTCAAGACCAGCCTGGCCAAGTTGGTGAAATCCCATCTCTAAAAATGTAACAACAACAAAAAAGTTAGCCAGACACGGTGGCAGGCGCCTGTAATCCCAGCTACTGAGGAGGCTGAGTCAGGAGATTGCTTGAACTTGGGAGGCAGAGGTTGCTGTGAGCTGGATTGTGCTACTACACTCCAGCCTGGGCGACAGAGAAAGACTCCATCTCAAAAAAAAAAAAAAAAAAAAAAGGACCAACAAACAAAATTGTAACAATGCTGAGGGAGTCAATAACTATTATTTTAAACAAAAACAGTAATATGAACAAATCATTCCCATGATTTTATCTAATTATTATCATCCTATGACCAGAATTTTTGTTTTTTGTTTTTTACATGTTAAGACTTTGTAAAAATTGTTTTCCTGTTACTTTGTGTCCTTCATACTTAATTTCACAAAGATTTAAAGGAAAATCAACACGGTTGTCTTTAGGCCGCTAGGAACCAGCATCCAAGGCACAATGCAATGATCATGAAAGGGTAGCTGGGTGACATGCAATGTCTCTTATTTTGATTACTGACCATATTTTAGTTATGCTAGTTTGCCCCTGCTTATGAGGAAGTCCAAGACTTAATTTCCTCTCCTTGGGGTTTGATTTCTTTCCTGCTCTCAGTGCAATGTGTTCTTGAATTTGGCAACCGTCTCTTTCTCTTGTCAGCCAGAGCACTTGTGTTTTATGAATAAGAAGTTATGGGCTGGGTGCGGTGGCTCCCGCCAGTAATCTCAGCACGTTGGGAGGCCGAGGCGGGTGGATCACCTGAGGTCAAGAGCTTGAGACAAGCCTGGCTCGGGAGTTCAAGACAAGCCTGGCTCGGGAGTTCAAGACAAGCCAGGCTGTCTCTACTAAAGATACAAAAAATTAGCAGGGTGTGGTGGAGGTGCCTGTAATCCCAGCTACTCAGAGGGCTGAAGCAGGAGAATTGCTTGAACCTGGCAGGCAGGGGGAGGAGGGGACCAAAAAAAAAAAAGCAATCACATCCCACCAGGCACACGATCAGGGGGCTTCAGGTAGAATTTCTCCTTAGCTTTCCAAACTTTTCCCCAAAGTCATTCTAGGGGCTCTATTTGAGAGAATATGATGATGATTTATTTTAAATCAAAGAGTTCTGAGAAGTACGCAGAAACCAGACAATGCACCCAGGATTTAGAGAGTATCAAAGTAGTTCCTGAATGTAGGAAATTCCAATGACATTGATTCTCATTCTTCATTCCATTTTGAATGGTTCAAGATAAAGGGGAGCTACTGACTACTGAATAGAGGCAAGGAAATCTCCATTTCCATGCCTGCTTCCGGGCTCTGTGACTCGCTGTTGCTGCTGACTGGCTGTAACAGTGTGAGGTCTCAGGCGCTTGGGGGAAGAGACGTGCATCTGGGTAGAAGCTGTGCTGTAAGGATAGAACTCCCACGGCCATCGGGCACGGGCACGCCTTCCTACCCTCCGGGAGCATTCCCACCAGCTCTTGTGATCTCAGAGGCAATGCCTACCAGAGTAAGGACCCTCCTCAGAGACCCACAGGCATCGCAGTGCAGTTTGTGAGGCATTTGTTAGCTATGCACAGTGGGCTGTCTGTCACTGCTTGGAGCCTACTTGCTGCTGAGAGAGAGGGCTCTCTAAGCACGAAGTGGCCCGTCTGAAACCTCGGACGTGGTTGATAGAATGCATTGCCAATGGCAGTGCCATACATCACAAGGGGTGAAGAAAGCCTTAGAATCTTAGGCACAGAACAAAGAAAAACCCCTTTGAGATCAACCACACCTAATAAAACTGGACACCCCAGGTGGCTGGTACGCATGCCATCATCAGATAGGAAAGGGAAGCAGGGATTATTAAAAATATTGAAAAAATGTTCAAGTTCAATGGCCTTGGGTCACGTCCAAGCAAAGCAAATGGTAATAGTAACAGGTTCTAATTAAAAATTCCCGTTTTTATTTAAGTCAGCTTGGTGAAAAGTGAGAGAGGTTTCTTGACATTTCTTGATTTGATTGTTTTCAGTTTATAAAACAAATTCTATTTTCCCCTACAATTATGTTAAATTGCTGTCTCCAAAGAAACATTTTGCATATGGATGCCCTCTGATCTCCCTTCCCCTGACGTGTCTTTCATGCAGCCTGGGAGGGTCATTTGCAGTACAGCAAGGGTTGTTTGGCCCAGGCACACAGACAACTAGAGGGTTTAAAGAGTATAATCTGACTGTATCCTGTAAGCAGCTACTTTGATCTCTTATACCAATAATTATGCTTGTCAGAAAATAGAGGGTGGGGGGAGGAATCACTGCAAGCCAAAACTTTTGCTGAAAGATAAGATGTTATGATTTTCTGCTAATTATCTTACTGCAATTAAGAAGTTGAGGCTGATGGCTCAAAGCTTCCAATACATAAAAATCAGCTGCCATTTTAGTTGAAATGCAACATCCTGAGACCTGTTTTTAATTGACTTCCCTCCTCGTCACTCTTCAAAGTCGGGCTTTGCCAAAGCCACCAGATTCTGACTTTGAAGCTCCCTTGGAAAAAGAGTAAAAACAAAGGCCAGAAGTCAAGGGCTTTTAACTACATATGTTTTAGGCCAAATTTACAAATGTCTATTTTTTTTTTTTTAAGTTTCTCAAGAGGTTACTTTTAGTGAGCTCTTTGATCTGGAAAAACAAAAACAGAAACCAAGACACCCCATATTGATCACGTTTAAAAAGAAAATCTTATATAACAATTAGTCTAGTCAGAAATGCCTGCTTTCCTAATTTTTTCTGAAGGCTGAAGTTTAACATTTCTCTTAGGTACAGAATTGCAGATCAACTTTTTCCCTTTGAAATGTCTGTCGTATAACGTAATTGGCACACAAGGGCCAGCGGCTTGTTCAGGTTGCAGAAGACACCATGGATCAAGAACTTGCTGAATCCTATGGACAAGATCTGTGGCTCAGTTATAGGGTCCACGGTCTGTGGGCAGGAAACACATCCTTATTTATAACCATCTTAAATTATAACATTTACATTATGAAAATAGAATTTCAATACTTTGGTATTTAAATTGATTATTTGCCAAGTTCAGACACACATCAAGAATGTTTGCAAATTTATGAAGGAAAACAAAGTATCCCAGCCAATTTCACGAAGAATAGTTTCATAACAGATTCAGATAAATGCTCAAATCTTAAAAAAATGTGCTCCTTGAAAATGCCAACAAGACATGCAAAGTGTTAGTTTTTATAGGCCTAGAATATAATACAGCCCATTTTGTGGATTGCCCATTCATGGCTCTTCAAGTCAAAGCTGATGTGTATTTCTAACTTGGCATGACCTTCTTTCTTTTTAAATTTGAGGTAGAGTCTCACTCCATCTCCCTGGCTGGAGGGGAGTGGTGTGATCTTGGCTCAATGCAACCTCCACCTCCTGGATTCAAGCCATTCTCGTGCTTCAGCCACCTGAGTAGCTGAAATTGCAGGCATGTGCCACCATGCCTGGCTACTTTTTGTATTTTTAGTAGAGACGAGGTTTCACCATATTGCCCAAGCTGGTCTCAAACTCATGGCCTTAAGTGATCTGTCCACTTTAGCCTCTCAAAGTGCTGGGTTTGCCAGTGTGAGCCACTGTGCCTGGCCATTTTTTTTTTTTTTTTAACCCATCATAGGCTGCAATTCTGTAAACTGGACTGACAGAAGAAACTGAAGTTTATTAACAAACACGTGCCATCATTTGTACATATGGGACAACCAGTGATGATTAAGTAAAAAAGTGGTTAGAGGCCAGGCACAGTAGCTCATGGCTGTAATCTCAGCACTTTGGGAGGCCAAGGTAGAAGAACTAATTGAGAGCTCAAAACCAGTTTAGGCAACATAGAGGGATCCTGTCTCTATATTTAAAAAAAAAAAGTGGTTAGAATTTGCACTTATCTAGCACCTTCACAAATGAACAATACATTTTACAGCAGTAACAAGACAAAGGGAAAGACTTTGAACTTCTAGGGAGGCAAATTGTGGGAACGCAGCCGGTGTGGTGGCTCAGCCTATAATCCCAGCACTTGGGGAGGCCAAGGCAGGAGGATCACTTGAGGTCAGGGGTTTAATACCAGCCTAGCCAATATGGTGAAACCTCATATCTACTAAAAATACAAAAATTAGCCCAGTGTGGTGATGGGCACCTGTAATCCCAGCTACTCAGGAGGCTGAGGCAGGAGAATCACTTGAACCTGGGAGGCAGAGGTTGCAGTAAGCTGAGATTGTGCCACTGCACTCCAGCCTGGGCAATAGAACAAGACTCCATCTCAAAAAAAAATAATTGTGGGAAGGCAAATATGTAGGGAACCAAATGATAGATAAGAGCTTGTTGGTAAGGTTTGTCATGTAGACTTCCTTGGTGCCATCTCTGGACTGAGGGTTCATATATATATATATATATATTAAAGATGGGATTTCACCATGATGGCCAGGCTGGCCTTGAATCCTGACCTCAGGTGATCCACCCACCTCAGCCTCCCAAAATGCTAGGATTACAGGCATGAGCCACCGCGCCCAGCGTGGACTGAGGGTTTAGAGTTATCTCCAGTGATTAACTGATTAGCTTCTATCCCTCTTAGGAGAGATGGGAGGAAGGACACCTTTACAAGTTTATATCTTACTTCTAGGCACACCAGGATACACAGAGAGCTTTTCTTATAATTCCTTCTTCTCAATTGCCTATGGTTAGAAATAATCCTTATGCCAAAGTGGCACAAAGGAGAAATTTAAATTGCTCTAATCTGACAATAATTACTGCTAAGTGGTAAGTGTAGCTCAGCATATTTTTTATGAAGATACTTTTTTAAAATAAAAAAAAATGGATCATACTATAAATTGCTTTGTGATTGGCTTATTTTTAACTTTTTCCCTACGAATACAAAAATATCTGGCGCAGCAGCACGCCGGCCTTTCCTGCCTTATGCCGAAGGCCAGGGAACTCAAGCAGGGAGACAGACATCATGTTCCTCAGAGCTCTGTAAAAACAGCACGTGTGTGTGTGTGTGTGCCCGCGCGTGTGTGTGCGTGCGTGCGTGTGTGGAAAGTGGGCATGGATTTTCCAGGGCTGTAAGGGCCAGTGGTTCTCAGGACACATGTGTCATGCGATTCCAGACAGGTCACTTTAAACCAAAACATTTCTTTGGTCCAGTTCCCAAGAGTTCACCCTTGGTCTCTATGACAGAGACCTGGAAACACAAACTGTCTTCAAACAAAGCCACTCTACCATGTGTGCTAAACCCAGGCCATTCTCATAAGCTGCAGTGTCAGCTCATTTCATCATCTTTGGCTCAACTCTTGGAAAAGTACTTTCATATAATTGAAAAAGCAAAACATTGTATTTTTCACTATATAAAGACTCATATGCACTGCAAAAAATTTATAAATGACTGAATTACACAAAGGAGAAATTTAAATTGCTCTAATCTGACAATAATTACTGCTAAGTGGTAAGTGTAGCTCAGCATATTTTTTATGAAGATACTTTTTTTAAAATAAAAAAGTGGATCATACTGTAAATTGCTTTGTGATTGGCTTATTTTTAACTTTTTCCCTACGAATACAAAAATATCTGAATTTTTTTGAATGCTTCTACATCTCAGCTACAAAAATTTTATGAAACAGCTACTACAATTGCTAGTTTACAGCTGAAGAAACAGACGCTTTGAGATTAGTTATTCTTCCTCTTCACTCCCATTAGATTCACCCTGGTCCATGTCTCACAGTTTATTTATAAATTCTAGCTCAAAATTTTAATGTAAGCCCTGACTTCCCTTCTCAGCTTTAGACTTATATATGCAGCTGCCTACTTGATATCTTAATTTGGATCTCAAAAGTGCCTGGGATGCAACTCATCCAAAATTGTGTGTGAGTATTCTTCTGCATTGAGCAACACAAGAACCTGCCCCTAAGCTCCAATCTTCCTCTCTTGCAATCCACCCTTGACTTTCTTGAATTTATTCTTCACATAGCAGCCAAAGGATCTGGTCAAAATGCAATTTTGGTTACGCTACCATCAATTTATAACACTTGAGTGGCTTTCCTCTGCTCTTCAGGGAAGGACCAGGACTTTTGTTTTGCTTTTTGTTTTGAGACATAGTTTCGCTCTGCTGCCGGGCTGGAGTGGAGTGCAGTGGCATGATCTCGGCTCTCTGCAATCTCCGGCTCCCTGATTCAAGTGATTCTCCTACCTTAGCCTCCCAAGTAGCTGAGATTACAGGCGTGTGCCACCATGCCCAGCTATTTTTTTTTCTTTTTTTTTTTTGTATTTTTAGTAAGAGATGGGTTTTCGCCGGGTGCGGTGGCTCAAGCCTGTAATCCCAGCACTTTGGGAGGCCGAGGCGGGTGGATCACGAGGTCAAGAGATCGAGACCATCCTGATCAACATCATGAAACCCCATCTCTACTAAAAATACAAAACATTAGCTAGGCATGGTGGCACGTGCCTGTAATCCCAGCTACTCAGGAGGCTGAGGCAGGAGAATTGCCTGAACCCAGGAGGCGGAGGTTGCGGTGAGCTGAGATCGGGCTATTGCACTCCAGCCTGGGTAACAAGAGTGAAACTCCGTCTCAAAAAAAAAAAAAAAAAGAAAAGAAGAGATGGGTTTTCACCATATTGGCCAGGATGGTCTTGAGCTCCCGACCCCGTAATCCACTCTCTTTAGCCTCCCAAAGTGCTGGAATTACAGGCACGAGCCACCCAGCAAGACCAGAATCTTTAACATGGTCCACAAAGCCAGGTGTAATCGTTCTGCCTCTCTCCCCTCAGTTCACATGGTCTCCTCACGCTCTGCACCTTAATCCCCCTGACATTTGTTTATTTAACAAAACTGCTATAGGATTTTGCACTTGCTGTTCCTTCTGACTTGAACGCTCTTCCTGCCACCCTGTTTATTCTTTTCCTGGATGACTCCTACTTTCTTTTCAGATGTCAGTTAAGCCATCTCATCTGTGGATAAGGTTTCCCTGTACGTCTTGACCAGGCCAGTCCCCCTGTATTAGTTACTGTTATAGCACTCGGGGGTGGGGGACAAGGCCCTTGGACTCCTAAAGTTTTGCTAAAAAATTACTTACTTGAGACACATTGATTAATGATTCTATTATATAGAATACATTTTAGTTTTTTGGCTGGCTTTTGGGAAAGGAGGTTCTGGTTTGTATGACCCACCTTGGGGAAGAGGGATTCTAGTTTCTATGGCCAGCCTTGGGGGAGAATGGGACTGAGACGGGAGAACAGAGTTCAGATGAAAACTTCTGCTTCTGAGGCTGCTGCTGAGGCCTTCATTGTGGGGTATTGTTTTCTGAGCCCCAACTGCACCTGCTATTCTTTTTTGTAGCACTTATCACAGATATAAACTTATACCTATTTGTGTGATTCTTTGGTTGAAGACTGTAATTCCATTTAGACTGTAAGTTCCACAAGGGCATGAACCAGATCTGTTTGTATCGATCATTATAGCTTTACTGACTAAAGCATTGGTCAGCACATATTTTTTAATAAATAATATGTGTTAGATGAACTAGTTGAATGACTTTCCCCAGCTAAAATGGCTGAGCCAAAATGAAAGCTAATGTTCTTTCTATTATATATGATAAAAATAGGAAGGCATAAAGCAATAAACACATTTATGTGAGACATTTACCTAAGAACTGACCAAGTGCAGTGGCTCAAGCCTATAATCACGGCACTTTGAAAGGCTGAGATAGAGCTCAGGAGTTCGAGGCCAGAACTTGTCTCTAAAAAAATACAAAATGCTCAAGCATTCCTGACCATTTCACAGATCTCTGTCTGAACCCACCTCTGTGAATTCTGGCCCTTTCTGCACACATACAGGGAAGGATTTGCTAATATATCATTGTTATGATTCATACTTCTTGCAGTAAATATATCCTTTGACTAATATCTAAGCCTTAGGTCAGACACAAGGGAGAAAATGAAAAAGAAAGCATGTTCTAGACCACAACATGAAGAAGTGTGAGATCAGAAGTAAAGTGACAGTGAGAGCAAGGGCAAATTTCATAGGATTGGAGGTGAGGAGGACAGAGTGTATAGAAACCAGAGAATATTTGCTGGGTGCAGTGGCTCACATCTGAATCCCAGCACTTTGGGAGGCCGAGGCAGGCAGATCATGAGGTCAAGACATCAAGACCATCCTGGTCAACATGGTGAAACTGGTCTCTACTAAAAATACAGAAATCAGCTGGGCATGGTCGTACATGCCTGTAATTCCAGCTACTCAGGAGGCTGAAGCGGGAGAATCACTTAAACCCGGGAGGAGGATGTAGTGAGCCAAGATCCTACTACTGCAACTCAAGCCTCGTGACAGAGTGAAGTTCCATCAAAAGAAAGAAAGAGAGAGAGAGAGAGAGAGAGAGAGAGAAAGAAAGAAAGAAAGAAAGAAAGAAAGAAAGAAAGAAAGAAAGAGAGAGAGAAAGAAAGAGAGAGAGAAAGAGAGAGAGGGAAAGAAGGAAGGAAAGAAGGAAAGAAGGGAAGGAAGGAAACAGAATATTTAAACTGCAAGGAACTCTAGAAATTCTCTAATTTAAAATTCTCATTTTATAGAGAAAATTCTCATTTTATAAAATTTTCATTTATATCATGGCTAAAGACACAAACTTAGTTATTGAAAGCTCCAGGACTAAACCTTATACACCTCCCTTGCAGAGGGCGAAATTCTCAAATACTTATGCTAGCCTATTGACAAGTTCTAGTTGAAATGTCTACTATATAGTCCACAAATATTTAGTATGGAAAGTGTAGGAAAGGTAATTTAAATGCTAGTAAATTTGTAACAACAGCAATAATAATAACAACAGCTGTACCAGCAGCAGCATTTTATGTTTATACAATATTTTCTTGTTTGAAAAATATTTTTCTGTACTTCCTGTCATGCAATCCTTACAAAATCATTGAAGTAAACAGGCAGGATTCTTCTTCATATGCTCCATATATAGGAGGAAATGTATACCCATGAAGATAACATAATTTGTCTAAAGCCAAAGGAGGCTACTGAATGGTAGATCTCAACCTCAGGTTCAAATTCCTGGACTCCAAGTTTATTGCTGTCATCATTGCCTCTTGCTGCCTAAAGAGGCTTTGTTCAATATAAAGCTGTACACTGCAATTCTCCAAAATCTCCATGTTTTCCACACAGGTGGAGGCTCACCTTCCAAGTTTAATAGTATATTATGTGGAACCCCATCTGTAGTGACCCTGACCTCTCCGAGCCTCAGCCCTTCCCTTTCTCAGTATCAGGCAGGAATACTGAGAAAGGGAAGGGCTTTCTCATGGAGCAGTGATTTTGTGCCAAGTTCAGCAGGGGGCATTGGATTAAGATTCTCATGTTGACAGCAATTTTATCTTGTGAAGATGCACAAAGCCTGCCTTATGCACTCCTTTCACACCTGGGAAGAATGGAATATATTTCTATTTGTAAACACACATGCCTCGATACATGTAACATATAAACAAAAATGTGATTTCTTTAAAAATAATCTACTGTCACCCTTCCATTTCAGTCATTTGGTGAGTTTTGAATATATTTTTCTTTCCAGAGTCCAAGAAAAGGTGTTTATTCGCTCCTTCTTTTTTAATCAGCTGGGTGCCAACATTTTCTTTCCTTCTCTTGATGTGATGTAAGTTCAGTTTTTGGCTTCTGTCTGCTTTTCCAGCTGGTTACCTGCAGGTAGTTGGATGAAAGAAGCTTTCTCTCAACTCAGGCAATCACCAAGTCCCAGACACATACACACACACACAAACGCACACACACACAAACACTGGAGTACAATAGTTTGACGTACAGGATGCTCTGCAGAAAGAGGTCAGTTCACTTCTACCCACACTCCTCTGTTGGCCGGCTTAAGGCAATAAAACTGGCTGCTGTCCGTGCAAATCAGCATCCTGGAAAAGGAGGGTCTAGGTCAAGAGGAAGGAATATCCCATCCTGAGGAAGAAAGATTAGATTTGTTTGGTATGATTGCTTGGGGACAGCTTCAAAATTTACAATGCCCTGCAACTCTTAATTTAGCCTGCTTTCAGTTTAAGATTACTAACCTGTGTTAAGAAGAAAGGCACATTCATTACTGTTATTAAGCAATCTAATTTTAGAATTATTACTAGAATAAAGCTCAAGAATATAATAATTCTGAGCTAGAAATGGGACTAATAAAGCTCCCCATGTTTCTACATTTGCATATTAAAGCCTGTAATTAAAAGTAAATTGTGAAACAGGACAATTTCTTTTGGGTGATATGGTAAAGGATGAATTGCTTTTAGCAAACATTGTTTTGATGAATGAGCTACTCGAATGACAGATTGCCTTTTCAGATGTAATTATATTTCATTTAGATAAGAGACTGACAGTACAGCATATTCTTTTTATTTAGGCTGGCTAGAGACCAGGGATCACGCCTAGTTATCACAAAGCATGTGCATGGCTGCTTTAGTTCAGGTCAACTAAGGACCACCTCAGACTCTGCAAATGCAGGGTCAGAGACAAAAGAGATGTTGAAATTAGGTAGCCTCAGGTGGTACTCATATAAGTAGCAGAGAGATATAGAATTTGTGTCATATTAAGAAACTATGATTATATGCCAGATTTGAGGATATAATCATACAGTTTCTTAATATGATACAAATTCTATGTCTGCCTGCTTCTTATATGCATATGTCTTTTTTTTTTTTTGGCTATTGTTTTGTTTTCTTGCCTACTTGCTTTGGCTAATACTTCCAAAACAGTGTTAATTAAGGACAGTGATTGTAGTAATTTGTGTCTTACTTTTGACTTTGATGGAAAACTCCTGATTTTTTTTTTTTTTTTTTTTTACTCTTTTTGCTGGCTGAATGTTTTAAGTTTGTATACTCTATTTCTGAAAGTTGCAGCACTTACTGGTAATCCCTGAAGTGACTTCTTCAGCATTTTATGACGTATATGGCTTAAGACTTCTATGGTTCTTAGTCATTGTGTCTTACCTTCATCAGTGCCTAATTAGCTTTGTCTAAGACTCCAGGGTTAGTTTCTAATCTACATCAGGAGAAAAAAAAAATTCACATATCAGACTTACATTTGTAAGTCTGATATGTGAATTTCTGCCTTATTCCCAAGCCTTACCTTGTACCACGTTCTGGTAAGTTAATCTCTGTCCTTTCATTTTTATCCCTATTAATTACCTAGGGTAAGTCCTGGTTAGTATAGTGACTGTGGACAAAGGACTTGAGTTCAAATCCTGCTTATTCTGCTCACCAGTTATTTGACCTTGGCAAGTTATTTAATTTCTTTATGCTTCCACAAATTCGGATCATAGCAGTACTTGTCTCACAAGGTTATCATGAACTTTAACTTAAATTATGCATATAAAAGCCCTAGAAGAAAGCTTGTCTGCTATCAGTTTACGTTTAGTAAGATACTTGCCAAAGGTTTGTGGTCATTATTACTGCTGGAAAGTATAGTAGTAATATTCTTATCATCACTGGGGAATCTACCACCAGTTATTAGGCTCATTTTAGTGGGACACTCCATTACAACATGTTGACCTTTAGGATGAAGTGTGTTCTGAAACTATCTCTTGCCTGACCTCAGGTATCAGAATTCTATCTCCTGGCTGAAACTCTCTTTAAAAACTCACTTCAGTGTTTAATTCTACTAACCAATTTCTATTTCACTTCTTGTGAGCCTATTCTCATCTAAAACATTTCTAAGATAGTTCAGGGTTCAATTCTACTGACCAATTTCTACTTCACTTCTTGTGAGCCTATTCCCATCTAAAACATTTCTAAGATATTCGTAGCTTTTTTTTTTTTTTTTTGACATTGAAAATCTGCCTTTATTTGCTCAGATTTTTTTTTTTTTTGAGACAGAGTCTTGCTCTGTCACCCAGGCTGGAGTGAAGTGGCGCAATCTCGGCTCACTGCCATTCGTAGCTTTTTTTGTTCTTCTTTTTCTTCTTCTTCTTTTTACAGCACTGACACACTTATATTAGTGCTTTTCCAAAAATGACACTGATTAGCGATAAGCGATATTGTCTCAGCTCTGCAAAATCATTTCTATTTAGCCTGAAACAGAGTTCAAAAACATAAAATTATGTTAATCAATTTGTTCACTTAGGAAATATTCATCTAACTTAGATTCTAGAATTAACACTGTGTCAAGGCATAAAATAAATATATAATAATGTAAGATTTGGCCACTGCCCTTGAACTACTTACAGTTTAATTGAATAAGACAATGACCATGATTGTTCATGGCAAAGCTGTGGACGTGAAGTTGTGGTTGAACAGCTTAATAGGGGAATGAGATTGAATCATGCAACTTTTAAATAGAGTACAATGGGCTTTGAATGAATTTTTCAAGTCCATGAAGAAGACTTAGCTCCTTTCAATTAGTGAATGTCAACATTTCTTTATCTTTCTCTTGAACTGAAGAAAGAGAAGGGCATTTCTGTTGGGGTACCAACACTGGCAGTAGATTTCAATTTGGTGATATTAATTATAATTAATGTGATTAACTCAATTGATTTATTCAGCTACTTATTACTTTCATGATTTTCCCATTTCTGCTTATTACCTGCATTACTACTCACTTAATAATTTTCTTTAAATCCTTGTTTTGTGTTTAAGCAAACTTATTAACATTTTGTTGTTATTATTATCTTAAGTAGAAACTTGGTATACCTTGCTATTTAAAAGAGAAAACAAAGTATATATATGACTATTTACATTTTTTAAAGTTAATCTATAAACCATTTAAAATTGTCTCATATACCACTGGTGGGGAACTCTGGCCTTGCCATTCGAACGTCTCTGGGAAGGAGCACTGAGTGGTTGATGGAGGTTTCTTTTTAAATGTTGCTTGACATTTCCACACTCCCCATTTCTACTTACCTTCCATCACTCTATCTTTTACTTTGCCTTATTTTCTCTATAGCATGTTTCATTTCTAAAATCATATTATTTTATTTATTTCTTTTGCTTATCTGTTTTTTGTGACTAGAATACAGATTCCACGTGGGCAAGGACTTCGTCTTGATTACCTCCATTCCCCAGGGTCTGACGTATATTAGGCACTGAATTTCAGGAGTTTTATGGCAATATGGTGAGAAGCTGCTGTGATGCAAAAATCCGGTTTGGACCATACAACTCTGTTTGCTAGCTTAATAATTTCTGACCAGATTCTTTTTTTCCTGTTTTTTATTGTTTGCTATGACTTTGGGCTTTGTTTACCCCAACTGGGTTCATGGACCTTTTTACTTTTCTGAGTCTATAGATTTTCAGAACTTTGGGCTTTACTTTCTTGCATTCATTTACTCCTCCTTTTAGAAGCCAACATACTCACCCCAAATTTTTTTCTATTTAAACTTAATTCATAAGGTACTCACTGGATTCTTCTGTCCAGTAGTCATAGCATTTGTCCAAGAAGGGTGGCTATAACAATTAAATAATCCTGGATGCTGTGCTCTGATATTTGAAAAATAAACAGTGGGACAATGGCACATGTATTTATCCGTCTGTACCAAGAGTAGCCTTAGCTAAAAGCTAAGATATAACTCTCAATATTAGTTCTTAAATACTATTTGTATTTTTTGTTCTTAAGGCAATGGATGTATAAGCATTAGGAATGTCCTCTCAATTTTTGAACTTTTCTTAGGCAAATAGATTAAGAATTTGAATAAATTTATTTTTATCAATGGTTTTCAAATGTTTTATATGATATTCATATATTATAGAATACAACAATCAGAGTCATTTTTTTTTTTCTTGTTTTTGAGACGAAGCCTCACTTTGTCACCCAGGCTGGAGTGCAGTGGCATGATTTTGGCTCACTGCAACCTCTGCCTCCCAGGTTCAAGTGAGTCTCCTGCCTTAGCCTTCTCAGTAGCTGAGATTATAGGTGCCTACCGCCACGCCCGGCTAATTTTTCTATTTTTAGTAGAAACAGCATTTTTCCATGCTGGCCAGGCTGGTCTCAAACGCCTGACCTCAGGCAACTCACCTGCCTTAGCCTCCAAAAATGCTGGGATTACGGGTATAAACTACCATATCCGGCCTCAATCAGAATAATTTAAAGAGATAATACGATCTAAATCTTATATAAAGAAACATTATTTAGAATATTTCTATCTATATTTTTACTTTTTGAAGAATTTTTTTTTCCTCCCTCATTAGATAATGGTAAGTCAAGGGGATGAAAGTCCATACCTACTTCTGTGACGAATCCAATGCCCGCTAAGGCTGGTTGATCACATAAGCCATATTTCTTGGTGATGAATGACTCAGAGCCCACGATAAGGCTCACACATTTCCAATGAAATCTTTCATGTCGTGGAAGAGGAAATAAGATTGCAAATTTGAGAGTAGATGATAATGATTAGTTTGGGATACTATTTATAATCAGTGGCATAGGAAGTTAATTACTTGTTTTTGATAGGGTGACTAAGCTGATCCCATTAGAAAACTACTGCATATGATTTTCTAAATAAAAAATATTTTTTAAAGGGCTGAGAATTTTCATGATTATGGTAAGATTGGGAGAAAGTATGATTAGTGGTTAAAAATGGCACAGATGTAATTACAGACCAATCAGTCCTTTCAGTTTTATTTAGACCAAACTTCTTATTCATCAGAATGTTTTAATTAATTCAATTAGTGTTGGTTACTTATCTGTCTTAGAAAATTCAGCCACATCAATACAAAAAATCTTTTCTGTAAAGTTTGTTTGGCTCCAAAGTTCTCTCTAAACAACCATTATAACTATGTAGTTCCAAGGCGATAGGACACAGTCATCAAACCTACATATTATGGTCTATTGCTAGATTTAAAACTCTGTTTTATTAGCCAGGCATGGTGGTGCCTCTAATCTCAGCTACTTATGAGGCTGAGGCAGGATGATCCCTTGAGCCATGAGTTGGAGGTGGGGGCGAGCTATGACTGCACCACCGTACTCCAGTCTATCCAGAGAGGCTGGAGTGCAGCCTCTGAGACAGAGGAAGACCCTGTCTCAAAAAAAAAAAAAAAAACCCTAAACAAATCCTATTTTATAGATGTCTTATTTCTCTCTTCTTTAAAATGTCTTCCTTTTTGAACCTTATGGGGCTTCTGCCTTTTGTTCCCCTACTTCAATGAATCTATTCTTTCTATTTCTCTAGAGGCAGGAAATGAGTCACATCGTGTGCTTAAGTCTGGGTGTTTCTGAAATCAGGTTTTACTTTTTATTTGAATTTTTCTTCTAGAAATAAGAAGTTGTTGGTAATTGGCAACTTTGATTATAGACAAAGATGATTATTCTGAAATTAATTTATTTTAAATAATAAGTAACACACTAATGGAAGAAAGTTGGGCATACATTCATAGAAAAAGGAACTTTTCTAACTTGGTATTGATTATCAATGACATAAAATAATCCTGTATTTTCCAAATATACAAATTATTTACTCTGTGGGAATAAATATGAAATGTGATGGTGACTGACCCAAGCTACTCTTTAGGGCACTGTGGGAATGTTTTATTAGTGAATACCAGTGTGGTCTGGAAGAATTGATTGATGTAGCTTGAAAAAGGGCCTAAGTTGTTCCCAGCGAGTCTTTTACAAACTGGCAGGACTTGGCTGATATGGAAAGGAGTAGTCCTCCTGACAGAAGTGCAGATTGTAAGTGTTGCTGATAAAGAGGCCCAAGGTCACGAAAGACTCATCTGATTGGAACAGACAGACTATCAGGACAGTAATCAGAAGTATCCCCTAGCCGGTGGCCTGGAGTCAAGATAAAGCAATTTACATAGTAGTTTGTGAACTTGTTTTTCTTGATTCTTATTTATCAACAGGTTTAAAATGTTTAAGTGACTTAACTCGATAACTAATAATAGTATTTAAATATTGACATCTTTAATGTGCCAGACACTATGCTGCCTGCTTTGCATGCATTATCTGGCTTGATTCTTACAGAAGCCCTTGAAAAGTGCTTTTACTATCCCCATTTTTAAAAGGATGAAACTAAATCCGGGAGAGAGGTTCCAAAACACGTCCATGGTAGCACAGCAGGGTTGTGACAGAGTCAAGCCTGAAGCTTGGGGGTGTCCAGTTCAGAGGCTAATATGTTGGTCCCCCAATTTTGCTAAGGCAGGTCTTCGAGTTTAGTTCAAGTCCGCAGTTCTTTCTCTCTACTTGCCCTCCACTCCTACATTTCCTCCAATAGACAAGAAATTCTTCGGCATTTTGGAGTTCTGTCTTTTTTTTTTTTTTTTTTTTTTTTTGAGACCAAGTCTTGCTCTGTTGCCTAAGCTGGAGTGCAATGGCGTGATCTTGACCCACTGCAACCTCCACCTCCCGGGTTCAAGCGATTCTCCTGCCTCAGCCTCCCAAGTATTACAGGCATGCACCATAACACCTGGTTAATTTTTCTATTTTTAACAGAGACAGGATTTTCCCATGTTGGCCAGGCTGGTCACAAACTCCTGACCCCAAGTGATCCACCTACCTCAGCCTCCCAAAGTGCAGGGATTAAGGTCTTGAACCACCACACCCGGCCTGGAGTTCTGCCATTAAAAAAAAATTGTGGGCCGGGCGTGGTGGCTCAAGCCTGTAATCCCAGCACTTTGGGAGGCCGAGGCGGGTGGATCACGAGGTCAAGAGATCGAGACCATCCTGGTCAACATGGTGAAACCCCGTCTCTACGAAAAATACAAAACATTAGCTGGGCATGGTGGCGCGTGCCTGTAATCCCAGCTACTGAGGAGGTTGAGGCAGGAGAATTGCCTGAACCCAGGAGGCGGAGGTTGCGGTGAGCCGAGATCGCGCCATTGCACTCCAGCCTGGGTAACAAGAGTGAAACTCCGTCTCAAAAAAAAAAAAAAAAAATTGTGTGTGTGTGTGTGTGTTTTTCTATAATAGGCTTCATTATTTAGCACAGTTTTAGGTTTATAGAAAAACTGAGCAGAAGGTAGTTTTCATATACTTTCCCCCTTCCCCCAACCCTCATTTCCCCCTATTATTAACATCTTGCATTAGTGTAGTACACTTGTTACAATGGACGAACCAATATGATACATTATTATTAGCTGAAGTCTGCAGTTTACATTAGAGCTCACTCTTCGTGTTCTAAACACATAAGGGTTTTGCCAAGCATTTAATGTTGCAGATCCACTATTATAAAATTATACAGAATAGTTTCACTGTCCTAAAAAACCCTTTTAATCCACATATTACCTATCCCTCTCTCCTCCCTGCTGGCAACCACTGATCTTTTTACCATTGCTATCGTTTTGCCTTCTCCAGAATGTAATATTATTAGAATCATACAGGATGTAGCCTTTTCAGACTGGTTTCTTTCACTTAGCAACATGCATCACTTCATGTCTTTTTGTGGCTTGCTAGCCCATTTAAAAAAAAAACAGATAAATGATATTCCTTTGTATGGATGTATTACAGCTTTTAAAAAAGTGTATTCACCTACTGAAGGACATTTTGTTTGCCTTAATAAATGGCAATATGAATAAAACTAGTACAAACCTTGGTGTGCAGGTTTTTGTATGGACATAAGTTTTCAACTACTTTGGTTAAATACTTACGAGCGTCATATCTGTATCATATAGTAAGAATATGTTTAGCTTTGTGAGAAATTGTACCATTTGCATTCCCACCAGCAATGAATGAGAGTTCATGTTACTCCACATCCTCACCAGAACTTGGTGTCGGTGGATAGTAGTATCTCATTGTTGTTTTAATTTGCAGTTTCCTAATGAAACATGACATTGAACATCTTTTCATATGATTGCCATTTGTATGTCACCTTTGGTGAGGTGTCTGTTTAGATCTTTCGCCCATTTGTGTTGTTCATTTTCTTATTGTTTAGTTTTAAGGTTTTTTTTTTTGCATATTTTGAGTAATAGTGTTTTACAGATATGTCTTTTGCAAATATTTTCTCTTAGAGTTTTGTGTTTATTGATAGTGATTCAACTTACCTGTGTTCTAAATTCTGAGAAAGCCAAAGGACTAATTCAGGGGGTTATAACAAATGGAAGCATCAGTTACTAATTCATTATTTTAAGAGAAATGAACAACCAATATAGATAGCAAAATAATGTTATTTGTATATTACTTTTAAAAGTAATGGCATTACTTCTAAAGAGCAAAAATTGCAATTATGTTTGCCCCAACCTAATAGCAACTGCAAAACGCTTGTGAGAAGAACAAGCTTGACCTGGTCAAATATCAGCAAGAAGGCCTTGAAGCTAGACCAAAGTGAACAAGGTGGCATCTGCAAGACGAGAGTGTGGAGAAATAGGCAGGGCCCAGCACACATAGGGAGTTACAGGCCCTGATAGGAAATTTGGATTTTAGCCTAACTTCAATGTGAAGCCAATGCAGGTATGAAAGGGGCTAACACAACCTGAATGCCATTTTAAAAAGATGAATCCGGCTGTCAGGTAAAGAAGGAAAGGAAGAATGGAAGCAGGTAGGAAACTATTGCGATGAACCAGAAGAGAGGAAATATGAGCATGGGCTAGGATTGTTGTTGTGAACATGTAAATTTGTGAATAGATTCAGAATAGGAAGTGGAGCAAAACCAGTGGGAAAATGAAAAATTAGACGTAAAGAGTGAAGGAAACGACGAATCAAAGGTGACCCTGAGGGACTTGAAACACTGGGTAGATGGAGATGTTATTTCGAGAGACGGCAAGGCTTAGGGTGGAGCTAATTTGGGGAGTGAAAAATCAAGATTTCTATTTTGTAGGGATGTTGAGTTCGAGAGCTCTTTTATACATCTGAGTGGAGATACCACGCAATCAGTCATTTGGTTACATAAGTTTGGAATTCATTAGAGGGTAAAGTTCAAGAATCCGCTGTAATGGCCAGGCGCATTGACACAAGTCTGTAATCCCACAACTTTGGGAGGCCAATGTGGGCAGATCACATGAGGTCAGGAGTTCGAGACCAGCCTGACCAACATGGTGAAACACTGTCTCTACAAAAAATACAAAAATTAGCCAGGCGTGGCGGTGTGTACCTATAATCCCAGCTACTTGGGAGGCTGAGGCAGAAGAATTGCTTGAATCCGGGAGACAGACGTTGCAGTGAGGCGAGATCACACCATTGCACCCCGGCCTGGTCAACAATAATGAAACTCCTTCTCAAAAAGAAAAAGTATTATCTGTAAGGAAAGACAGAAGACTGAAAGAGACCAGTTAAAGAGGGAATTTATTTATTACAACACTTAACCATGTTCTAGTATAGTTATTTCTTTCTTTACTGACCTACATTGTAGATTGTGAGTACCTGAAGGGCAGAATAAGGGTCTTACTCAGTTGGTTTTTCCTGTACCTAGTACAGTGTCTACCAGGTAGGAAGTTTTAAGTAAATACTTGTTGAATTTTTTCAAGACTACAACACTAAATATTGACTCCACATTCTTAGCTCACTTTTACTTATGTGGCCTTGTTATTTATTTCCATTTGATAAATAAAATGGATAAAAACTACAACATGATAAAAAAAGACCCCTAGTTAAAGGGACACTTGGACATTTTACCTTTTAGTCTTGGCTGAATACACAGGCTGGGATGGAACATGCACAGTCAGCCAGCGTGTCACAGTCACCCTAATGATCCACACAGCTAGTGGTATAATTGATTCGCCTGCTGGGAACATTATTGATCATGGAGATGACCAAAATAATTGGAGCAGCCAAATTGTGGTTCTGTGTCTATTTGAAAAGTGATCTTGTAATTTGGTGATTTTTCTTTATATGTTTCAAAATTTCAGTGTTAGAAAAGGTCTTAGAGATAATCTGGCACAATTTTATTATTTAATAGTTCAGAGAAGTTAAGCGCCTTGATCCAGGACACATGGCTAGTGGTGGAAACACTGGTCCCAAGGCTCCTAATCCCTTGTCCTTTCAACAACACTCTAATGTAGGTGAGTCATGTGAGCAGGAAATAGCTTCTGTTTTTATGTATCATTATATGTCACTGATTTTTTTTTTTCTGCAAAGTAACCTAGCCCAGGCTGCTTGATCCTGTGTATGAATAGCTTTATAAAGTTCTGTCCACAGGTAGATCCCTTTGTAGGAAAGACGTGAGAGTAGCACTCAAACTTCTCTTCACATGATCAGTTGTTGGCTGTCCACTGTTTCAGAGATTCCTAGGATAGGAGTGTGTGTGTGAGTGTGTGTGTACATGTACATATTATTGTTGTCATTGTGATATATTTAAATTTTATGAATATTGTATATCTTTCTGGAGAGTTAGGGCTCTTTTCAGGAGAATTTGTGGTTTGGAAATCTATTTTCTTGGAGAGTAGTTAATATAATCAAGGAAAATGGGGCTAGAAATCTCAGTTACCAATTCTTTATCTTTTGCAACAGAGTTTAACCCAGGCTGGAGTGCAGTGGCATGATCTTGGCTCACCACCACATCTGCCTCCCAGGTTCAAGCAGTTCTCATGCCTCATTCTCCCAGTAGCTGGGACTACGGGTGTGTGCCACCACGCCCAGCTAATTTTTGTATTTCTAGTAGAGACAGGATTTTGTCATGTCGGTCAGGCTGGTTTTAAACTCCTGGCCTCAAGTGATCCCCCTGCCTTGGCCTCCCCAAAATGCTGAGATTACAGGTGTGAGACACCATGCCCAGCCTCAGCTACCGATTCTTAATTATGAACCATATGTTGGATTAACAAGAACAGAGTAGATGGAATTATTTAACAACCTTTTCTTTTCCCACCTTTTCTTAAAGAGATGTGATCTTGCTATATTGGCCAGGCTGGAGTACAGTGGTTATTCACTGATGTGATCATATGCACAGCCTCAAAATTCTGGGATCAAGAGATCTTTTTGCCTCAGCCTTCCCAATAACTGGGACTACAGATGTGCTCCACTGTACTCAGATCTTATTTTCCTTTTTCATGATCAAAGGTAATATATATGAACCTCAGCCCATTAGAAAAATTAATTTAAAAACTTAAAGGTGGCTTTGGCAAGACAGAAATCTGGTAGTATTTGAATGGTATGAACTTCCAGCTAGTAAGCCGATCCATCTTACCTACATCCCTTACCTCAAAGCTCTTAGGTATAGACCTAAATGTGCAAAGGGTGGCCAGAGAACTGGCTTATACCATCAAAGCGGTTGAACCTGGATCCAACCAGGGAAAGACCTGTTCTAATTAAGATCCTCTTCTTAAGATGCAAGGGAAATGATGTCTGATGACAGCAGTTGGACCAACATCCAGCTGGACATCTTTTCTACCAAATCGGGTCTACTGGAAACGGACACTCGGACAAGAGGTAGGATTTTATTCTTGTATGTTCTTAGGCTTCCCAGAAACAATGGCATTTTCTGAAAAGCTTAGTAACACTTTCAGAAGTTCCAGTAATTATTTCAGACTTTGTAGACTCTGCTAACAAAACGCAGACTTTGGAAATGTCCCAGAAGCTGTCTGCTAAATAGAAACCCTCTGTGCACCTTATAATTTATATTGACTATTCCCCTTCCCAAATTCCACAGGCACTCCCCTATCCCCTTATTCTCCTCATTCTCCTTCCACAGGCTGCGTGTCCTTTATTTTCTTCTCTGTTTCATCCTGCAAATTTGAATTTGAAAATTCTCCTACTTTCATGATTAATTCCCCCTAAGAATGTTAAACTCATATTTACCTTATAGCCCAGAAATTCCACCTTTAGGTATTACTCAACAGAAATGAACACATATATCTACAAAAAGACTTGTACAAATAAGTTCATAGTTTTGTTCATAATAGCAAATTTGAAAACTGCGAATAACCCAGATGTCCATCAACATAATCTGGATAAATAGGCTGTGGCATATTCATGCAATGGAATACTACTCAACAATAGAAGAGAACCAACAATTGGTCTTCAGAAGACATAGATATATTGTGCTGCATGAAAGATGTTGGAAACAAGAGAGCCTATAGCATATTTGTGTTTATATAAAATTGAACGACATACGCAATGCTAATCTATGGGACAAACATCAGTAGTACAATGATGGCCTTTGGCTGGGAGGGCTGTGGAGATTGACTGGAAAGGACTGGAGGAAGCTCTATGGGATGATGGAAATGTTTTGTGACTTGACAGCAGTGTGTGTTATATGAGTGTCTGCATTTGGGAAAACATCAAACTGTAACATTTAAGATCTGTGCATTTCACTGCATGTAAATGAAAATTCAATTTAAAATAAAAGCATGAAAGGAAGCACATTCTTTTTCTAGCCCTCAGTTTGCTCATTTCCTATCACTTAGGCATGATGCTTTTATAATACAATCACCTCCCTTCAAACTTACTGTCAGAAAGACAATGTAGTATCTGTCCATTACACATCTTTGTGTTTATTTAGATCAATGGTTTACATCTCCCAATTTTCAAGTCTAGCAGTAGGCTTCAAGTACTGTGTTTGTTTTCAGTTTAAAGTATTCTACACATTAGACAGTAGACAAGAAAGCTATTTCGAGGGATTGCTGAGCTCCTTCTAGTGCTTCTGATAGTATGGCCAGTGCTTCAGTCACCAATGAAAGTTGTCCTGATATGTATGTATTTACTTATGTGTTTATTTGAGATAGGGTCTTGCTGTTGCCCAGGCTGGAATGCAGTGGTGTAATCATAGCTCACTATAGTCTCAAACTCCTGGGCTCAAGAGATCCTCCCACCTCAACCTCCTGAGTAGCTGCGACTACAGGTGTGTGCCACCATGTCCGGTTAATTTTTAAATTTTTAGTAGAGGCGAGGTCTCACTATGTTGCCGAGGATAGTCTCAAGTTCTCGGGTTTAAGCCATCCTCCTGCCTCAGCCTTCCAAAGCCCTGGGATTACAGGTATGAGCTGTTGCCCCCAGCTTGTAGTTATTTTTTTGAGACAGCTTTCTGCCTTTCTTTTCTATCTTCTCTCACTCACCTCTACATGCAGGATTGTGTGGGTGTGTATGTGAACACACATAATCTTTTTTAAAAATCTATTCTCAAAAATATCTGAGTCTCTTTCTCTAATGGAATTTTCAAACTAATTCAATATTTCCCTTGACATGTCTCTCTCCCCCACTAAATGTGGGGCTCTCTTAAAGGTGGGAAATATCTAATTCATTTTGCTTTCCTATTGTCCAGCACAGAATCTGCAAAAATATAGACATTCAATAAAGTTCGTTAAATAAATAAATGACCCTGTTTTTTTCTGATATGTCTGACGAGGTGAAAAAGAAGTACACTGAGAGGCAAGAATTTTGACTAAGTTGTGTTTTGCAATTATAATATCTGTCCCCTCAAATCCATCACACTTCCTGTACTCCTCTTTACTTCTTTCTATGACTATTTTTTAGCAACACCAGAGTAGTGTAAGTGTTCCTACAATTTCACACTGTAGAATCCTTTGGGGAAAAAATGACATTATAAAATGAAAGCAATTTGCACCGAAAAAGGGATTACAGAGTTTTGCACCTTGAACTTTTACTTTGTTGAAGTCAGTGTTTTGTTTTTTTTTCAACAGGCTTCCCAAAACAAAATATGTTCAGATTGGATTGGGCTTAAAATGTAATATTTAAAACAGCAACATGTCTGACGGATCCCAAAAATGAAATATGTCCATTTCTTTTCTCAAGGAGCAGAAGGCAACATAAAGCAGCTACAAGAATTAATTCACGGGGATAGTTGACATTTTCGAGCTGACTGCCTCTTAGAGAAAATGATGTCATTCTCCAGCAGCCTAATGACAGTCAACAGCCAGAGAGGACACATGCTAATAAGGCTCATTGCTCACCTAGTTTTCTTCTTTTTTGTCTAGCCAGAGTGTCCTTGGATGCCCATAATTTGGCATTGTGCTCCTAGAATCATTTTTAAGAGAGACTAGAGTATGAAACTTAAGAAATAGTATTTTTTTTCTAATCAGAAAATTGAATTAATGTTTCTAACTTCTTCCAATAACTCAAAGTCATGTTTTCAGTATATTCATAAGTATCCAAATTCTAGTTGAGCTTTCTAAGGTGTTGGCTCCAGTGTTTAAATTGTGAAAGACCATTGCTTCAAGATGCTGGGGCAGCTCCGGTAATGAAAAAGCATGATGCAGTAAAAATCTAAAATTTCATTCTCAACCACAAAGAATATTGAGTCCAAAACTTGTAGAATACTCATGTAGATATCCTGGAGTTGACTTTACTCCTGGACAAAATTATGGCTTTTAAAGAAGTTTTAAGATAAATTTTCATCTATGTTCAGATATGCAAAAGGGAACAAGCAATATCAGCTTAAAAGAAGAGCAATATCAGCTCACCCACACCTTTCTGGTCATGGCTTTTTTTGAGATGGAGTCTTGTTCTGTCACCCAGGCTAGAGTGCAATGGCAGGATCTCTGTCCACCACAACCTCTGCCTCTGGTGTTCAAGCGATTCCCCTGCCTCAGCCTCCAGAGTATCCAGGATTACAGGCTCTACCATGCCCAGCTCATTTTTTTACATTTTTATAGAGGCAGGGTTTCACCATGTTGACCAGGCTGGTCTCGAACTCCTGACCTCATGATCAGCCTGCCTTTGCCTATCAAAGTGCTGGGATTATAGGCGTGAGCCACTGCGCACGGCCTTGACCATGGCTGTTGATTCTACCATCAGAACCTAACTCAAGGAGCAAAACACCTGTTGCATTTCCCAAGCCTTTCTGTTTTTGTCTCTCCCCTAATCAATATTACCAACAAAGACTCTTCTGAGAAAATGTGTATTGGAGACCAGCATGAATCCACTGGAACCTGTACATCCCCTTTTCCTAGCAAGGCCAACTGGAAAACTTTCAACTGAGGGCTGTCATGAACAGGTAAAATGTCTTGGCTAACAAACAAATAAAGGAGGTGAGCCATGGATTTTGGAAGAAATTGATGTGTTGCAAATATAGAAGACCTGTAATTCAGAATGGTATTTATGACTAAGGAGTTTCACCTTGTACTAACTTTGGCCACCTACACTTGATGGAAATGAATTTCTGGAAAAAGAAACTCATACTACACCTAAATGAATGCTTGAGAATTAGATGGTTAGACCCAACTGACAGCGGAAAAACAGTTTTCTTAGCAGCTGAAGTGCTCTAACTGGTCCAAGGGTTTTCTACTCCAGAGGGCAGACCAGTCGGGTTACTAAATCAATAATCAATGGTGTTTTGTTGATATTATAATGAAAAAGTAGGTCCAAGTTGAATCTGTAGAAACACAGATTTGAAAAAGTTAATAAATTAGATCATCTATAACCTTGGGATAAAATGTCTAATGTTTTATGTAGATGAAATTAATTCAGTTAACATTTATTTAGTGCTAACTCTGTAGAAGTCGTCTTCAACGCTCTGGGTAAGGAACAAAGTAAGAGATACTGCTCATACCTTCAAAGGCATTCAACTAAAATGGTATATTAGCATATCTACACAAATTACTTACATTTTGTAAGGCACAAGTCACGTACACTTAATCCTCACAATAGTCCTACTAGTTGGGTATTATTATTAATTATATAGCTTTGCCTTTGGGTAAGCCTTTTCTTTTGTCTATGCCTGTTTGTTGTTTATCAAATGGCTATGTTAGATTAATAAAAATAATAACTAACGTTTATTAGTTACTATTTGCCAACTGTTTTTGAAGTATTAGCTAATTTAAGCCTTATAACAACACTGTTATATCTCCCTCTTCTTTCAGAAATGCAGCCACGTTAAGTGACTTGCCCAAGATCAGAGTTGAAATTCAAATTCTCTTGCTCCAAATCCAGTGCTCTTTCCAAGATACCGTGCAACTTGCCTTTGAAATGATCTGCAGCATGTCAAATAAGGAAAGGAGATGTAGAGTCCATGGGAGGAGTCATGACTTCTGGCTGCAGAGTTGTGGAGGCTTTATTGGAGACATAGTATTTTATCTGTGTGCCTTGATCATGTGTTTGACCGTGAACAGAGAACCAGCACAATGAGCCTTCTTGACAGGTGACCCTCTAGCCCTTTGTGAACATCACATTTTTATTCTTTTTTAATTCCAACATTTATTCTTGACAACTTTACAAATAAACAAATCCTGTTTACTACATTGTTGATGTACTTTTTGTGTAACACAGGGCTGATTTTATCCTTGAGAGGGGGACTCAAGGCTTCATTTAGGGAGGATTAGATTTGATGTTTATTCACTGAGCAAGGCAGATTGGGTTTGGAGACATGTGTTATGATCTTGGCTTTTCCTGTTACTGCTTTTGGGTCTTTCGATGAGCATTTTGCTTTCTCTAGGCTCCTTCTTTATATATAAAACAACTACATCTTTGGACTTACAATAACTGTTGGTAGAGACAAGGAATATGAGGGTGCTTTGTGAATGGCTACCCAAATATAAAATATTGTCATTATCATTCAGTATTAGAAAATATAGATTAAAAATATTATCTAGATTTTCAGACAGCATGTAAGATTTCTTTTTTTCAGGGAAAAGGAGAACCCCAAATATCAATTATAATCAGAATTTCACAACAAATAAAAACTCCTGTGTGTTATTGAAATTAATCCTTAAAAATTAATCCTTACTTTTTTAAAGATTCACTCAAGGAACTCTGAAGAACCAGGTGACAATGACTATTTGATATCTGACCTTAATTTTTTAAACCAGACATCGAGACACTTACAGGAGGGTAGGTAGGGTGGGTACAGAAGAAGAGTGGTGGAATTCCCTTTCCTGTAGGTTAGTTGGAAGGAGCAAATCAAGATTTACATGACTCCCAGAGAAAAACAGTGGGAAGAGATAGACTGAAATCTCCATGTTCACAGGTAAGAGCAGATATTTCTTGGCCCAAATGATAAAGCAGTGTTTAACTCTTCTCATCAAGTCGCCCATACTGCGGAATTCCAAGGAAACAATCTTCACTACTGTTATGTGATATTCCTGGCCATCGTCAATGTGCAAGTCCTACAACAAGGCAGAGATATTCATGCTCTTTGTTAACATTCCCCCAAGATCTCAGTTTGCATCTCTCAATCCATCTCCTAGCTCTGAAAAGAAGTTTCTTGGGAAACCTTTTGTATGAATGGAATGGATGAGGTTTGTCCCATGAGGAAAGAATTTAAACACACACACACACACACACACACACACACAACAACAACAACAACAACAACACAGTACAACAAAAGCTTCTTTCCCACTGCAGCCAGGAGCAGATTACACCTATCTTTTTTCGAGGACAGGTGGAAATTCTGGCCTTGTGGTATTCAGTCACACCAGGAATGTTGCTCCCTCAATTTAACACGAGAGCTTCCTTTCTTACTGATTGAAAAAGTTAAAAGGGGATTAAAATGGCTTAGGTAAAAAGAACTATGGTTGAGTCTTCTCAGCCACATAAGCATTGGCTCTTTCTGATGTGCTCTATTGTCAGCTAAGTAATGACTCAGATTGGGCATTGTTCTCCTTGTACAAAACAGAAGGGAAAGTAAACCTTATACACAGGCTCCTGTTACCAGATATTCCCCTTTCATCAGAGATGGGCTTTGTGTGATACAGTCAGGACATTCACAAATTAAAAGAAGTGGGACAGCCAACATTTTTACCAGCTATTGATATTCCCTATCCCAGTAAACCTTGGGTTTTTGTCTGAGTATTGTTTTCTAACTTAAAGAGAAAGAGAGAAAGAAAGAATATATAGGCTAACCAGCTCTATTGCTAACAAAAGAAATACTTAAGAGAGGAAAACAACCAGGGATGAAAATCAGGCTGTCTTTTTATTTTCTTTGAGACGGAGTTTCACTCTGTTGCCCAGGCTGGAGTGCAATGGCACGATCTTGATTCACTGCAACCTCTGCCTCCTGCGTTCAAGTGATTCTCCTGTCTCAGTCTCCCGAGTAGCTGGGATTACAGGCATATCCCGCCACGCCCAACTAATTTTTTGTATTTTTAGTAGAGATGGGTTTTCACCGTGTTCTCCAGACTGGTCTCGAACTCCTGAGCTCAGGCAATCCACCCGCCTCAGCCTCCCAAAGTGCTGGGATTACAGGCGTGAGCCACTGTGCATGGTTGAAAATCAGGCTTTTATTTGAGTCTTCTTGCTTATTTTCAGCAGCAGCTTCCTGGCTGACTTAAACATCCTATTCCCGAGGTGGTTGAAATATGTCTTTTTATAAAAAACAGCTTTATTGAGGTATAATTTACATGCCATAAAATTCATCTGTTTAAAGTATGGGACTCAATGGACTCAGTGGTTTTTAGTATATTTTTGAATTTGTGCAATGATTACCAAAATCAATCTTGAAACATTTTCATCAGGGAAGCCCAGGACCCATTTGCTGACACTCCCCAGTTTCCCTACCCCACCACCGGCCCTAAACAGCCACAAATCTACCTTCTGTCTTGGTAGATTTGCCTATCGGATCTTTCATAAAGAAGCATGCAATAATGTGGTCTTTTATGACTGGTTTCTTTCACATAGAATATTTTCAAGTTTCCTCGATGTTGTAGCAGCACTTCATTTCTTTGTATTGCTGAATACTACTCCATTGTATGAATATAATACATTTTATATACCTTTTCATCCATTGATTGACATTTTGGTTGTTCCCGCTTTTTGACTCTTATGAATAATGATCCCATGAATATTCATGTATAGATTTTTGTGTGGACATATATTTTCATTTTTCTTTGGTATTTACCTAATAGTGAAATTGTGGGATTGTATGTTTAACACTATGTTAAATATTTTTAGGAAGTCCCAAGCTGTTTTCCAAAGTGGTTGCACCATTTTACATTCTCACTAGCAATGTACCAGGGCAAGACCTTTTTGCAATTTTCTCCTGCTTATAGAATTCTAAAGCTATGTAAAAGGTTAGAAATGTAACAGGCAGCTCATTTTGACACTTATTTAGGAAGCCTACTTTTTCTTTCCAAACTACAAACATTTCTGCTGTCTAATGAGCAGATGCTACCAGCTAATGAAGCAGGAATATTAATTTCTTGTTTGATTCATAGTAATATTCAATAATTACAGAGGAATCTTTACTTATCTAGCTTTCTGTGTATATGTGTTCTACAGTACTAATTTTTCTTTCTTTTAAAAATTCACATTCCTTACTGCTTTGTTGTTTAATGATTTGTTCTCTGATTATAGATCATTAATGCCTGTTTAAAAAACAAGTCCACGTGTCCATTTCAACGCATCTTTTGTTTTATACTGATTCAATGCAATTCAATTCTTCATTCGTAAAAACATTTAGGCCAAGGCATAAAACAGCCAATTTAAACAAAGTAACATTTCTTTCTTTTTCTTTTTCTTTTTTTTTTTTTTTCTGACAGGGAGTCTCGCTCTGTTGCCCAGGCTGGAGTGCAGTGGCACAATCTCGGCTCACTGCAACCTCTTCCTCCCAGGTGCCAGTGATTCTCTTGCCTCAGCCTCTGGAGAAGCTGAGATTACAGGCTCGTGCCACCAGCACAGCTAATTTAAACAAAGTAACGTTTAGTCTTTGAAATTGCAGTATATATATTCTTTATTTATGCTTACCTGAAAAATGTCAGGTATGAAATGAATTTTAGTGACTCAAATGTTGTCCTATAGGCAAATCCTTATCTTATAAACATACTAGATAACTTTATAAGATAAATCTGTTTCTAAGACAAAAAATTTGTCCATAATTCTGAATTCCTTTCTTTCTTTGTTTACTTAACACAAAGGATGTTTCATGAACCTTCTAACTCTTTTCTACTGTGCATGTTAGTTGGCATTTCATATTTAATTTCAACATCTGATAATAAGTCATGGGTTCAGCTAATCTGCATAGGCCAATTTGGAGCAGCATCCTTAATGAGTGGTGAACTTTCTCTGTTCTCCAGATAATATCACCTCTGCCACTTGAAACCAAGGCTTCTAATGACATGCACTGAAGGATGAGTCTTGATTTCAGGTTATCCTTTGGCCTGTTTCATCTCCATTTGCCGACCCCGGATTATGCAGATAATAAACTGCTTTTAGTAATCTAGGACCTTGTGCCAGACCTTGGCCGTCATACTGCATTATAACTGATGGTTCAAGTGCTTCTTTTACATAAGGAGTATTTTCTTCCCAGAGATCCCTCTAAGATATTCATGGCTAACTAAAAATACTGCTGAATCCTATTCTCAAGTAGAGTTTCAAGGTCAACATGAAAATTGTTATCACTCTCTTATGTGGCATTAAAAAATCTGTTTTATCTTTGTAACAATCATTTCATTAAAAAAAAGCGTTACAATTCCTCTGCTATACTAGCGTTTTCTCCGATACCAAGCAGGCTACGCCTTGATGGCAAGAAAAACAAGTTATGATTATTTATATGCCAGTACGCACTTGTTTCCATCTAGAGTTATAAACAATTAGTTTATGATAATCAATTGTGACAGCAAAAAGGATTTCCACTCCACTAGCTTGTATTTCCAATAACAGAGAAACACAAGTAATTTTGATAATGTCTTATGTGTCTAGTGAAGTAATTTCCCTATTACTGGCTTTTAGCAAGAATTTATAATTCAATCAGAGAGGAAAAAAAACACTGGCAACCAACATTGTGTCACATTTATTTCAAGTGTAATGTCAAAAATTTCATGGATGGTCACTTGGGCATTGAAAAAACAAAACGATTAGAGAGCAGAATGGGATTATGAGAGGTTCTGTTCATTTTCCTGCCTTCCCAAAGTAAGAAGCGCAAATCAAATATAAATAAAACTATTGCCTTAATGAGGCATTTGAATTTCTGCCTAAACCAACAATGGGAATAATGGATATCCACCCCAAAAGTTTTTAAGTAAAGTTATTCTTTTATATCTATTATTTTGTCTACACACACAGATATATACATTCACTCATTAAAAATTTGAAAAAATATTTATCTACCTCCTTCTTTCCTATGTCTGCATACGCATTTTTCTTTTGAAAAAGGCTACAGATGAAAAGGAAAAACATGAACAGCGTAACGAGATTAAAACGATGTTTTATGGCAAATGGTTTAAAACTTTAGGAAACCATCTTTAAAGGCTGCAAAAGAATGCCTGCTTTTTGCTTAAACCTGTGGTGATTGCACCGTCGCCTGGAAATATGGAGCCGCACTGTAGAGTATGTATACTAGTGTGCGCTCCTGTGCTCATTATAACGTGGCCTGGGGCTTGGAGCTAAACATTTCTCTAGAACATAATGAGCTGTATACTGTAATGAAGGTGTTTGAAATTGATTTGACTGTTATTTAGTATAAAAAGTCCCAGATCAAAGACTCTGGCAAGGCTACAGACACTCAGGCACTCCCAGACAGAGGACAGTGTATGATGGCGGGAGGCAAGTGGAGAGGTGTGGTGGCTTATGCAGAGCCAAGGAATCTATCAAACCATTATCTGATTGTTTTTATTTCAAGTCACTATACATCACTCACAAACTGCCATCTGGCACTAGATGATTTTGAGGATTATTTTGAAGAATATTACAAAACCCGATTTAATTTCCCTCTCGATTCCTAGTATTTCTGTATTGCTCCTTCATCACAGTCATGGACACCTCCCAAGCTAATTTGTAAAATGAATTTTACTGAATGCCATTTAATCTTATTGCCATAGTTACAAACCAGGAAATCGAAGATTGCTAGGCTGAGCTGAAAATAGCTGACTTGGTACAAGGAAGAGGACTAATTCTTATGCAAAGCTCTACGCTCACATACAATCTCTGATTCAAAGAACAATAGAAAGTTTGATCCTTGAAAACCTGACCTTCTGATGCCTTTTCACTCTCCAGCACCGAACAACCATAGGTTTCAATGAAATGTGTAAAAACTAAAGATAAGGTCTGCTTTGCAACCTGCTGTTTTAGCTTCTGTGTTATTGTTGCAATGAGGTCACAGCCTTGATATTTTCACTGGCAATACTGGAGATTTTATAACTGGGTGAAAATTAGAAAAGTGAGAACCCATGTAATGGTTGAAATTTAAGAAAGGTTTAAATAATTCCTGAACATAATCGTTTATAATTGACAAATCTATCTATCTGTCTATCTATCTATCCAGTCATTCTATAATTCTATTATCATAAAGCATCCCATCATCTGGGTCAACATATGTATTCCCTGAGAGAGGCATAGGGTAGGCTATGTGATAGCTTATAGGTTATATGAAAAGAAATTAAGGTGCTGAATGTCCAAAGGCCTATCTTTCTAGGTATATGTATACCTAGATTTTACATACCTATATATGTAAGTATCTCTCTAAGAAGAGAGATAAAGAGAATACAAGGAGATAAAATGTAATTAGAATAAATGTATTTTAAGGAGAGTTGTTTAACCCATATAAGCAATCATTTTAAGATTTTTGCCAAAACCAAGGCCCCTTTAATCTAATATTTAATGTATCAAAATTCTTTATGTGCTAATTATTTGTCATCATCAAATTTGCATTAATTACTCTGGTCCTTAAAAACAATCAAATCAACTTCTTTTGACAGTTATTTTATTTCTTTGATCCTTCATTTCCTACAAAGAGAATTAGAACTTTGAGATCTTTAACAGGCAGAAAAATATGATTTAATTGTTTTTAATTTTCACTAATTCAACTTGCAATTTATCTGATTACATTTAGATTATTATGGCTTTGGCATATTTGAATATAATTTTATAAAAAACAAACGTAGTCACTTAAATATTCAGAGTAAGTAAAATGTATGCCATGTATGTAACAACTCAGCAGAAAGAGCCCCTCTGTACTCACGGAGGCAGGAAGTCAATCGGCTGAAGCTGTATAGCTGTTGCTGTATGGTGCCCAATAGCTGCTGCTCGGCTTCTGGACACTTGCTTTTACATGCAAAAATCTCAGGAGGACCTTGGGAGTCCTAGAGAACTGCTTGTTGAATGTGGGAGGAAAAGAGCATACCATGGTATTCTCATTCTAAAACCACCCCACAGAGGAGCTGTGTGTACAGACTGTCCTCAAATATGTGGGATAAGGATATTCTAAGTGTTGTGCAAAGTATGTTTTAAAGGGTTTTCTTTTATTTTTTAAAAGAAATGAGACATGCTGGGTTAACTAAGGAAAACAAACTTCCTTATTGCAGGGCTTCTCTAGGCCTTTAAAATGCCAGCCTCCAAAAATGTAAGTCCCCAAAAGTGGGATGGAAGACGCAACATTGTTCACTTTTCTTTCTTTCTTTTTTTTTTTCCTTTAGACAGAGTCTTGCTCTGTCAAGGCTGCTCTAGGCTGGAGGGCAGTGGTGCAGTCATAGCTCACGGCAGCCTGGAACTGCTGGGATCCATCAATCCTCCCATCTCAGTCTCCTGAATAGCTGGGACTACAGGTGTGCACCACACCTGGCTATCTTTTGTATATTTCATAGCTAGGGTTTTGCCATGTTGCCCAGGCTGGTCTCAGATTCCTGAGCTCGAGTCATCTGCCCACCTTGGCCTACTAAATTGTTGGAATTACAGGCATGAGCCATGGCACCTGGCCTATTTATGTCTCTTGAACACATGACCTTTTCACTTCTGATCTTCCAGTATTTTGTGGAATAATTATATCATTAAATGCAATTAGGCAGGGTGGCAAATAGGTTTCATTTTGAGTGCCACATTTGGTCAGTTGGTAGAAACTACCTGCAGGCATTTTATAAAGGACTTTGAGTGGTGGTTCTGATTAGAAGGAAAGAGAAGGGCTAATGATGATTAGTATACCAGGGCTTTGCCATCCCTACCCTTGTTTTCCACCCTTTCTGAGTCTTTCAAGCATTACTCGATTATGCTTCCATGTATTACTTTATCAAAAAATCTCAGAGATAAAATTAGGATTTGTCTGAATCTCAGTTACTTCTGATTTCACGTAAGTTGGAAGTTCAAACACTTGCAACCAAACATGCAAGAACTGGGAATAGACCACAATGCACATTTTCTAGGTCTTATACTTTACTCACAGAAGTTCAGTTCCATAAACCACACTACGCACACACGAGCATGTTCACCTTTTTATTGTGAGAGAGAAATTATATTTGGGTTATCTTTTTCTACAACACCTGTTAGATAAAACCTTATTAGCTATTTACCTGCAACAAATAACATATATTATGTACTATGTAAACTATAAAACATTCGTTAAACTTAGCTGAAAATGCAGTTACCACTACTTGCATTCTTATGAATATACAATATTACATTGTATTCAGACCAATTGAGCTGCAGGCAAATATAACCAACTGTGACCCAACAAGTTCTGATTATGTTAAGATTAGTCATGCTGAGTTATAGTTTAAGCCATCTTCTACAATTCAGCAAAAAAAAAAGTGGTACTCATGGCCTATTAGAGGCAATGTAGACACATTTTAAATGTAAATGACCTGCGGTCAGTGACAAATGATAAAACCAGAAGGTTAAATTAATCCCAAAATATCTACAAAAGAAACCCAGAATAGTCCTGTTGTAGTGGCTCACATCTGTAATCCCAGCACTTGGGGGGCCTAGGTGGGAAGATTGCTTGAGCCCAGGAGTTTGAGGACAGCCTGGATGACATGATGAGACCACCATCTCTATAAAAAATACAAAAATTAGCCAGGCATTATGGCACGTGCCTGTGGTCCCAATTACTTGGGAGACTGCAGAGGAAGGATGGCTTGACCCTAAGAGGTTGAGGCTGCAGCGAGTCATCTTCGTGCCACTGAACTCTAACCTGGGCAACAGAGTAAAATCCTGTTCCAATAAACAAACAAACAAACAAATAAATAAATGACATTTATACACACACTTTAAAAAAAGAGCAGAATATGGTAAGAGCAGATAATTTGAACCAGACTGGGAAGAGTAGAATTGCATGGGACCCAGAGTCTTACAGTCTTCAAAGAACCCTCTGTCTTTTAGTAAATCCATACAGGGCAAAGGCAGAGACACTGCCACTGCTCTGCGATGCTTACCACAAATGAAGATATAAAGAAGATGCTTGCTCCTCCCTATGAGGTTTCTTTTTTTTCCCCCAGAAGTGTTTTCATGGTTTATGGAAATCAGTTACCAAATATCGCTAATTCAATTTATCTGAATTAGTTATTTAAATTACCTATTATTGGAAAAGTTAGGTAATATGGAAACTTTAATACTTTCAGAAGAGCAATTTGTTTAGAACTAAAGGGAGTCTATGTTACTTATGTTGGAATTCATGTGTTTCAATCTCATACACTAGGCGGGAGCTTCTTGTAAATAAAAACATGTTCTATTTTTCTATCTTTATCTCTATCAACTATCTAGCTATTTATCTATTCTCTACCATAGTGGAGCTGATCTACTTCTTCTGCAAAAGAAAAATTGCTTAAGGTAAAAGAAAACACTATGCACACAACACTCAAAATATAAATCAATATTTGAAGGAGAAAAAGACATTATATTAATAAGGTTACCAGTATTTAAGAATATAGATATAAGAAGTCAATCAGAATCATGATTGTGGGCCAGGTGCACTGGCTCACACCTGTAATCCTGGGAGGATCTTTTGGGGCAGGAGTTTGAGACCGGCCTGAGCAACATAGTGAGACTCCCATCGCTACAGGAAATAAACTATTTGGGTGTAGTGGCACCTGCCTGTAGTCTCAGGTACTAGGAAAGCTGGAGCGGGAAGATTGCTCGAACCCAGGAGTTCAGGGTTACGGTGATCTATATGATTGTGTCACTGAACTCCAGTTTTGGTGACAGAGGGAGATCCTGTCTCAAAAGAAAAAAAAAAAAAACAACAAAAAACAAAAACAACCAAAACAACAATAACACTGCTGTGAAAGAATGTGTGAATAGATAACGGCTGAATCAGGCCTTCTCTTTTCATCCTGCTTCTTTTTGGTTTGTTTTTGTTTTCTTGACAGACATTAAGCAGAGATAGAGCTCAGATATATGATTTTGAGAATCAACATCCAAATGTTTTTAGAAGATGTACTTATATTCCTTAGGCAAGGCTCATAGTAATTAGTAATGAAACAGTATTTGAGCAATGAATGATTAGAAGGTAGACGGAAGAGAGATACATGTTGGAGATCTTTGCAGGCTTTTCTGAACTATTGACTTCAGGGTTTTAAGCTTAGCTCTGAACATGTATTAGGTATATAAAAGATCTCAATGTACTTTGGAAAAAGCCAAACTTCATAAAATGAGGTAAAAAGCTGATTTAATGAATTCAGTTATTTAATCTTCATCAAAGCCTTTACTCTGCATTTTTCCTTCCTTTTAGAGCACACCTTGAAATGGTGCAATTTTATAAACAACTTATGTGATGCTATGGCCTGGAATTTCCTAAAACACTCCCCATTAAGAAATGTTGAAAGAATTATTTCTCATAAAAAATCAATATAACTATATAGAACATTTTTACAAGGATGACTAATAGGCAAAGCCAAATCTTTACCTCGTACTAAGTAATAAAAATGTTAAAAATGTATGATGTGTTACCAAATGCTAGAGACAGACATGCCCCAGGTTGATATTTTGACATATTTTGACATAAAATAGCTAAAAAATTTTAAGACATCTCTAAATGGCTCAATCTAATAAACAGTGATTTAAAGTGAGGTCAAGAAAAATAAGGCCCCAGGAGGAAGATGATAGTGGAAGAAAATAATCTTTGATTTTTGACCCTTAAAATGAGGCTACCTGAGAATGACAAAACCCTTGGAGTTAGTCATTTGGGAAAAGCGATGACCATTCCTATGAACTCTTGTTGAGGCTTCTCCTGAGCCCTAAGCCTGCCGCCATCTCACCACCCTACTTTTTTTATGTTTACATATTTTTTTATGGTCTAGATTCATTTAATCAAAGTATCTTTCATTTAACAGTTTTTTGAATACCATTTGATATGTTTGGCTATGTCCCCACCCAAATCTCACCTTAAATTACAGCTCCCACAATTCCCTTCTGTTGTGGGAGGGACCAGGTCAGAGGGGTGAGAGGTAATTGAATCTTGGGAGTGGGTCATTCCTGTGTTATTCTCATGATAGTGAATAAGTCTCAGGAGATCTGATGACTTTATAAGGAGAGTTTCCCTGCACAAACTCTTTTCTCTTGTCTGCCGCCATGTGAGAGGTGCATTTCACCTTCCACCATGATTGTGAGGCCTCCCCAGCCACATGGAACTGTGAGTCCATTAAATCTCTTTCTTTTACAAATTGCCCAGTCCTGGGTATGCTTTTATCAGCAATGGGAAAATGGACTAATACACTTGCTACAGTGGAGACCTTCTTTTCTGAAGCAATGGGGACTGGCAGTTAATTAAAAGTCAAAGCAGACAATCACTCACACACAAATCTTTTTAAATTTAAACATTTTATTTTAATTGGATATACATAAACATATATGCATATACTAATCTTTGATATTGGGTCACGGACCGTTCATTGATGTTCCCCATGGTTTTTCTCATTTTAATTATGCCATAGTGCGTTGCCAGTGATTCCCATGATCAGAGTTGGTTTAAAATGGAACAACTCAAATATACACGCAAAGCAAACAGAGTGCAGAAGTCTATGTTTTCCTATTTTTCCTCTGATCTTTTACATTTTTCTGGCACCCAACTAATTTAACAGCATTTTTTTCTTAGTGACTCACCATTATTGAGTTTTTCCAAAGTATGCATTTGATTTTCACAAGAACTATAATAATTTTTCTTGTTTCTTTTGTTTATTTACAACCTTAATGAAATGTGCAATTAGCACAAGGAAATGTAGAGGGAAAAAGGCTTCCACTCAACTTGTGGAAACCAACATCCAGGAAGGTCCCCACAGGCTTGGGGCACTCCGTATGCCATGGGTCATTCTGGTAAGGGAGCCTTGATTATAGGTGTGACAGGCAAGTTTTAAGAGTTGAGAAAACAAAGGAGGATAAGATACTTTCATGGTATAATGCAGAGACCAGTTACATATAATTTGTTTCAAAAATAATTATGTACACAACAGTGCAAGAGAAAAAAGTACTAATTTTGTCTTGTTCAAAAAAGCTTCTCTGATTAGTACAGTTCACGTGAATCTTTTTCTTCTCATTTACTCTTACTTCAAGTATGTTTTATGTGAAAAATGAGGAAATGAGTACAAGGACAAAACAGAGATGACTTCCTACCAAATTTTGTATTATTGGAAAACTTGGTAAGTTGGAATTAATACTCTGTTGCAAACAGTGTATATCATTGAAGTGCTTTGGGTGCAATTTCTATAGGGAATGCATATGTGAACTGGATTTAAATGAATAGAGTAGGGGCAAAGGCATCTAATACAGACTGCTCAAACATTGAGCTGGAGATGTTCTTAAAAACTGATATTGTTTTGATGTCCTTCTCGAATCTCGTGTTGAAATATAATCCCCTGTGTTGGAGGTAGGGCCTGGTAGGAGGTGATTGGATCATGGGGGTGAATTTCTTATGAATGGTTCACTACCATTTCCTTGGTACTGTCTTCATGATAATGAGTGAGTTCTCTTGAGATCTGGTTGTTTAAAAGTCTGGAGCTCCTCTCTCTCTCTCTCTCTCTCTCTCTGTCTCTCTCTCTCTCTCTCGCTCCTGCTCTGGCCATGTGACGCATGTGACATGCCTGTTCTCCCTTCCCCTTCCATTATGATTGTAAGTTTCCTGAGGCTTCCCCAGAAGCCAAGCAGATGCCAGCATCATGTTTCTTGTATTGTCTGCAGTCCTGTGAGCTAATTAAACGGCTTTTTAAAAAAATAAATTACCCACTCTCTGTTATTTCTCTTTTTTTGAGATGAAGTCTCACTCTGTCACCCAGGCTGGAGTACAATGGGATCTCAGCTCACTGCAACCTCTGCCTCCTGGGTTCAAGTGATTCTCCTGCCTCAGCCTGTCAAACATCTGGGAATACAGGCATCTGCCACCATGCCCGGCTAATTATTTTTAGTAAATACCTTGTTGGCCATGTGTGGGTTTCATCATGTTGGCCAGGCTGGTCTCGAACTCCTGACCTCAGATGATCCACCTGCCTGGGTTTCCCAAAGTGCTGGGATTACAGGCGTAAGCCACCTCGCCTGGCCTGGTATTTCTTTATAGCAGTGCTAGAACAGACTAACACAAAAATCTTTGACTTAGGGGCTGCAACTCTTGATATTTCCAACTATACTAATTTTTTCTAGGCTAATTTTGGTTTCAGATTATGTATTCTTTAAATGGTCTTCATGGTATGCTTGAATTGACTTTTTCAACTGACCACTTTAGGCCATAATAATGACTAAGCACAAAGGCAATCAATGGAATCTGCATAGTGCAGTTGATTTAGTATGATCAGAGTAACTGCATGATATGTCAGGGTATTTGTGACGTTTCAAATATTCAGTTGAATTGAACATGTGGCAATTCCGTCTATTGGAAGTAGGATCTGTGAAATATGGGTGTTATGACCAAAATACCTAAATTAACAAACTAAAAATAGATTTGTTCATACAGGTCAGACATAGTCATTGATAAGCAAATCATGTTAGCAGAAAAAGTTTCACCTCAATAAGATTAAAATATAAGGTATTTTGGAGATAGAATATGTTTGTTGAAGAGTGAAAGGAAGTAAGAAAAATGCAACATCTCTTTGGAATTTTTGTAATACAGAACCTTAAACATGAAGCATTTCATCAATCATTAATCGTGGAATAAAGTTTTTTTTCAGTAGAGTAACCTCCACCAAAACTGGGCAAGTTAAAAAAGTGATAATGGCATCTTTAATAAACAACAAACTAGACAGAAATTCAAACACTGAATATATTCGCACTTAGGAAAATAGGATAAAATACAACTTTTGTATCATATCAGTGGCAGGAAAAATAATTATTCATTACAATTCCTGGTTGTTTTATTATGGAAAAATAGTGATAACATCTTTCAAATAATTCGGTCCTCAAAGGAATCTCTGTCATAGAACAGATATCAACACATGGTCACAAGTTAACAACAAATATCTGTGAATATCTTTTTAGCTGTCACCTTATGAAATAAAATGTGTCATATCATTATTGTTGGGTGCTTCAGTTAGATCATTGTACCTTGGAACAATACGGAAGCCAGAGAATTAACATTTTCTATTTGGTTTTGGTAGTACACCCTTATGTTGTAGACATAAATAATTATTTCCACTTTTTACAGAGATTCTTATTGCTGCCAGTTGTAAAATTTTTTGGTCCCATATTTTAGTTGCTATGTGTAATTATGAGCATGCCCACTTGGGAATGAACCTAGGTTTGCCAGACTGGGAATCAGCATGATTAATAATTTTTAGGGAAGGTCCATTGCGTTCAGATATCTATAGTTAGCAACTCCAGTGTGGGATCTTTTACTTGAAGGTATATACAAATGTAAAAATAACTGGCTAAAAAAATGACTGAACTTCTCTTTCAAAATAATAAGTGATAACATTCACTGAGTACTTAGTACATGGTAAGCTTTGTAAACGCTACTTCACCAAAACTTTAGTTTACTGGTGGGCTGGGTGTGGTGGCTCATGCCTTTAATCCCAACACTTTGGGAGGTTGAGGTGGGGGGATCATGAGGTCAAGAGTTGGAGACCATCCTAGCCAACATAGTGAAACCCTGTCTCTACTAAAAATAGAAAAATTAGCTGGCATGGTGGTGCGCCTGTCGCCTCAGCTACTCAGGAGGGTGAGGCAGGAGAATCATTTAAACTTGGCAGAAGGAGGTTGCAGTGAGCCAAGGTTGTGCTGCTCCACTCCAGCCTGGGTGACCGTGAAACTCTGTCTCAAAAAAAAAAAAAAAAAACACCAACCATTTTAGTTTAGGTAGTAGGTAGGTAGGTACCTGAGATAGGTAGTTAGTGTTCTTAATCTTATTAAAAATAATTTTAAATCATGGCTGTTATACAGATATAAAAATGAACACATGCTTAAGACTTTATGTATTAATTAAAGAGAGAACTAGACAGATATTACAGCTGATTCAAAAGAGAGTCCAAAGGACAAACCAACTTGTAGATCAGAAACATTGAAATAAATGTGCAAATGAAGGCAAAATATTTCTTTGAATAATGTGGTAAAGGAAGTCAATTAAAATTCTACTTAACCGGAAAAAATATGTGTATGTCTACCAACAAGAAATATTTTGTATTGCTTCCAATTATTTACAACTTACAGAGTTGTAAGATGATTTCCATTGAATCAAAATTAGATAACTGGAGTAATATCCTCTAGAAAATGCACAGTTTTTCACTTAAGCATAATTTCCCCCTATATCCTCACTTTATAATGATGAAACGAAGGTTCAGAGAGGACAGTTTTTTTGAATGGGGATATTAACTAGTAGAAAAGTTCATTGCCTTATGGAAAGGAATGGATACCAGGGTTAGATAATAGAAGTAGGATACGTGAAATGAGTGAATGAAGTCACCAAAGATATGTGCATCTCCAAGGCTTTGTGAAGAAACTGACAGACTAAAGGATGGAGAGGATTCCAACATGTTCACATGTTTAAAACTTTATTCTGACAATGGAAACCCTTCTACAATGCATGCCGTCCTAATGGGGAAGAAATAGGCACAATCTGTGCAAACGGTTTTAGAGCCACATCGTATTTACCTCAGTGTCACCTCATAAGAAAGCCTGGGAAGAGTTTGAAAAAGGTTTATGATGCAAAGAATGAGATACCAAAGTATTACCTTGAGCCTGTAGGCTAGAGGGATTCTTGATATGGTGCATGTTTCTCATGCTCATCTGACTTTAATATAAGTCCAGATAAATAACAAACTATATGGCAATGCCTTGTTGTGTCATCACTGCCTAGAAAGAAGCCAGACAAGGGTATGATAGAGGCCCATTTTTCTGGTGTCCTGGTAGGTTGTATCAAGCCTGAGCCCTTGCTTAGATGGCTCTCTCTCATCCCTGCCACTTGCCAGAACCTAGGAAAGTTGAGCCTACTCAGAGTGGGTAGTGAGAATAAAATAGAAAGTTGGAATAAATAACATATTGGTGGATATGTAGCTAAAAAGTGACAGAACGCATATTCAGAATCAAATTCATCTGATTCCAGATCCATATTCCTAACTTCTTCACTACATGGTTTACCATGTTTTGTTTAAAAAGCTGGATACAAGAGGTACACAGTTACTTCGTCACTGTCTCCAGTGTCTCTTCATGGAGTCATTTGGAGTGATTGGCATTGACTCTGATTGGTGGCAGTGTCTGCTGTGTGCTGTTACTCTAGGAGAGAAAGCCTCCACACACGTTTAGCAGCAAAGTGACTTGTGGAGTATAAACTGAAAGCAGATTCCACTGTATGGGGCCTGGAAGCATCCAGGATGGCATCATCAGTCACCGTCAGTGGCTTCTTGTTTTCTGCTACTTACTCACTTCATCTTTAGCATCCTTTGGGAAATGCATAAGAGCAAATATAAGCAAGAGCTATGAGATGAAAGTCTTGGATATTGTCCCAGACCTTGAACATCATTAGCTTTTCTATGTGTCCATTTTTCTCATTAATAAAACAAGGATAACAGCATTTGATCTATATAGCATCTGTGCAATTATTTCCATGAGAGAATGTAAAACAGAAAAAATGTTTTACATATAAAAAGTGATGCAGATCAGGCCAGGCATGGTGGCTCATGCCTACAATTGCAGCATTTTGGGAGGCTGAGGCAGGCAGATCACCTGAGGTCAGAAACTTGAGACCAGCCTGGCCAACATGGTTAAAATGCCACCTCTACTAAAAATACAAAAAATTAGCGGGGCATGATGGTGGATGCCTGTAATCCTGCTACTCAGGAGGCTGAGGCAGGAGAATCACTTGAACCCAAAAGGCGGAGGTTGCAGTGAGCCAAGATTTCGCCACTGCACTCCAGCCTGGGTGACAGAACAAGACTCCATCTCAAAAAAACAAGAAAAATGTTGCAGATCAACCCCATTTCTGCTCAGCTGCAGAAATGCAGATTTAGACAATGTCTCTAACAAGCAGAGAGCAGAATAATTTGGATGTTAGATTATTCAGAATGATTCTTTTAAGAGCTCCTATATCCACATATGTTAACTGGGATTATTACCATTGCGAGTGACAAAAACCCAATTCAAATAAATTCAAGCAAAAAAGGACTTTTTTGGGGGTGGGGGGAGTGGATATCCAAAAAGTCGAACTGTAGATGTGGCTTCAGGTGTGACTGAATCTGGTGATTTAAATGTCACTGTCAGGACCTGGTTCTCTCCTTCCCTGCCCCACTTTCTTTCTCTTCATTTCTAGACTTTGCTTTCCTTTTCATTGGTTCATTCTCAAGCAGGTTTCTTAGACCACATAGCAAAATGACTGCTAGTCACTTTGGACTTAGGTTGGAGAGATAGTGCCTTTCTATGACTCCTCCAAAAGTTCTGTGATTAATATAATTGGCTCTGCTTAGCTACTCAGGCCGGTTTTTGTTTCCCCGCCCACCCTTGGGGCATGGTTAAAGTCAGCCTTAGAAATGTCATGTGAATTGAGACAGTGGAGGACTAGATCCACAAAGAGAATACAGGGTGCTTTTACCAGAAGAACAAGAAATGTTGATAATGCAGAAGTGAAAACCTCTCGGAAGTATTTGTTATGGAAAAATAATTAAATTATTATTACTGTTATGAGATCAAAACTGTAAAATATGAAAAGTACATCAGTTAAAATGCCATTCTGGGCATGGCGACTCACAGCTGTAATACCAGTGCTTTGGGAGGCTGAGGCAGGAGGATTGCTTGAGGCCAGGAGTTTGAGACCAGCCTTAGCGCCTTAGTAAGATCCTTTCTCTACAAAATAATAAAAAGCTTAGCCCAGCATAGTGGCACATGCTTCTAGTTCCAGAAACTCAGGAGGCTGAGGTGGGAGGATCACTTAAGCCTAAGAGTTGGAGGTTGAAGTGAGCCAAGACTGCATCATTGCTCTCCAGTCTAGGAAACACAGTGAGACCCTGTCTCTAAGAAAAAAATTAAAATGTCATTCTTATTTTGCTATGGAGACATTAGGGAGTTTGGGGTCTTAGAAAATAAATAATTTGAAATTAGAATAACAGTTCTATCAGAAAAACTTCTTGAGTGGTTATTGAATAAATATTCATTTGTTGGCTGGGTGCCATGCCATGGCTCATGCCTGTAATTGCAGCACTTTGGGAGGCTGAGGCAGGTGGATCACCTGATGTCAGGAGTTCAAGATCAGCCTGACCAACATGGTGAAACCTTGTCTCTAAATATATATATATATATATATGTGTGTGTGTGTGTGTGTGTTTTCTGGAAATGGAGTCACTCTGTCGCCCACGCTGGAGTGCAGTGGCATGACCTCAGCACACTACAACCTCTGCCTCTCAGGTTCAAGTGCTTCTCCTGCTTCAGCCTCCTGAGTAGCTGGGATTACAGGCATGTACCACCATGCCCAGCTGATTTTTATGTTTTTAGTAGAGACAGGGTTTCCCCATGTTGACTGGGGAAAGGCTGGTCTCAAGCTCCTGACCTTAAGTGATTCACCTGTCTTGGCCCCCCAAATGCTGGGATTACAGGTGTGAGCCACCGTGCCTGGCCAATATTTATTTAGTTGAATTTTTAAAATGTATGTGTCTAATAGAATAAAGGAGAGTACTAGAAGTGGTTTTCTTAAGACAAAATAGACATAAATCTGTCATTTACCTATCTACCCCTGTTATTCTGAAATCTAGAACTTGGGCTTAGAACAAAATTCGTTCAATTAATTCTTTTTTTTTCCAGGAAGAGAGAGAGATTTGTATGATGCTGGCTTTTTAAATTTATTCATTCAATAATTATTTACAGATATTGATGTACAAGGCACCCTAATATTCTCTAAAAAAAAAATCAGCTGATTTTGCTGTATTAGTGTGTGTTTTCTTGATTTTTTAAAATGCTATGAATGATATAAATGGTCAATTTATAAAAGATGAAATTCAGCAGCAACATAGAAAGTTGCTTAACCTCAATAGTAATAGGGAGATATAAATTAAAATAAGATTCATTTTTAAATCATCAGATTGCCAAAAATGAAAAAACTTTGATAGTATCAGGGGAGGCAATGATGAATATGAATTATGTAGTCATCGTAGAGGCAAAGTTTACAATCTGTTAAAATTTAAAATATACACAAGAACTTACATAAAGGAATGCTTATTATGGTATTGTTTATAATAGAGGAAAAATTATAAATTACATAAGATTATAGCAATGGAAGAATGGTTGAAGTGGCAACCAAAAAATTAATACTTAGGAATGTTACATAGTTATGAAACAGAATGTGTGTATGTGTTTGTGAATGCAAGCATATTAAGAACAATAAAATATTCTTTAATCCAACATGGATACATAGATTATATTACATTTTTATACAAATGTATTTCTAAATACATAAAAAAATTTAACCTATAATAGTGTTTTCTCTTCTGTAAGATGAGGAATGAGATTGGTTGATGGGATGTTTGCCTGCATTGTTTGAAAGAGTTTACTAGAATGTTCTCACTACTTTTAAATTAAAAATTCAATTACTTTTTAAATTTGCAAGATGCATATGAGTGTAATACATATTGAATTTCTACAACAATCAACGTTACTCCACCTATACATTACATTTTGCTATAATTTTATTCTCTTCATAAATGTGTTTAATTAAATATAATTTTTATATTATTGGGAGACTGCTTGAAAAATTAAGACCTATGTCAAATAGGTTTGAAAAAAATCTGTGCTCTCCAGTACAGTAACTATATGTAACTATTTAGTTTGATTTTAGATTAATTAAAATGACATAAAAGTAAACATTCTTTGGTTGCAGTAGCCACATTTCAGGTGCTTAATAGCCACATGTGACTAGGGCCTTCCACATTAGACACCACAGATGTAGAACATTTCTATCATCACAGAAAGGTGCTCACTGAGAGCAGATTTAAATTATTTTATCTTTCAGGTTCTCTTGCCTATCTTTTGAAACTGTGGTTTGCTTTTGAAAACATAAAATGTATTAACTATAGCCAATTTAAGATTTTAAAAAATCAAATATTAATATCTGTCATTGTGTAGCATTTCTATATTTAACTGGTGCCAAATAATTTTTTTCCTGAACCCTTCAATACTTTACTATTTGAAAACACTCAGATTTCCAGTGTTTGAGTAAAACTTTTCTTTAAAGTTGTCCCAGACTCCTATGTGAGAGAAGAGCTTTGAAGTGTGGGATGTGAGGGATCAGGCATAATACTAGAGTCCACTTTGCACTGGGATAGAGTTAGCTAATTTTCTTAAAAATTTATAAATCGGGAAAACAACCAGATCCCTGTGCGAGAAATTTGCCACCTTTGCTCTTGTGGCTGACACCAGCGAGCTTGCGAATTTTCAATGAGTTGATTCACTGCATGCTTTCCCACAGGAGCTGTGGAGTTTGTGGATTTTTATTAAGCATTTTCCAGGAGATTCTGTCTTTTCTGAGTTGTCATTCTCATGGGCTCAGAGTGCAAATGCCTAGGTTAATACTTCCAGCTCAAGGGGGTCTGCAGGATAATGGTGTAACTGTGACAAATGTGGTTATGTCAAGAAAGCAGAAGCCACTTCACATTCAGGGAGGAAGAGAATTAACACCGAGAAGAGGCTTACACAACCATTGCAAGGATAGGGGAGGCAAAGGGCTATAGTTTAGAAAGATTGCTTTTAGGAAAGCTACCATCAGAAGTCCTCCGTATCTTCAGACCCTGAAACTTGCTGACAAACCCCCATGTCACCCATCTACCCATGTCACATACCTGCCAGAATCTGCTGCTGCTGGAGAAATACAGCTTCTTCTTTTCTTTCTCATCCCTCCAAATTGTACATGACTGCTTGACACTAATGAAATCTAGCTAGAGCCCTGCTGTCATGGAAGCCTGGGAAATGTAGTTTCCAATTTTTCTGCTCTTGAGGGACAGGCAAGAGCTATGGATGCAAGAAAGACGCAGAGTGGCACAAACCCTAACCCTGTCCAGCAGGCACTGTCCTAGCCTCTGAACTACAGCACTGCCACCGCATGTCCACATGTGTGAAAGTGGGAGCTGGGCAGTCATTTCTTCCAACCTTTGCATTGGAACGTGTGCATTTCTAAGATCTATTCAGTATCTTGGAATAATTCAAATGAGCATTTAGATCATTGACCCCAAAACTTGTTGCCTATAAGTGTCACTGAGAAGAGTTCTAAAAGCAGATTCTTGAGCCCTCCTTCAGAACTACTGCACCAGAATCTTGGCTGGAGGTTGGGCTGGGGAGCAGTAGTCCTGGGAATCACCGGCTGATGAGGCACCACTTCTCAGACCAGTGTTAGGAAGAAGAATGCATTTTTCCCTGGGTTTCTGGAAGGCCAAGCCAATTTTGTCCTATAGTGATGACAATCCATTTTCTTCCACATATGTACATTAGGTTTTAGAATAAAAGTATAGTCAGATGCTGGTAAATGGTCAAATCCTTGGGGATTACAATGACTGCAATTCCTGACGTCAAATCATTAACCTGATCATAGTCCCTGAGACTATGTAGAAACTCCAGAAGTGAAATGTGGATAAAACCCTGAATGTTGGCAGAGTCTCATTTTCTAAGGAGAAGAGAAATAAATTATTGTGAAACTGCATATATATATATGACTATATTTTTTCTCGATTGTTAAAAGGCCCACTCTAAATAAATATTTACTGTATTTACTGCGGCCAGTGCAGTAAATACACAAAGCACACACTGAACTGATTACACTATTTTTTATTATGAAAATAAAATTTAAGCTAAGGCCAAATCCAGGACACAACTGACATCTGTGAAGGGTATTCAGGGAACTTAGGAGCGAGAAAGTGCTAGTTACAATGTTATGACAGGCACATCAAAAATCCTTTTGTTTGTGTGACTAATTGGATTTTCTCTGGAAGCATAAAATATGAACTGATTTCTAGTTTTTGTAAGGACGCTGGTTAATTTGCAAGGTGCTTAGAATATATGATTTTCAGTATATCATTTTTTTTCCCTTATAACTAAATGGGGAGGAGGAGTGACTTGGTAAAGTAACAAGAGACTGACCTTGTATATATTATACATACTGTTTCGCAGCCTAAATAAGTTTGCAGCATGTATGTGTGCTGGGTGGGATATCTGTACTCTCACCTTTGCCAAAGATTAAAAAATGAATTTCTGCCAGAAAAATAAAATCAAGTAAAAGTTATTCAATCAGGTAAATTCTGAAAGCAGACTTGCTAGAGCAATAAACCTGATGGATGATGCCGTTTATAATTGAAGAAACTTCCTTTTATGAATCTATATTAAAAATGGAAAATCCGTGAATTTTAAAATACATGTAAACTGCCTGATTTTTAGCATGGGCTTTGAGCTATTGGACTTTGAGGGTTTAAAAATATTCATTTCCATCTGGGTGCAATGGCTTGCACCTGTAATCACAGCACTTTGAGAGGCTGAGCAGGGTGGATGACCGGAAGTCAGTAGTTCAAGACCAGCCTGAGCAACATGGTGAAACTCTGTATCTACTAAAAATACAAAAATTAGCCGGACATAGTGGCAGGCGCCTGTAATCCCAGTTACTCGGTAGGCTGAGGCATGAGAATCACTTGAACCCCGGAGGCAGAGATTGCAGTGAGCCAAGATGATGTCACTGCCCTCCAGCCTGGATGACAAAGTGAGACTGTCTCAAAAAAATATATATATATTTCCTCTAGTGTCAAATATAAGAAAATTCTAGATGGTGATGGGTACAGGAAGGGAAAGATTCTGAACTCTTGACATCAGGAAGAAACTGTGAGCAGCTATGTGAAATCTAAGAGGATGAAGAGTGCTGGAAGATTAACTGGCAAATTTATCTGTTTCACGTTCAGATTTTTGCATCCAAATCTGCCAAATATCAGTTTTACTTTCAAGTCTTACTGCCTATTAGAGCCAAGGAAGAGGAAACCTTTGGCTAACTGGTCAGAGAAAACAACTGGATTAAAGAAGATACTCTTCAAGACTATGGTTGTAAAAATGCGACACAACTTTTAAAAATTTTAGTACTAATTTTAAAAAATTGTTCTTAATTTGGGGGAGAGTCAATAGCCGAACCTGAAAATCTGATAAATTGTATGAACATTTTCTTTGGAAAAATAAACATATTTTATCAAAAAATTTCATATGTGATTCAAGAAGTCCACAGAAATTCCATGTTGTAATTACAAAATAAGCATTCTGAGCCCGGCGCAGTGGCTCACACCTGTAATCCCAGCACTTTGGAAGGCTGAGGTGGGTGGATCACTTGAGGTCAGGGGTTCGAGACCAGCCTGACCAACATGAAGAAGCCCCATCTCTACTAAAAATACAAAGTTAGTTGGGTGTCGTGGCTCATGCCTGTAATCCCAGCTACTCAGGAGGCAGAGGCAGGAGAATGACATGAATCGGGAGGTTGTAGTGAACGGAGATTGCGCCATTGCACTCCAGCCCGGGCGACAATAGCAAAACTCTGTCTCAAACAAAACAAACAAACAGAAAAGAATTCTGAATTGTTAAAACAAAATTTAATGTTCAGCAGTGTTCAGCCAGGAAGTGGAATTTTCCCTCTGTTAATTATAGAAAGAAATGCTCTCAAATTTAAGTGGAAATAAAATATCTGTTGTTAGAAATTTATATACTTCTATTGTTTTTAAAATTCCAGTCTTTGTTCGTATTCAAAATGCAAAATATTATCGAAATCATCAGAGCATTGACTTTGGGCTTTGGAAAACTCTGAAACTGCATCTTGGCACCCCTGGATCTACGCACGTCGCTCCCCAAGTGGTGGTTCTTAAGTGTTAGTGTGCCTGAGAACTAACTGCAGAGATTGTCTCAATTACCAGTTTCTAGGATGGGCCCAACAATCTTTGATTTAACAAGCGCTCCAGAAAATTGTCATGCACTTCTGACCATATTTTGAATACTGTTATGAAACTACTGATGAACCTCTTGGTTCAAGGTTTTTTACTGTACTCTCTTTTAATTTGCCTCTAGCATACTATTGATTTCTTCTCTACTTAAACATGGCTCTAAATCTCTGAGAGTGTAATTTTTCTGTTTTCTTATGCTTTATTTTCTATTTCTAGTAATATAGTCCTTCTTCTATTGTGTTATTTTCTCTTTCTCCCCTCCCTCTTTTCCCTTTTCTCTGATTTTACCTTGACAGACCTGTTTTATTGGTTTAATGTAAATTACACTTACTAAGTACATGCCAGTTCAATGAACTTTTTAAAATTTAAAACATAAATGGGTAAAGCATTTTTCATTTCTCTTTCTTTAAATGTGACAAAAGTTAGGTTAGGTTACTTTTTCACTGAGGCATTCATTAATTTTTTGTCTTTTTATTCTCTTATTTATATATCCCTAGTTGAGGGATTACTGAAAAAAGAGAACAGATAAGGAAGAGTTCAAGATGACTGTAGATCAGGACAAAGACAAGAATTGTAAAAACAAGAATTATAAAAGACAAATTATAGCCTTATATAATTTGCTCCAGAGATAGCTGCAAACATCTGCTGAGAACTGACAGACTTCATTCCTTTTTCTTATCAGAGAAAAAAAAGGAAAGTAGATTTGTTTCTTTAGGAAGATTTGTAATTTTTATTCTGGAAAATCAGATTGCAGTCTTAGAAAAAAAAATCAGTTGATTCTACTCTGCTTGCAAAAAATTAAAATATAAATTACCTGGCTCTGTATTTGGCATATAACAGACTTCCAATAAATATTGGATGAAAAACTTCTGGTAAATTATGATTTCTGGTGTTTTAAACGTATGCCAAATATTAGCTACTATTTTAATATATGGATTCCTAGATGACAAATGAAGGAGATAGATATAAAAAAGTCAAATTTAAAATGTATCTGTATTAATAATAATTTATATATGCTCAGATTTCATCCTCATGTTCTTACTGGCTCAGAGCTGGTAAGCGGCAAAGACTCTTGGTTGAGAGTGTGAGCTATGGAATTAGCTGGAGCTGAGTTCGAAAGCTAGCTCTGCTGTGTGATATGAGACCTGGAAAGTTATTTAACCACACCAAGCTTCACTTTTTTCCTCTGGGTAAATGGGGATAATAATAGTAGCTCCAGTACTGATTTGTTCCGAGGAATCAGTGAGATGGGCAGGCAAAGCATTTAGTACCCTACTTGACACATTATAATAATATATAATCGGAACTATTGTTCTCCTTCCTGGATATAAAATGTTTGTTAGTTCTCAGAAAGCCTGTGCTAAGGAGGGGCAACTGTGTAAATTATGACTTATCATATCTTATAATTATTCTCACTGTTGCTTCTCATTAAAAAGAAGATTGTAGGGCCGGGTACAGTGGCTCACACCAGTAATCCCAGCACTTCGGGAGGTGGAGGCGGGCAGATAGTGAGATCAAGAGATTAAGACCATCCTGGCCAACATGGTGAAAGCCCGTCTCTACTAAAAATACAAAAATTAGCCAGGTGTGGTGGCATGCACCTGTAGTTCCAGCTACTCGGGAGGCTGAGGCAGGAGAATCCCTTGAACCCAAGAGGCAGAGGTTCCAGTGAGCTGAGATCATGTCACTGCACTCCAGCCTGGTGACAGGGCGAGAGTCCATCTCAAAAAAAAAAAAAAAAAAAAAAAAAAAAGCAGTGGTCTATTACCACCGCTGTAGGATGACTATAGTTAATAATAAATGTATAGTTTCATTAACATTTTTAAAAATTTATTTTTAACTGTAGTAAAATACACATAATTTAAAATCTACCATCTTATCCTTTTTTAAACATACAATTCAGTAGTATTAAGTATATTCACATTATGGTGCAACCAATCTACAGAAACTTTTTCATCTTGCAAAATGGAAACTCTAATATGTTGCATAGTTTCAAATATCTAGAAGGAGGATGTTGAACATTCCTAATACAAATAGTTGATAAATATTTGAGATGATGGATATGCTAACTGCCCTGATCTAATAACTATATATTATATATATAGAAACATTACTATGTACTTCATAAATATATACAATTATTATTTAGCAAATAAGAAAACATTTGAAAATTAAGAATAAAAAACAAATAAGTGTCTCCTCCATACTTACAATGCTGTAATAGCCAAAATCATGCTATCAACTACTCTTTCACTGTAACTCTTATAATGGTAATAAATTATACCTCAATTTAAAATGAAGATATTATTTATAATGGCTAGACTGTCCAAACAAAACCATAAAATAACTATATAATTTTTAAACCTTTGCTTTATTAATCAAAATATATACTAAATGTAATTTAAAATGTATAACTTCCACCAAGGATGCACATGTTTCAGTGGTAAGTACGTGGGCTTCAAAACTGCCACTTTCTACAGGGATTTGAACAACTCACTCACTCTCTGAGCATCATTTTTTTTCAAAATGGGAGTAAAATTCTATATCGTGAATTTGTTGTAAAAATTGAGACAGATGGGCTGGGCACAGTGGCTCACGTCTGTAATCACAGCACTTTGGCACTTTGGGAGGCCAAGGTGGGGGTGGATCATGAGGTCAGGAGATTGAGACATCCTGGCTAACATGGTGAAACCCCATCTCTACTAAAAATACAAAAATTAGCCAGGCGTGGTGGCACGCACCTTAGTCCCAGCTACCCGGGATACTGAGGTAGGAGACTCGCTTGAACCTGGGAGGTGGAGGGTGCAGTGAGCGGAGCTAGTGCCACTGCACTCCAGCCTGGGCTACAGAGTGAGACTCTGTCTCAGAAAAAAAAAAAAAAATTGAGACAGATGAAAAGGCCTGACACCCAGAAGTTGGTATAGACACCTCTTCGTTAATTTCTGCAAAAGTATATGTAAGTCACAACCCTTGGGGAAGGATGGGCCTGGGCTTCCTGGTCAGAACCAGAGAACTGTTTCCCCTCTCTAGGTGACCCAACAATGGGGATGTAGCTGACTCAAGATAGACCAATCAGGTTCTCTCTTTTGTTCATTTGATACTGGGACAGAGAGACTCTAGCTACTTGGTCTTGGGAACTGGAGGAGAGAAGTCAGGGGGTCAGCCAGGCATGTGCTGATCATTTTTTACCATTGGGACCACTAGTCAGTAGCACAAAGAAAACCACTGGGTAGAGAGAGAGAACAAATAAAACCAGTGCTCAGAGAGAAAAATAGCAACAAGAGCCTATGTGACTCTAGAGTCTGAAGAGAGTGATGTTGGCTCTGGAATGCCCACTTTCTGGACCTGGTGCCTTAAGAGGCTTTCTTATAATGTCTTCCCTTGCATACTACTAATGCTTTTTGAGACAGGATCTCGCTCTGGCATCCAGGCTGAGGTAGAGTGGTGTGATCATGACTCACTACAACCTCAACCTCCTGGGTTCAAGTCATCCTCTCACCTGAACCTCCGGAGTAGGTAGGACTACTGGCACTGCCACCATGCCTGGCTAATTTTTGTATGTTTCGTAGAGACAGGTTTAGCCATGTTGCCCAGGCAGGTCTCGAACTCCTGGATTCAAGTGATATTTCCACCTTGACCTCCCAAAGAGCTGGGATTATAGGCATGACCCATCACACCCGACATAGTTTTTTTTTGTTAAACTAGTTAAACACAATCATATAATTAAAGCAAACACTCGTTAAAGTCTAGTTTTCCTTTCATTCATTGTAAGAGTTTATAAGATCACAATCAGGCTTAAAAGGAATTAGTACCGATGTGGCTTTCTCCTTATACAGGTATGGAAACTGAGGCATAAAAATGATTTGAATGGCATGTCCAATGTCATTCTCCTAGAAGAAGAGTCAAACTCAAACCCAAGCATTCCACCTACTACGTTTCATGACAAACGTCTATGTGTGTCGTATGTGTGTGTGGTAGTGATGGTGTGAGAGAAGACAGTGATTTGCATTTTAAAACTATTTGGAATTTTGTTTACATGCCTGCCCACATGCATTTCAAGCTTTTGAACACAGATGGAATGCTTCGTTTGGGATTAATTGTCTCTGTTTTTCTCGGTGAGATTAGCTAGAGGCTTGAGCCTATTATCTTACAGGGAAAGACTCCATGGAAAATGTATTTAGGATTTTCTGTATATAAATGGAATCAGTTATGAGCTTTAGAATTTCTGATGACTTAATAAAAATAGGCACTATACATTAAGTAATATCAGTAATTAGAATCGGGATCAGAATAATCAAGAAGTCTCTTTTCTCATTATTTCAAGGTTTCTAAACATTGGAGGCAAGTTCCATAAGAGATTATTCTGTTTATCATAAAACCAAAGAAGGTTAAGTAAGTTGAGAAGCATGCACTCTTTAGGATTAAAGATGCTCAGCTTTCTTGCATTTTGAAAGAGCTAGGCCTGAAAATATTTCTGGCTATATAGAACTTTAACATTTGTTTTATTACTTTATTCTCTGGAGTAAAATTGAGGAACAATAGTGACATCCTAATGATAGCGCAACACGGGTCTGCTTTAGTAAGCCTGAGAGCTGCAGTTGTGAAAAGGTAAGTGGTGCATGGGAAGGGCGTTCTGAGGGTCCTGACTCCATTCAGGTAATGTCCAATTTATTTCAGAAATGCTTTCCTCAGCGACCTCCTCAACTTGCCTTGACCCTTTAAATTTTATTCTTTTGCTGAATTAAATCTAAATATTTATTGAACATTTATTAAAGGGACCATAAAGTTAATGATTGGGGATTGGCAAATGTTTTATAGCGATGTATAATAGGCATGCTACACCCTCAAAATATTAATGACTCAAAAGTTCCCTTAATTTTGTCAATTATAGTTTCTGATTCAAATTTTTTTTATGAACGTGGTCCTTAACCTTGGGTACACATTAGAACCACCTAGGGAGCCTTTTTTTTTCTTGATACAGAGTTTCACTCTTGTTGCCTAGGCTGGAATACAATGGCGTGATCTCGGATCACTGCAACCTCCCCCTCCCAGGTTCAAGCAATTCTCCTGCCTCAGCCTCTTGAGTATCTGGGATTATAGGCATGCATCATGACGTCCAGCTAATTTTTTGTATTTTTAGTAGAGACGGGGTTTCTCCATGTTGGTCAGACTGGTCTTGAACTCCCAACTTCAGTTTATCGCCCACCTCGGCCTCCTAAAGTGCTTTGTTGCCAGACTGGAGTGCAGTGGTGTGGTCTCAGCTCACTGCAACCTCTGCCTCCCAGTTTCAAGCAATTCTCCTGCCTCAGCCTCCTGAGTAGCTGGGATTACAGATGCATACCACCATACCCAGCTAATTTTTGTAGTTTTAGTAGAGACGGGGTTTTACCACGTTGGCCAGGATGGTCTCAATCTCTTGACTTCGTGATCTACCTGCCTTGGCTTCCCAACGTGCCGAGATTACAGGTGTTAACCACCATCCCTGGCCGCAAGCATCAATTTTTAATACTGTCCATGTGATTTCGATGGGAAGCAAATGAGTAAGCTTTGAATGGGTTACAGCTGTGTCCATTTGATTCTTGTTAACTCCTTGAGCAGCTGGGCAAGGCCAAAGCAGGTAAAACCTGCAGCCTTCACCTCCGGCCAGAAGTGGATTCTACCAGTGAGTTGTGGAAAGAGTGTTTCCTAGATACCATGCCATGAAGAAAGTTGGGGAGCACTGAAGTGTCTGATTTCAATCTTATAATAATACTGTAAGGTAAATATTTGGCTTTTTATACTTTATAGGTGAAATATTTGAAGCTTTGAGAATTGATAATTGGCTTGAATCAAATCACACATAATTCAAACAGCTGGTATTTGAACCATGCTTTTTTTACATTGCAACTTCTTAGGTGTATAAAGCATAATGTGAAAAGCTCTATGGAGTGAAACACATAAAATATGTGGACTCAGAGATATAGACATTGATTTTGGTTTAGTGTGATCAGGGAAGGCTTCCTGAAGAATTTGTCACTTGAGCTGAACCTTCAAGAATATGTGAATTTCAAGAGGTAAAAATGTGATGTTATTCTATGTTTATATATTAAATAGTGATCTTATTTGGCTGTAAAGTAAAATATTAGACCTTTTGAAAATTCCGAATTCTTCCAGTGTTAGGTACCTGAATGGAAGGTCACAACTCTTCGGCTGGGAAGCTTATTTATTCTAGTTGCACGTTAGGGTCATCTGGGAAGCACACTGATGCCAGAGTGCTATCCTAAATCATTAAATCAGGGTGCTGGAATAGAGCCCACGGGGGTAGTGGGAAAAGAAGCCACAGGAAATAAACTGGTTTGGGTTAGATTGCAGTGAACATAGAATGTAAAGCTCACTAGATGTTATTATTCAGGTAATGGTGAGCCAGGGAAGGGTTTTAAGTAGGGCAGTGGTAAAGATCACGTATTCCTAATGGGAGTGGTTTGAAATCCAGGTGCACATCAGGATTTCCTGGGAAGGCTTTTTGTTTGTGTCCCCTTTCTCTGGTTCTGGGACTACGCCAGTGCCTTCTCTGCCCTATCCCATTTTAATATACCTAATCAGGGGACATAGGAAACAAAGTTAGGAAATCATCTGCAACACAATTGACTTAGTCTGTTTGAGCTTCTATGATAAACTACCACAGACTGAGTAGGTTATAAATAATAGAAATTGATTTCTCACAGTTCTAAAAGCCTGGAAATCCAAGATCAAATATTCACTTCCTGATGACGGTCCTCTTCCAGGTTTGTAGACAGTTCTTGCTGTAAACTTACCTGGTAGAAATGGCAAGCAAGCTTTCCCATTCAGGAGGGCTCCACTCTCTTGACGTAATCACCTACAACCATTCCACTTCCTAAAACATTACACTGGAGGTTAGAATTTAAACATATGATTTTTTAGAAACACAAATATTCAGTCTGTAGAAACTACCCTCACTTCAAACATCAATTTCAAATTTGAGGATTCCGAAGACACTCTTGGCTTTGCTAGAAAGACTCAAAGAACTGTTGTACTTACAGTTATGGTTTGTTTATTACAGTTAAAGGATATAGATCCATTATCAGCCAAGGGTACAGACACATGAGGCTGAGTCCAGGAGAATTTCAAACACAGAACTTCAGTTGCTCTTTCCCAGTGGAACTCTGGCTTCAATGTGGTGGGGCTAAGAACTGTTAATTTTTTCTCTCTTTATCTTCTTGCTGCTTGGTCTTGGATGTGGCACAGTCACGAGAAATGCAGAGCAGAGTAAACAAAGCTCCAGTTTTATGATGCAAAGATCCAAAATGGCAGTGAAACAGACCATTGAAGAAATCTCAGAAAGGGAGGAGCTTGGAAATGAGGCCTCATAGTATTATTTGTAAACTCCTGGAATCATGACCAAGCCACACAAGCATATGTGGCTAAACAGGAAACTGTAGATTTTGAGAACTGGATTACAAGGTAGACCTCTGGCCAGATCCCAGACTGGCCACTGTGGGTAGCGGATATGTGAGACAGATCTAAACAAAACAAGTGTTTTGCCGGGCATGTTGACTCACATCTGTAATCCCAGCGCTTTTGGAGGCTGAGGCAGGCAGATTAAAAGGAAAAGAGTTTGAGACCAGCCTGGCCAACATAGGGAAACCCCATCTCTACTAAAAGTACAAAAATTAGCTGGGCATGGTGGCAGGTGCCTGTAATCTTAGCTACTCAGGAGGCTGAGTCAGGAGAATTGTTTGAACCTGGGAGGTGGAGGTTGCAGTGAGCCGAGATCATGCCATTGCACGCCAGCCTGGGTGACAGGGTGAGACTCCATCTCAGAAAAGAAAAAAACTAAAAAACAAAAACAAAAAAAACAAGTGCTTTTAACATTTGCCGTGTAATTTAAGTAAGACTTAGCAACTTATAATATTCAAAATGTACAGGATATAATTCAAAATTACTTGGCATAGAAACAGCTAGGAAAATTTTAATTCACATGGAAAAAACCAATTAACAGATGCCAATGCCGAGATAACACAGATGTTGGAATTATCTGACAGACTTTGAAGCAGCTATTATAAAAGTGTTCCAACAAGTAAGGGCAAATAGCCTCAAAAAGAATAAAAATGTAGAAAGTCTAAGCAATTGAATAGAAGATAGAAATAAGAACCAAATGAAAATTTTAGAACTAAAAAATACGTTAATCACAATTGAAAACTTATCTGATGGCACAATAGCAGAATGAAGATGACAGAGAAAGTAAACTTGAAGATAAAATTATTCTATCTGAACAACAGATAAAAATACTATTAAACACAGAAAAAGAGCAAAGTGTCGAAGAACTGTAGTTGAAAGAATCATACTACCCAATTTTTTTTTTTGCAAATAATTACAGGAAAATATTAGTAAACATTAATAATGATTTATAAGTAAATTTGTAAAAATTTTACCGGATTTACCACATTTATTACAAAGATTAATACTACAGCTATTAAGAAACCTTGGAGATTCTTAAATGTGGTCTGTAATCTAAACTTATACTTTAAATTCCCAAATAAATGTAGGTACATTTTCTAAATTATGTATAATAAAACAAATTTGTCTTGTAATCATGAAAAAAAAGTTACAAAACCTTCTTAAAAGCGCTATTTATATGCAGTCGTTTCTTGAAGAGAATTGTTTCATACTACCCAATTTTAAGACTTATTCTAGAGTTGCACTATAAAGACAATGTAGTATTTATGAAGGAATAGGCCAATTGAACAGAACAGAGAATTTAGAAATAGGCACACACGTGAACATTATTTATTTGTCTTTGACAAAGATATGAAGGAAAATCACTGGAAAAAGCATAGTCTCTTGGTGTGGGACATCCATATGCAAAGAGACCTTAGATCTAAAACTGATATAATTTAAAAATTAATTCAAAATAGATAATACAGCTAATAAATGTAAAACATAAATCAATATAACTTTTGAAAGAAATTATGAGAAATCCGTATGTCCTGGGCTTAAGCAAGGCAAACTGCCCTTATACTTGGTACCAAACAGAGATCCATTTAAAAAACTGATAAATTAGAATTCATAAAAATGAAAAACCTTTGCTCTGAGGAAGAACGGTGTTAAAAGGATAAAAAGACAAGCTACAGACTGGGAGAAAATATTTGCAAATTACATAACCAATAAATGACTTTTGTCAACAGTAAATAAAGAACTTACAAAACTTAACAGTAAGAAAATAGGGCTGGGTAGGGTGGCTCATGCCTATAATCACAGTATATTGGGAGGCTGAGGTGGGTGGATGGCTTGAGCATAGGAGTTTGAGACCAGCCTGAGCAACATGGTGAAACCTTGTCTCTACAAAACAATAGCAGAGTGTGGTGGTGTGCGCCTGCATTCCTAGCTACTCAGGAGGCTGAGGTGGGAGGATCACATGAGCCCAGAAGGTCAAGTCTACACTGAGCCCTGATTGTACCATTGCACTCCTGCCTGGGTGACAGAGTAAGACTCTGTCTTTAAAAAAATAAAAAATAAAAAAGTAAAAGTGGGCCCAAGAATTGAACAGATATTTTGTCAAAGAAAAAAATGTGGATGGCAAATAAGCATATGAAAACATATTTCACATCAATGGCCATCAGGGAGAGAAATGCATATTAAATCATGACATATCTGTTACAAAGACTAAAATGAAATGAAGAAAAACTGATAATATCAAGTGCACTGAGGTTGTGGAGAAACTGGAATACAAAATGAATGATAAAGATACTCCGGAAACCTTTAGTAATTCCTTATTAAGTGAAACTTACAGTAAGGCCCAGCAATCCTACTTTATCCCACAGATAATTGCCCAAGTGAACCAAAAACTTACGTTTGCTCAAAAACTTGTACATGAATATTTATGGAGGCATTTTTTGTAATCAGCAATAACTGGGAATAACCCAAATGTTCTTTAATGAGTGAATGGATAAACCAGTTGTGATACATTTATATAATGGAATCCAGAGAATCTCAAAAATAAAAAGGCAAAGAAAATCAATACACACAATAATTTGGATGAATTTCAGAGGCATTATGCTCTGGTGAAAAAAATCTAATCTTAAAAAGTTACATACTGAGTAATTTCATTTATGTTACAGTCTCGAAGAGAAAACACTGCAGTGAGAAAGAACATATTAGTGGTTGCTAGGGATTACAGGTGTTTGTGCCGGGGTGGAAGAATGTGACTATGAAAGGAAAACATGGAGAGGTTTTTGGGGTGTTGGGATTGTTCTGTATCCTGTAGTCTTTACTTACTTCCAGCAGACAGGTTAAGTCAGCTTCCATGATAACTCCATAATCAGAGCTTATAATAGTGGTAGAACATAGTTTTTATTTTATTATTATCCAAAAATTAAATAAAATAGAGACTCAGAGGCCCCAAGAGAAATAACGTTTATTAGGTGAACACTGTCAATGATAGCTTAGAACAGTGCCAGCAAACTATAGTCCTCAAGCCAAATCCTGCATACCACCTGTTTTGTATGGCCAATGAGCTGAAAATGGCTGTTATGCATTCAAAAAGGAAACAAAAATCAAAACAAAAACGTTTTATGATGCATAGTAAGTATATGACATTCAGTGTCCATAGATAGTTTTTCTGGAACATAGCTGTGTTCATTCAGTTTTGTATTATCTATGGCTGCTATTAAGCTATTATGGCAGAGTTGAATAGTTGTGACACAGACTCTATGGCCCACAAAGCCTATACGATCTACTATCTGGCCCTGTATGAAAAAGTTTGCCAATCCCTGTTTTAATATTCCACAGACAACTTGCTTATTTTTATTTATTTAATAATAGCAGAACACTAAGTAGATTAAGATTTACCCATGCTTTGGCCAGGCGCCGTGATGCACGCTTGTAATCCCAGCACTTTGGGAGGCTGAGGTGGGTAGATCACCTGAGGTCAGGAGTTTGAGACCAGTCCGGCCAACATGGTGAAACGCAGTCTCTACTGAATACAAAAAATTACACTGGTGTGGTGATGTGCACCTGTAATCTCAGCTACTTGGGAGGCCGAGGCAGGAGAATCGCTTGAACTCAGGAGGCAGAGGTTGCAGTGAGCCAAGGTCCTGCCACCGCACTCCAGCCTGGGCAACAAGAGCAAAACTCAGTCTAAAAAAGATTTGAAAAAAAAAAATGTATCTACACTTTGACTCAATTAATAACTTTTTGCAGATTTTTTTTTCTTGTTTATAAGAGAAAAATTATTTTTTCAAAAAATCTGTCAAAAGTTAGCTGGGCGCGGTGGCTCACAGGTTAAGTCAACTTCTATAATTCCATAAACAAAGTTTATAATAGTGGTAGAATATAGGTTTTATTTTCTTATTACCTTAAAACCGATAGTATTTCAGAAAGTGTCTTTCCCTCAACCCTGTTTAAGATACTGAATCTGATATTCAATCAAGGAAAGTAAGTTAAAAAGTGCCCTCTCAGTGATACCAAAAAAATGAAGAATCCATGACCATTTTCATGATCTGTGGACTGCTTGGGAATCTGTGTATTGAGGGTTAATTATAGAAGTTCATTCCTGGGTGATGGGTTGTGAAACCAAAAGTTATCAGAGATAAACACTAAAGATTCTGATTTAGTTGTTCATGAGCATACCGTAAAATCCTCAGTTAAATCACATTTTATGACTATGGCCTCCAAGTTTTTAAATATAGCCTTTTGATTACTTCATAGTTGTAAAGGCCGACTTCCTTTTTTCTATGTGGCAGTGAGTAATTTATCACGTCTGTTAAGTGAACAATATTTACCAACTGCTATCAAACGAGATAAAGATATATTTCACTGTGTCTTTATAGCAATGTAGATAGCTAGAGAAAATATATTCACTATTTATGGTTTCACTACATAACATTAGATTCCATGAAGTGCAAATCTGAAGCGGTTTTATTACTGTCCTAGCTGTGTTTATTTCTGACTTAGTGTGCATTCTAAGGCCATTTTGGACCTCTACTTTGAAAGAAAAAAAAAAAAATAATGCCTCAAAACGTGATTTCCTTTAAGTGTAGCTTAAATGACTGTATTTCATGCATTGTGAAGCTTATTGCCAATCATGTGTGATATATTGAATGATGCCATGGCTAAAGTTTACAATGTAAAGGACTATATAAAATAATAACTTGAATAATAACTTGTATATTCATGGTGGTTTATAATTAACAGTAGTAGTAGTAGATAGGGAATGTGTTACAAAATATAAAAATATTAGTTATCATTTATAGTTTCCTGAACATGCTTGTACACTTCTCACTTGATTACAATAGCACAATATGAAACATACAAGGCAGGTATAATCATCTTAATCATACAAAGAAGGAAAATGAGGTTCCAACAGACTCAGAAGCTTCCCCAGCTACTATCTCGTTCGATAGTAGTTTGTAAGTGGTGGGTTAAGGATTAGAACAGGTCCTCTAATTCCCAATTCAGAAATAGTTCTGCTACATTATGCTTGCTACCTTATTCCTTATTAAGAAAAAGTTTCTTTTGTCCTATAAATGGTGATATTCTTTCTAATCCAAGGTCTGACTTTATATATTAAAAGTTAGAAGTGTAATTATTTTATGTGTTACTATTCTCTTCGTCCCTATTCTACTAGATCTCTAGATCTCAGCTATACGATGGAGTTGACATATATATAATTTCATGTCTCAATTTGGTAGAGGAAGTACTACATGAAAAGTGTTCTATGGAGAGTGAATACATGCATCCCCCATTGTGGAATTAGAACAAATTGCTTTGGGAGGTTTTGCTTATGCTGTGTGCTGTGTGGTTAGAACTGTTTCTATATTGATCTTTTTTCTGCAGCGCTACACCTCATACAGTATAAACACCACTAAAGTTTTGTTTAACACAAGAGACAGATAGCTTTTTATAACTGACTCATGTAATTAACCTCATAGAATATGCTGAAGTGGCAAATTCTAATTTCTCACCCCAAACCTGCAAATATAAGATAAATGGGGTGGCATTTATAACCTCAGATATATACTACTTGACAATTTGTTTTAAAAACATACCAATTGCACTGTTGGTGCATAAAACCAACCATTCTCTCCCTTTGCAATTTCCATAAGGCCAAATTTCTGATCCTGGGTGTATTCATCAGTGCCTATGGTTATCAATGCCTATGAATGAGGTATATGTGTTAGGGAGAACCTTTATAGTCAGAATTCTCTAAAACTATGCTTTCCAAGTTCTCTTTCTGTTGGCTTTTATATTTGTGTTTTTTCTCATTCTTTTTTCATCTATATTTCTTTGCTCTGTGGCAGCAGTCCCCAACCTTTTTGGCATGAGGGATCAGTTTAGTGGAAGACAAGCTTTCCACAGACAGAGGGGTTGTGGGGGATGATTTGGGATGAAATTGTCCTACCTCAGATCATCAGGCATTAGTTAGTTCTCATAAGGAACACACATCCTAGATCTCTTGCATGCATAATTGTCAATACGGTTCCTGCTTCTGTGAGAATCTAATGCCACTGCTGATCTGATGGGAGGCAGAGCACAGGTAGTAATGCTCACCCACCTGCCACTCACCTCCTGCTGTGCAGCCCACTTCCTTTCCCCCAGGGATTGGGGACCCTTGATCTATGAGACCCTGATTACTTCAGTGAACACTCCTCTTTTAATCCAGGTTATCATATGCATGTTACATGAAGCTCCTACCAAGCATTTTGCAAAGTGGAGAACTTTGTTTTTGGAATTTCCCTCTTTTTGTCTCACCATGCTGTATATATCTAGTTCTCACTTTGGCCTTTTCCATTTATTCTTTCATTTAAATATATGTATTGAGCCTTTATCATGTGTCAGATATTGTTTTAGATTCTAGGGATGCATCAAAGAACAAAACAGAGAAAAACAAATCCACCTTTTAGTGGAATTTGTATTCTAGTCAGGGGTAGGTTTGGCAAGGGATTTGGGAAAGAAAGAGACCATAAATATCAAATAAAATTAGCAAATAAATTATGTAGCATATTAAAGGAGTCGAAGGGGCAGCCATGAGGGGGGAGCATTTCAGACAGTAAAAACAGGTCCAAGGTCAAAGCATGCTTGGCATAAGAGCAAAAAGGAAATTCTGATGGATTAGATGTCAAACCTGAGAAAAAGAGGGATGACCTTTGCCCTAGGCAGTTGGAAGAATGGAGTTGCCATCAGCAGGGCTGCGAAAAGTTGTGAGTAGAGTAAGACTGGTTGAAGGATATAAAAAATTCATTTTTAGATATGTAAGGTTTGAGAAATCTGTTAGATATTCAAGTGGAGATATTGAGAGAGCAGTTGTATATATGAGTTTTCAGTCCAAGAGAATGGCCTAGCCTGAAGACATCAGTTTATATGTTGCCTTTACAGCCATGAAAGTGATTCATATCTCTAAGGGAGTAGAAATGAAAAAGAGGATCCAAAATGAGCTTCAGGCACTTCAATGCTAGGAGATCCAGAGAAGGAGAAAAATCAGGAAAGAAGACAGAAGGAAAAGAAATGAAGTAGGAAGAAAGAGTTTACGGTTCTTAATGCCAAGAGAAGCAAGTGATCAATTGTATCAAATTCTGCTGATAGATCAATCAGGGGTCATTCCTTCTTTAATTTCCTATATGCTAAATTATGAGTTTTTGATTTAAAGTTGACTATATTTCAATATAAAAGAGCTATATAAAATAAACATGTATGTCTTTAAAATCCATGAGCTATTTAATATTTGAGGACTTCTCAATCATATCTCTAAGTATATTTTTCTTTTTAGTAAAAATAGAGAAAAAAGTAACTTGGTAAGACTATGTCCACCCTCATGGAAGAACATAAACATGATAGCTGTTTATTTATTTTATTTTATTTTATTTATTTTGAGATGGAGTCTCACTCTGTTGTCCAGGCTGGAGTTTAGTGGTGCAATCTCGGCTCACTGCAACCTCCATCTCCGGGTTCAAGTGATTCTCCTGCCTCAACCTCCAGAGTAGCTGGGACCGCAGGTGCATGCCACTATGCCTGGCTAATTTCTTTTGGACTTTAGTAGAGATGGGGTTTCACCATGTTGCCCAGGCTGATCTCAAACTCCTTAGCACAGGCAATCCACCCATCTCAGCCTCCCAAAGTGCTAGGATTACAGGCGTGAGCCACTGTGCCCATTTTGTTTCATTTTTAGATCCTTCAAATTGCTATATATTACCTTAAAAAGCTACAGAGATTGATCTTCATTCATGCAACAGCATTTGTTGAGTATTTGTAAGCCCATCAATGCCATATAGTTAAGGTTTTGTTTCATCAACACCCTATTTGTACGTAACATTTATTATATCAACCACATTTTGCAACATTACAAACAGCTGGAAATTTTCAGTGGTATGCTCCAGCTAGCATTTATTTCTCACTTTCACTTCTTTGGCTCTATTGGGGCAATTCTGCTCCATGCGTCTTATTCTGGGACCTGGACTGAAAGGGCAGCAGTTAAATGGGATATGTTTTTCTCTCATGAGAATGGCTGAAGCACAAGAAAGCACATTTCAAATTTCTGTTTGTGTCATGTCTGCTAATATCTCACTGACCAAATCATGTGTCCTAGTTGAGAATCAAAGTGTGGGAAAATATAGTCTTCCTGCTCTGAGGAGCATGATTGGTATGGATATTCAAGCCTATAGAAAGAAAGTGAAGAATTGAGACCAATCCACCATAGGAAGTAAAACAGGAAAGGAGAGAAAGCCAGAACAAGAGTGTGTTCCTAAACTGGCTACTGCTGAAGCAGCACCATTTGTCTGAGGTAATACACAAGGTTTATTGTCCCACGCCAAGGAAATCAAGGATGCAGATATACCATGAGTGAGGTTAAGAATGGAGGTTTAATAGGTGAAAGAAAGAGAGAAGTTCTCTGCTGCAGAGAAAGGGGTCCTGAGCAGCGGTCTTCTAGTCCGTGGTGAAGTAAAGGAAGTTTTATGAATGAGCTTGAGGAGGCAGTGTCTGACTTCCATAGGGCACGAAAGATTGGTCAGACCAGGTGTACCATTTGCATAGAGTATGAAGAACTGGTTAGGACTAGGCGTGAAATTTTCACAGCGTGTGAAAAAGCTGGCCACTCCACCCTAATATTTTATTATGCAGTTGAGTTTTCTACCTGGCTGGTGCCATGTTGCCTATTCCTTTACTGTACTCGTGGTGACAAAGACAAAGGAAGATGGCACCTGGTGCGGTGGCTCATGCCTGTAATCCCAGCACTTTGGGAGGCCAAAGTGGGTGGATCACCTGAGGTCAGGAGTTTGAGACCACCCTGGCCAACATGGTGAAACCCTATGTCTACAAAAAAAAAAAAAAAAAAAAAAAAAAA